>NC_056746.1:88633935-88823935 GCF_019279795.1 Protopterus annectens | reverse complement strand
GCAAAACTAATACAATTGTACCCATATCTGTGAGAACACTGCAAAGACATAACAATATTACCATGTCTGGGAGCACACTGAAAAAATATCACAATGGTACCCATGTCTGGGAGCACACTGCAAAAATATCACAATAGTACCCACGACTGGGAGTACACTGCAAAAATATCACAATAGTACCCATGTATGGGAGCACACTGAAAAACTATCACAAAAGTACCCATGTTAGGGAGCACACTGAAAAAGTATCACAGTAGTACCCATGTCTGGGAGCACACTGAAGAAATATCACAACAGAACCAATGTCTGGGAGCACACTGAAAAAATATCATAATGGTACCCATGTCTGGGAGCACATTGAAAAAATATCACAACAGTATCAGTGTCAGGGAGCACACTCCAAAAATATCACAACAGTGCTCAGGTCTTGGAGCACACTGAAAAAATATCACAATAGTACCCATGTCTGGGAGCACACTGAAAAAATGTCACAATAGTATCCATGTCTGGGAGCACACGGCAGAAATATCACAACAGTATCCACGTCTGGGAGCACACTGAAAAAATATCACAATAGTACGAATATCTGGGAGCACACTGAAAAATATCACAATAGTACCCATGTCTGGGAGCACACTGAAAAATATCGCAACAGTACCCATGTCTGGGAGCACACTGAAAAAATATCACAATGGTACCACGTCTTGGAGCACACTGAAAAAAACATCACAACAGTATCCATGTCTGGAAGCACACAGCAGAAAGATCACAATAGTACCCATGTCTGGGAGCACACTGAAAAAATATCACCATAGTACTCATGTCTTGGAGCACACTGAAACAATATCACAATAGTACCCATGTCTGGGGGCACACTGAAAAAATATCACAATCGTACCCATGTCTGGGAGCACACTGAAAAAATATCACAATAGTACCCATGTCTGGGAGCACACTGAAAAAATATCACAATAGTACCCATGTCTGGGAGCACACTGAAAACATATTACAATTGTACCCATGCCTGGGAGCACACTGCAAACATATCACAATAGTACCCATGTCTAGAGCACACTGCAAAAATATCACAATGGTACACATGCCTGGGAACACACTGTAAAAATATCACAACAGTACCCGTGTCAGGGAGTACACTGCAAAAATATCACAACTGTACCCATGCCTGGGAGCACTCTGAGAAAATATCACAATAGTACCCATGTCTGGGTGCACACTGAAGAAATATGACAATAGTACCCATGTCTGGGAGGAGACTGAAAAAATATCAAAATAGTACCAATGTCTGGGAGCAGACTGAAAAAATATCACAATGGTACCCATGACTGGGAGCACACTGCAAAAATATCACAAAAGTTCCCATGTCTGGGATCACACTGAAAAAATATCACATTGGTACCCATGTCTGGGAGCACATTGAATAAACATCACAATAGTATCCGTGTCTGGGAGCACACTGCAAAAATATCACAACAGTATCCGTGTCTGGGGGCACACTGCAAAAATATCACAACAGTACCCATGTCTGCGAGCACACTGAAAAAATATCACAATGGCACCCATGTCTGGGAGCACATTGAAAAAATATCACAATAGTTTCTGTGTCTGGGAGCACAAGGCAGACATATCACAACAGTACCCATGTCTGGGAGCACATTGAAAAAATATCACAATAGTACCCATGTCTGGGAGCAGATTGAAACAAAATCACAAAAGTACCCATGTCTGAGAGCACAACGAAAAAATATCACAATAGTATCCATGTCTGGGAGCACAAGGCAGAAATATCACAACAGTACCCATGTCAGGGATCACACTGAAAAAAATATCACAATAGTACCCATGTCTGGGAGCACACTGAAAAAATATCACAATAGTACCCATGTCTGGGAGCATAGTGAAAAAATATTACAATAGTACCCATGTCTGGGAGCATACTGAAAACATATTATAACAGTACCCGTGTCAGGGAGCACACTGCAAAAATATCACAACAGTACCCATGTCTGGGAGCACTCTGAGAAAATATCACAATAGTACCCATGTCTGGGAGCACACTGAAGAAATATCACAATAGTACCCATGTCTGGGAGCACACTGCAAAAATATCACAATAGTACCCATGTCTGGGAGCACACTGAAAAAAATATCAGAATGGTACCCATGTCTTGGAGTACACTGAAAAAAATATCACAATAGTATCCGTGTCTGGGAGAACACTCCAAAAATATCACAACAGTACCCATGTCTTCGAGCACACTGAAAAAAATATCACAATAGTACCCATGTCTGGGAGCACACTGAAAAAATATCACAATAGTATCCGTGTCTGGGAGCACAAGGCAGAAATATCACAACAGTACCCATGTCTGGGAGCACAAGGCAGAAATATCACAACAGTACCCATGTCTGGGAGCACAATGAAAAAATATCACAATAGTACCCATGTCTGGGAGCACATTGAAACAAAATCACAAAAGTTCCCATGTCTGGGAGCACAGTGAAAAAATAATACAATAGTATCCATGTCTGGGAGCACACGGCAGAAATATCACAACAGTACCCACGTCTGGGAGCACACTGAAAAAATATCACAATAGTACTCATGTCTGGGAGCACAATGAAACAATATCACAATAATACCCATGTCTGGGAGCACACTGAAAAAATATCAAATTGTACCCATGTCTGGGAGGAAACTGAAAAAATATCACAATGTTACCCATGTCTTGGAGTACACTGAAAAATTATCACAATAGTATCCGTGTCTGGGAGCACACGGCAGAAATATCACAACAGTACCCATGTCTGGGAGCACATCGATAAAATATCACAATTGTACTCATATCTTGGAGCACACTGAAAAAATATCACAATAGCACCCATGTCTGGGAGCACACTGAAAAAATATTACACCAGTACCCATGTCTGGGAGCACACTGAAAAAATATCACAACAGTGCCCATGTCTGGGAGCACACTGAACACATATCACAATAGTACCCATGTCTGGGAGCACAATGCAAAAATATCACAATAGTACCCATGTCTGGGAGCACATTGAAGAAATATCACAATAGTACCCATGTCTGGGAGCACAATGAAAAAAATATCACAACGGTACCCATGTCTTGGAGTACACTGAAAAAAATATCACAATAGTATCCGTGTCTGGGAGAACACTCCAAAAATATCACAACAGTACCCATGTCTTCGAGCACACTGAAAAAAATATCACAGTAGTACCCATGTCTGGGAGCACATTGAAAAAATATTACAATAGTATCTGTGTCTGGGAGCACAAGGCAGAAATATCACAACAGTACCCACGTCTGGGAGCACAATGAAAAAATATCACAATAGTACTCATGTCTGGGAGCACAATGAAACAATATCACAATAGTACCCATGTCTGGGATCACACACCAAAAATATCAAATTGTACCCATGTCTGGGAGTACACTGAAAAAATATCACAATAGTATCCATGTCTGGGAGCACACGGCAGAAATATCACAGCAGTACCCATGTCTGGGAGCACACTGAAAAAATATCACAATAGTACTCATGTCTTGGAGCACACTGAAAAAATATCACAATAGTACCCATGTCTGGGAGCACACTGAAAAAATATTACACCAGTACCCATGTCTGGGAGCACACTGAAAAAATATCACAACAGTGCCCATGTCTGGGAGCACACTGAAAACATATCATAATAGTACCCATGTCTGGGAGCACACTGCAAAAATATCACAATAGTACCCATGTCTGGGAGCACACTGAAAAAATATCACAATAGTACCCATGTCTAGGAGCACATTGAAAAAAATATCACAATAGTATCGGTGTCAGGGAGCACACTCCAAAAATATCACAACAGTGCTCATGTCTTGGAGCACACTGAAAAAATATCACAATAGTTCCCATGTCTGGGAGCATACTGAAAAAATGTCACAATAGTATCCGTGTCTGGGAGCACATGGAAGAAATATCACAACAGTATCCATGTCTGGGAGCACACTGAAAAAAATATCACAACAGTACTCATGTCTGGGAGCACATTGAAACAATATCACAATAGTACCCATGTCTGGGAGCACGCTGAAAAAATATCACAATATTACCCATGTCTGGGAGCACACTGAAAAAATATCACAATAGCATCCATGTCTGGGAGCACACTGAAAAAATATCACAATGGTACCATGTCTTGGAGCACACTGAAAAAAAATATCACAACAGTATCCTTGTCTGGGATTACACTGCAAAAATATCACAATGGTACCCATGACTGGGAGCACACTGCAAAAATATCACAACAGTACCCATGACTGGGAGCACACTGCAAATGTATCACAACAAAACCCATGCCTGGGAGCACACTGCAAAAATTCAACAATAGTACCCATGTCTGGGAGCACACTGCAAAAATATCACAATAGTACCCATGTTTGGGAGTACACTGCAAAAATATCACAATAATACCCATGTCTGGGAGCACACTGCAAAAATATCACAACAGTGCCCATGATTGGGAGCACACTGCAAATGTATCACAACAGAATCCATGCCTGGGAGCACATTGCAAAAATTCAAAAATAGTACCCATGTCTGGGAGCACACTGCAAAAATATCACAATAGTACCCATGTCTGGGAGCACACTGCAAAAATATCACAATAATACCCATGTCTGGGAGCACACTGAAAAAATATCACAACAGTACCCATGACTGGGAGCACACTGCAAAAATACCACAATAGTACCCATGTCTAGGAGCACACTGCAAGAATATCACAGTATTTCCCAAGTCTGGGAGCACACTGCAAAAATATCACAATAGTACCCACGACTGGAAGTACATTGCAAAAATATCAGAATAGTACCCAGGTCTGGGAGCACACTGAAAAACTATCACAGAAGTACCCATGTCTGGGAGCACACTGAAAAAATATCACAATAGTACCCATGTCTGGGAGCACACCAAAAAAATATCGCAATAGAACCCATGTCTGGGAGCACACTGAAAAAATATCACAATAGTACTCATGTCTGGGAGCACATTGAAACAAAATCACAAAAGTACCTGTGTCTGGGAGCACACTCAAAAAATATCACAATAGTATCCATGTCTGGGAGCACACGGTAGAAATATCGCAACAGTACCCATGTCTGGGAGCACACTGAAAAAATATCAAAATAGTACCCATGTCTGGGAGCACAGTGAAAAAATATCACAATAGCACCCATGTCTGGGAGCATACTGAAAACATATTACAACAGTACCCATGTCTGGGAGCACTCTGAGAAAATATCACAATAATACCCATGTCTGGGAGCACACTGAAGAAATATCACAATAGTACCCATGTCTGGGAGCACACTGAAAAAATATCACAATAGTACCCAAGTCTGGGAGCACACTGAAAAAATATCACAATAATACCCATATCTGGGAGCACACTGAAAAAATATCACAATGGTACCCATGTCTGGGAGCACACTGCAAAAATATCACAATAGTACCCATGTCTGGGATCACACTGAAAATATATCACATTGGTACCCATGTCTGGGAGCACATTGAAAAAATATCACAATGGTACCCATGTCTGGGAACACATTGAAAAAATATCACAATAGTATCCGTGTCTGGGAGCACACTGCAAAAATATCATAACAGTATCCATGTCTGGGATTACACTGCAAAAATATCACAATAGTACCCATGACTGAAGCACACTGCAAAAATATCACAATGGTACCCATGTCTGGGAGCACACTGCAAAAATATCACAATAGTACCCATGACTGCGAGCACACTGCAAAAATATCACAATAGTACCCATGTCTGGGAGCACACTGAAAAAATATCACAACAGTACCCATGACATGGAGCACACTGCAAAAATATCACAATAGTACCCACGACTGGAAGTACATTGCAAAAATATCACAATAGTACCCACGTCTGGGAGCACACTGAAAAACTATCACAGAAGTACCCATGTCTGGAAGTACACTGAAAAAATATCACAATAGCATCCATGTCTGGCAGCATGCTGAAAAAATATCACAATAGTGTCCGTGTCTGGCAGCACACTGAAACAATATCACAATAGTGTCCGTGACTGGCAGCACAATGAAAAAATATCACAATAGTATCCGTGTCTGGCAGCACACTGCAAAAATATCACAATGGTACCAGTCTCCGGCAGCACACTGCAAAAATATCACATTGGTACCAATGTGTGGGAGCACACTGCAAAACTATCATAATAGTACCCATGTCTTGGAGCACACTGCAAAGATATCACAATATTACCTATGTCTGGGAGCACACTGAAAAAATATCACAATGTTACCCATGTCTGGAAGCAAATGCAAAAATATCACAATAGTATCCATGTCTGGCAGCACACTGCAAAAATATCACAATTGTACCCATGTCTGGGAGCACACTGAACAAATCTCACAATGGTACCCATGTCTGGGAGCACACTTAATAAATATCATAATGGTAGGAAGCAAACTGCAAAATTATCACAATAGTTTCTGGGTCTGGCAGCACACTGCAAAAATATCACAATGGTACCAGTGTCTGGCAGAACACTGCAAAAATATCACAATGGTACCCATGTCTATGAGCATACTGAAAAAATATCACAATGGTACCCATGTCTGGGAGCACACCGCAAAAGTATCAGAATCGTACCACTTTCTGGAAGCAAACTGTAAAAATATCACAATAGTATCCGTGTTTGGCAGCACACTGCAAAATATCACAAAGATACCAGGAAGCAAACTGCAAAACCATCACAACTGTACCCATATCTGGGAGCACACTGCAAAGATATCACAATATTACCATGTCTGGCAGCACACCGAAAAAATATCACAATGGTACCCATGTCTGGGATCACACTGCAAAAATATTACAATAGTACCCACGACTGGGAGCACAATGCAAAAATATCACAATAGTACCCATGTCTGGGAGGACACTGAAAAACTATCACAGAAGTATCCATGTTTGGCAGCACACTGAAAAAGTATCACAGTAGTACACATGTCTGGGAGCACACTGAAGAAATATCATAACAGTACCCATGTCTGGGAGCACACTGAAAAAATTTCACAATAGAACCCCTGTCTGAGAGCACACTGAAAATATATCACAATGGTACCCATGTCTGGGAGCACATTGAAAAAATATCACAATAGTATGCGTGTCTGGGAGCACACTTCAAAAATATCACAACAGTATCCATGTCTGGGATTACACTGCAAAAATATCACAATAGTACCCATGTCAGGGAGCACACTGCAAAAATATCACAATAGTACTCATGTCTTGGAGCACACTGAAAAAATATCACAATAGTGCCCATGTCTGGGAGCACACTGAAAAAATATCACAATGGTACCCATGTCTTGGAGTACACTGAAAAAAATATCACAATAGTATCCGTGTCTGGGAGAACACTCCAAAAATATCACAACAGTACCCATGTCTTCGAGCACACTGAAAAAAATATCACAATTGTACACATGTCTGGGAGCACACTGAAAAAATATCACAATAGTATCCGTGTCTGGGAACACAAGGCAGAAATATCACAACAGTACCCATGTCAGGGAGCAGACTGAAAAAATATCACAATAGTACCCATGTCTGGGAGCACACTGAAACAAAATCACAAAAGTACCCATCTCTGGGAGCACAGTGAAAAAATATCACAATAGTACTCATTGTCTGGGAGCACAATGAAACAATATCACAATAGTACCCATGTCTGGGAGCACACTGAAAAAATATCAAATTGTACCCATGTCTGGGAGCAAACTGAAAAAATATCACAATAGTACCCATGTCTGGAAGCACACTGAAAAAATATCACAATGGAACCCATGTCTTGGAGTACACTGAAAAAATATCACAATAGTATCAGTGTCTGGGAGCACATGGCAGAAATATCACAACAGTACCCATGTCTGGGAGCACATTGAAAAAATATCACAATAGTACTCATGTCTTGGAGCACACTGAAAAAATATCACAATAGTACCCATGTCTGGGAGCACACTGAAAAAATATTACACCAGTACCCATGTCTGGGAGCACACTGAAAAAATATCACAACAGTGCCCATGTCTGGGAGCATACTGAAAACATATCACAATAGTACCCATGTCTGGGAGCACACTGCACAAATATCACAATAGTACCCATGTCTGGGAGCACACTGAAGAAATATCACAATAGTACACATGTCTGGAAGCACACTGAAAAAATATCACAATAGTACCCATGCCTGGGAGCACACTGAAAAAATATCACATTAGTACACGTCTGGCAGCACATTGAAAAAATATGACAATGGTACCCATGTCTGGGAGAACACTGCAAAACTATGACAATAGTACCCATGTCTGGGATCACACTGAAAAAATATCATATTGGTACCCATGTCTGGGAGCACATTGAAAAAACATTACAATAGTATCCGTGTCTGGGAGCACACTGCAAAAATATCACAACGGTATCCGTGTCTGGGGGCACACTGCAAAAATATCACAACAGTACCCATGTCTGGGAGCACACTGAAAAAATATCACAATGGTACCCATGTCTGGGAGCACATTGAAAAAATATCACAATAGTATCCGTGTCTGGGTGCACACTGCAAAAATATCACAACAGTATCCATGTCTGGGATTACACTGCAAAAATATCACAACAGTACCCATGTCAGGGAGCACACTGCAAAAATATCACAATAGTACTCATGTCTTGGAGCACACTGAAAAAATATCACAATAGTACCCATGTGTGGGAGCACACTGAAAAAATATCACAATGGTACCCATGTCTTGGAGCTCACTGAAAAAAATATCACAATAGTATCCGTGTCTGGGAGAACACTCCAAAAAATATCACAACAGTACCCATGTCTTCGAGCACACTGAAAAAAATATCACAACTGTACACATGTCTGAGAGCACACTGAAAAAATATCACAATAGTATCCGTATCTGGGAACACAAGGCAGAAATATCACAACAGTACCCATGTCTGGGAGCAGACTGAAAAAATATCACAATAGTATCCATGTCTAGGAGCACACGGCAGAAATATCACAACAGTACCCACATCTGGGAGCACACTGAAAAAATATCACAATAGTACTCATTGTTTGGGAGCACAATGAAACAATATCACAATAGTACCAATGTCTGGCAGCACACTGAAAAAATATCAAATTGTACCCATGTCTGGGAGCAAACTGAAAAAATATCACAATAGTACCCATGTCTGGAAGCACACTGAAAAAATATCACAATGGAACCCATGTCTTGGAGTACACTGAAAAAATATCACAATAGTATCCGTGTCTGGGAGCACACGGCAGAAATATCACAACAGTACCCATGTCTGGGAGCACATTGAAAATATATCACAATAGTACTCATGTCTTGGAGCACACTGAAAAAATATCACAATAGTACCCATGTCTGGGAGCACACTGAAAAAATATTACACCAGTACCCATGTCTGTGAGCACACTGAAAAAATATCACAACAGTGCCCATGTCTAGGAGCATACTGAAAACATATCACAATAGTACCCATGTCTGGGAGCACACTGCAAAAATATCACAATAGAACCCATGTCTGGGAGCACACTGAAGAAATATCACAATAGTACACATGTCTGGAAGCACACTGAAAAAATATCACAATAGTACCCATGTCTGGGGGCACACTGAAAAAATATCACAATAGTACACATGTCTGGCAGCACATTGAAAAAATATGACAATGGTACCCATGTCTGGGAGAACACTGCAAAAATATCACAATAGTACCCATGTCTGGGATCACACTGAAAAAATATCACATTGGTACCCATGTCTGGGAGCACATTGAAAAAACATTACAATAGTATCCGTGTCTGGGAGCACACTGCAAAAATATCACAACAGTATCCGTGTCTGGGGGCACACTGCAAAAATATCACAACAGTACCCATGTCTGGGAGCACACTGAAAAAACATCACAATGGTACCCATGTCTGGGAGCACATTGAAAAAATATCACAATAGTATCCGTGTCTGGGAGCACACTGCAAAAATATCACAACAGTATCCATGTCTGGGATTACACTGCAAAAATATCACAATAGTACCCATGACTGAAGTACACTGCAACAATATCACAATAGTACCCATGTCAGGGAGCACACTGCAAAAATATCACAATAGTACTCATGTCTTGGAGCACACTGAAACAATATCACAATAGTACCCATGTCTGGGAGCACACTGCAAAAATATCACACCAGTACCTATGCCTGGGAGCACACTGAAAAAAATATCACAACAGTACCCATGTCTTCAAGCACACTGAAAAAAATTTCACAATAGTACCCATGTCTGGGAGCACACTGAAAAAATATCACAATAGTATCCGTGTCTGGGAGCACAAGGCAGAAATATCACAACAGTACCCATGTCTGGAAGCACACTGAAAAAATATCACAATAGTACCCATGTCTGGGAGCACATTGAAGCAAAATCACAAAAGTACCCATGTCTGGGAGCACAGTGAAAAAATATCACAATAGTATCCATGTCTGGGAGCACACGGCAGAAATATCACAATACCCACGTCTGGGAGCACACTGCAAAAATATCACAATAGTACCCATGTCTGGGAGCACACTGCAAAAATATCACAATAGTATCCATGTCTGGGAGCACACTGCAAAAATATCACAATAATACCCATGTCTGGGAGCACACTGCAAAAATATCACAACAGTACCCATGACTGGGAGCACACTGCAAAAATATCACAAAAGTACCCATGTCTAGGAGCACACTGCAAGAATATCACAGTATTACCCAAGTATGGGAGCACACTGCAAAAATATCACAATAGTACCCACGACTGGAAGTACATTACAAAAATATCACAATAGTACCCAGGTCTGGGAGCACATTGAAAAACTATCACAGAAGTACCCATGTCTGGGAGCACACTGAAAAAATATCACAATAGTACACGTCTGGGAGCACACCGAAAAAATATCACAATAGAACCCATGTCTGGGAGCACACTGAAAAAATATCAGAATGGTACCCAAGTTGAGAGCACACTGAAAAAATATCACAATTGTATCCATGTCTTGGAGTACACTGAAAAAAATATCACAATAGTATCCCCGTGTCTGGGAGAACAGTCCAAAAATATCACAACAGTACCCATGTCTTCGAGCACACTGAAAAAATATCACAACAGTATCCGTGTCTGGGAGCACAAGGCAGAAATATCACACCAGTACCCATGTCTGGGAGCACACTGAAAAAATATCACAATAGTACTCATGTCTGGGAGCACATTGAAACAAAATCATAAAAGTACCCGTGTCTGGGAGCACAGTGAAAAAATATCAAATTGTACCCATGTCTGGGAGCACAGTGAAAAAATATCAAATTGTACCCATGTCTGGGAGCACACTGAAAAAATATCACATAAGTACCCATGTCTGGGAGCACACTGAAAAAATATCACAATAGTACCCATGTCTGGGAGCACACGGAAAAATATCACAATGGTACCCATGTCTGGGAGCACACTGCAAAAATATCACAATAGTACCCATGTCTGGGATCACACTGAAAAAATATCACATTGGTACCCATTTCTGGGAGCACATCGAAAAAATATTACAATAGTATCCGTGTCTGGGAGCACACTGCAAAAATATCACAACAGTATCCGTGTCTGGGGGCACACTGCAAAAATATCACTACAGTACCCATGTCTGGGAGCACACTGAAAAAATATCACAATGGTACCCATGTCTGGGAGCACTTTGAAAAAATATCACAATAGTATCCATGTCTGGGAGCACACTGCAAAAATATCACAACAGTATCCATGTCTGGGATTACACTGCAAAAATATCACAATAGTACCCATGACTGAAGCACACTGCAAAAATATCACAATAGTACCCATGTCAGGGAGCACACTGCAAAAATATCACAATGGTACCCATGTCTGGGAGCACACTGCAAACATATCACAATAGTACCCATGACTGGGAGCACACTGCAAAAATATCACAATAGTACCCATGTCTGGGAGCACACTGAAAAAATATCACAACAGTACCCATGACTGGGAGCACACTCCAAAAATATGACAATAGTACCCATGCCTACGAGCACACTGCAAGAATATCACAGTATTACCCATGTCTGGGAGCACACTGCAAAAATATCACAATAGTACCCACGACTGGAAGTACATAGCAAAAATATCACGATAGTACCCACGTCAGGGAGCACACTGAAAAACTATCACAGAAGTACCCATGTCTGGGAGCACACTGAAAAACTATCACAGTAGTGTCCGTGTCTGGCAGCACACTACAAAAATATCACAATGGTACCAGTCTCCGGCAGCACACTGCAAAAATATCACATTGGTACCAATGTGTGGGAGCACACTGCAAAACTATGATAATAGTACCCATGTCTTGCAGCACACTGAAAAAATATCACAATGGTACCCATGTCTGGGAGAACACTGAAAAAATATCACAATAGTATCTGTGTCTGGGAGCAGACTCCAAAAATATCACAGCAGTACCCAGGTCTTGGAGCACACTGAAAAACTATCACAATAGAACCCATGTCTGGGAGCACAGTGAAAAAATATCACAATAGTATCCATGTCTGGGAGCACACAGCAGATATATCAAAACAGTACCCATGTCTGGGAGCACATTGAAACAATATCACAATAGTTTCTGGGTCTGGCAGCACACTGCAAAAATATCACAATGGTACCAGTGTCTAGCAGAACACTCCAAAAATATCACAGCAGTACCCAGGTCTTGGAGCACACTGAAAAACTATCACAATAGAACCCATGTCTGGGAGCAGAGTGAAAAAATATCACAATAGTATCCATGTCTGGGAGCACACAGCAGATATATCAAAACAGTACCCATGTCTGGGAGCACAATGAAACAATATCACAATAGTTTCTGGGTCTGGCAGCACACTGCAAAAATATCACAATGGTACCAGTGTCTAGCAGAACACTGCAAAAATATCACAAATGTACCCATGTCTATGAGCATACTGAAAAAATATCACAATGGTACCCATGTCTGGGAGCACACTGCAAAAGTATCAGAATCGTACCACTTTCTGGAAGCAAACTGCGAAAACATCACAATAGTATCCGTGTTTTTCAGCACACTGCAAAAATATCACAAAGATACCAGAAAGAAAACTGCAAAACTATCACAAGTGTACCCATATCTGGGAGCACACTGCAAAGATATCACAATATTACCATGTCTGGGAGCACACTGAAAAAATATCACAATGGTACCCATGTCTGGGAGCACACTGCAAAATTATTACAATAGTACCCACGACTGGGAGCACACTGCAAAAATATCACGATAGTACCCATGTCTGGGAGCACAATGAAAAACTATCACAGAAGTACCCATGTTTGGCAGCACACAGAAAAAGTATCACAGTAGTACCCATGTCTGGGAGCACACTTAAAAAATATCATAACAGTACCCATGTCTGGGAGCACACTGAAAAAATATCACAATAGAACCCCTGTCTGAGAGCACACTGAAAAAATATCACAATGGTACCCATGTTTGGGAGCACACTGAAAAACTATCACAATAGTACCCATGTCTGGGAGCACAGTGAAAAAATATCACAATAGTATCCATGTCTGGGAGCACACAGCAGATATATCAAAACAGTACCCATGTCTGGGAGCACACTAAAAAAAATATCACAATAGTACTCATGTCTGGGAGCACATTGAAACAATATCACAATAGTTTCTGGGTCTGGCAGCACACTGCAAAAATATCACAATGGTACCAGTGTCTGGCAGAACACTGCAAAAATATCACAATGGTACCCATGTCTATGAGCATACTGAAAAAAAATCACAATGGTACCCATGTCTGGGAGCACACTGCAAAAGTATCAGAATCGTACCACTTTCTGGAAGCAAACTGCAAAAATATCACAATAGTATCCGTGTTTGGCAGCACAATGCAAAAATATCACAAAGATACCAGGAAGCAAACTGCAAAACTATCACAATTGTACCCATAGCTGGGAGCATACTGCAAAGATATCACAATATTACCATGTCTGGGAGCATACTGAAAAAATATCACAATAGTACCCATGTCTGGGAGCACACTGAAAACATATCACAATAGTACCCATGTCTGGGAGCACACTGAAAAAAATATCACAATGGGACCCATGTCTTGGAGCACACTGAAAAAAATATCACAATAGTATCAGTGTCTGGGAGCACATGGCAGAAATATCACAACAGTACCCATGTCTGGGAGCACAATGAAAAAATATCACACTAGTACCCATGTCTGGGAGCACAGTGAAAAAATATCACAATAGTACCCATGTCTGGGAGCACACTGAAAAAATATCACAATAGTACCCATGCCTGGCAGCACACTGAAAACATATCACAATTGTACCCATGTCTGGGAGCACAGTGCAAAAATATCACAATAGTACCCATGTCTGGCAGCACACTGAAAAAATATCACAATGGTACCCATGTCTAAGAGCACACTGAGAAAATATCACAATAGTACCCATGTCTGGGAGCACACTGGAAGAATATCACAATAGTACCCATGTCTGGGAGCACACTGAAAAAATATCACAATAGTACCCATGCCTGGGAGCACACTGAAAAAATATCACAATGATACCCATGTCTGGGAGCACATGGCAAAAATATCACAATAGTACCCATGTCTGGGAGCACACTGAAAAAATATCACAATTGTTCCCGTGTCTGGGAGCACATTGAAAAAATATCACAATAGTATCCGTGTCTGAGAGCACACTGCAAAAATATCACAACAGTATCCGTGTCTGGGGGCACATTGCAAAAATATCACAACAGTACCCATGACTGGGAGCACACTGAAAAAATATCACAATAGTACCCATGTCTGGGAGAACACTGAAGTAATATCACAATAGTACCCATGTCTGGGAGCACACTGAAAAAATATCACAATAGTACCCATGCCTGGGAGCACACTGAAAACATATCACAATTGTACCCATGTCTGGGAGCACAGTGCAAAAATATCACAATAGTACCCATGTCTGGCAGCACACTGAAAAAATATCACAATAGTACCCATGTCTAAGAGCACACTGAGAAAATATCACAATAGTACCCATGTCTGGGAGCACACTGGAAGAATATCACAATAGTACCCATGTCTGGGAGCACAGTGAAAAAATATCACAATAGTATCCATGTCTGGGAGCACACAGCAGATATATCAAAACAGTACCCATGTCTGGGAGCACACTAAAAAAAAATATCACAATAGTACTCATGTCTGGGAGCACATTGAAACAATATCACAATAGTTTCTGGGTCTGGCAGCACACTGCAAAAATATCACAATGGTACCAGTGTCTGGCAGAACACTGCAAAAATATCACAATGGTACCCATGTCTATGAGCATACTGAAAAAAAATCACAATGGTACCCATGTCTGGGAGCACACTGCAAAAGTATCAGAATCGTACCACTTTCTGGAAGCAAACTGCAAAAATATCACAATAGTATCCGTGTTTGGCAGCACAATGCAAAAATATCACAAAGATACCAGGAAGCAAACTGCAAAACTATCACAATTGTACCCATAGCTGGGAGCATACTGCAAAGATATCACAATATTACCATGTCTGGGAGCATACTGAAAAAATATCACAATAGTACCCATGTCTGGGAGCACACTGAAAACATATCACAATAGTACCCATGTCTGGGAGCACACTGAAAAAAATATCACAATAGTATCCGTGTCTGAGAGTACACTGCAAAAATATCACAACAGTATCCGTGTCTGGGGGCACATTGCAAAAATATCACAACAGTACCCATGACTGGAAGCACACTGAAAAAAAATCACAATAGTACCCATGTCTGGGAGAACACTGAAGTAATATCACAATAGTACCCATGTCTGGGAGCACACTGAAAAAATATCACAATAGTACCCATGCCTGGGAGCACACTGAAAACATATCACAATTGTACCCATGTCTGGGAGCACAGTGCAAAAATATCACAATAGTACCCATGTCTGGCAGCACACTGAAAAAATATCACAATAGTACCCATGTCTAAGAGCACACTGAGAAAATATCACAATAGTACCTATGTCTGGGAGCACACTGGAAGAATATCACAATAGTACCCATGTCTGGGAGCACACTGAAAAAATATCACAATAGTACCCATGCCTGGGAGCACACTGAAAAAATATCACAATGATACCCATGTCTGGGAGCACATGGCAAAAATATCACAATAGTACCCATGTCTGGGAGCACACTGAAAAAATATCACAATTGTTCCCGTGTCTGGGAGCACATTGAAAAAATATCACAATAGTATCCGTGTCTGAGAGCACACTGCAAAAATATCACAACAGTATCCGTGTCTGGGGGCCCATTGCAAAAATATCACAACAGTACCCATGACTGGGAGCACACTGAAAAAATATCACAATAGTACCCATGTCTAGGAGAACACTGAAGTAATATCACAATAGTACCCATGTCTGGGAGCACACTGAAAAAATATCACAATAGTACCCATATCCGGGAGCACACTGAAAAAAATATCACAATAGTACCCATGTCGGGGAGCACACTGCAAACATATCACAATGGTACCCATGATTGGAAGCAAACTGCAAAAATATCACAACAGTATCCGTGTCTGGCAGCACACAGCAAAAATTTCACAATGGTACCAGTGTCTGGCAGCACCCTGCAAAAATACAACGATGGTACCCATGTCTGGGAGCACACTTAAAAAATATCACAATAGTATCCGTGTCTGGCAGCACACTGCAAAAATATCACAGTGGTGCCTATGTCTTGGAGCACACTTAAAAAATATGACAATGGTACCCATGTCTGAAAGCAAACTGCAAAAATATCACAATAGTATCTGTGTCTGGCAGCACACTGCAAAAATATCACAGAGGTGCCTATGTCTGGGAGCACACTGAAAAAATATTACAATAGTATCCATGTCTGGCAGCACACTGAAAAAATATCACAATAGTATCCGTGTCTGGCAGCACACTGAAAAAATATTCCAATAGTATCCGTGTCTGGCAGCACACTGAAAAAATATTCCAATAGTATCCGTGTCTGGCAGCACACTGAAAAAATATCACAATATTATCCGTGTCTGGCAGCACACTGCAAAAATATCACAATGGTACCAGTATCTGGCAGCACACTACAAAAATATAACATTGGTACCAATGTGTGGGAGCACACTTCAAAACTATTATAATAGTACCCATGTATTGAAGCACACTGCAAAGATATCACAATATTACCTATGTCTGGGAGCAAACTGAAAAAATATCACAATGATACCCATGTCTGAAAGCAAATGCAAAAATATCACAATAGTATCCATGCCTGGCAACACATTGCAAAAATATCACAATGGTACCAGTGCTTGGCAGCACACTGCAAAAATATCACAATGGTACCCATGTCTGGGAGCACACTAAAAAAATCTCACAATGGTACCCATGTCTGGGAGCACACTTAATAAATATCACAATGGTACCCATGCCTGGAAGCAAACTGCAAAAATATCACAATAGTATCTGTGTTTGGCAGCACACTGCAAAAATATCACAATGGTACCAGTGTCTGGTGGAACACTGAAAAATATCACAATGGTACCCATGTCTATGAGCATACTGAAGAAATATCACAATGGTACCCATGTCTGGGAGCACACTGAAAAAGTATCAGAATGGTACCCATATCTGGAAGCAAACTGCAAAAATATATCCATGTTTGACAGCAGACTGAAAAAATATCACAATTGTACCAGTGTCTAGAAGCAGATTGCAAAAATATCACAATGGTACCCATGTCTGGGAACACACTGAAAAAATCTCACAATGGTACCCATGTCTGGGAGCACACTGCAAAAATATCACAACAGTACCCACGACTGGGAGCACACTGCAAAAATAGTACAATAGTACCCATGTCTGGGAGCACACTGAAAAACTATCACATAAGTACCCATGTTTGGCAGCACACAGAAAAAGTATCACAGTAGTACCAATGTCTTGGAGCACACTGAAATAATATCATAATAGTACCCATGTCTGGGAGCACACTGAAAAAATATCACAACAGAACCCATGTCTGGGAACACACTGAAAAAATATCACAATAGTACCCATGTCTGGGAGCACACAAAAAATATCACAATAGTATCCATGTCTGGGAGCACATGGCAGATATATCAAAACAGTACCCATGTCTGGGAGCACAGTGAAAAAAATATCACAATAGTACTCATGTCTGGGAGCACATTGAAACAATATCACAATAGTACCCATGTCTGGGAACATGCTGAAAAAATATTACAATAGTACCCATGTCTGGGAGCACACTGAAAAAATATCACAATAGTACCCATGTGTGGGAGCACACTGAAAAAATATCACAATGGTACCCATGTCTTGGAGCACACTGAGAAAAATATCACAACAGTATCAGTGTCTGGGAGCACACGGCAGAAATATCACAACAGTACCCATGCCTGGGAGCACACTGAAAAAAAATCACAATAGAACTCATGTCTTGGACCACACTGAAAAAATATCACAATAGAACCCATGCCTGGGAGCACACTGAAAAAATATCACAATAGTACCCATGTCTGGGAGCACACTGAAAACATATCACAATTGTACCCATGTCTGGGAGCACACTGAAAAAATATCACAATGGAACCCATGTCTGGGAGCACACTGAGAAAATATCACAATAGTACCCATGTCTGGGAGCACACTGAAAAAATATCACAATAGTACCCATGTCTTGGAGCACACTGAAACAATATCACAATAGTACCCATGCCTGGGAGCACACTGAATAATATCACAATGATACCCATGTCTGGGAGCACACTGCAAAAATATCACAGTAGTACCCATGCCTGGGAGCACACTGAAAAAATATCACAATGGTACCCGTGTCTGGGAGCACTTTGAAAAAATATCACAATAGTATCTGTGTTGGGAGCACACTGCAAAAAATATCACAACAGTATCCGTGTCTGGGGGCACACTGCAAAAATATCACAACAGTACCCGTGACTAAGAGCACACTGAAAAAATATCACAATAGTACACATGTTTGGGAGAACACTGAAATAATATCACAATAGTACCCATGTCTGGGAGCACAATGAAAAAATATCACAATAGTACCCATGTCCGGGAGCACACTGAAAAAATATCACAATAGTACCCATGTCTGGGAGCACACTGCAAAAATATCACAATGGTACGAATGTCTGGGAGCACACTGAAAAAATATCAAAATGGTACCCATGATTTGAAGCAAACTGCCAAAATATCACAACAGTATCCGTGTCTGGCAGCACACTGCAAAAAATTCACAATGGTACCAGTGTCTGGCAGCACCCTGCAAAAATATCACAGTGGTGCCTATGTCTAGGAGCTCACTTAAAAATATCACAATGGTACCCATGTCTGGAAGCAAACTGAAAAAATATCACAATAGTATCCGTGGCTGGCAGCACACTGCAAAAATATCACAGTGGTGCCTATGTCTGGGAGCACACTGAAAAAATATTACAATGGTACCCATGTCTGGGAGCACACTGAAAAAATATCACAATAGTATCTGTGTCTTGCAGCACACTGAAAAAATATCACAATAGTATCCGTGTCTGGCAGCACACTGAAAAAATATCACAATAGTATCTGTGTCTGGCAGCACACTGCAAAAATATCACAATGGTACCAGTCTCCAGCAGCACACTGCAAAAATATCACATTGGTATCAATGTGTGGGAGGACACTGCAAAACTATCATAATAGTACCCATGTCTTAGAGCACACTGCAAAGATATGACAATATTACCTATGTCTGGGAGCACACTGAAAAAAATATCACAATGGTACCCATGTCTGGAAGCAAATGCAAAAATATCACAATAGTATCCATGTCTGGCAGCACATTCCAAAAATCTCACAATGGTACCCATGTCTGGGAGCACACTTAATAAATATCACAATGGTACCCATGTCTGGAAGCAAACTGCAAAATATCACAATAATATCTGTGTCTGGCAGCACACTGCAAAAATATCACAATGGTACCCATTTCTATGAGCATACTGAAAAAAATATCACAATGGTACCCATGTCTGGGAGCACACTGAAAAAGTATCAGAATGGTATCCATTTCTGGAAGCAAACTGCAAAAATATCACAATGGTACCAGTGTCTGTGAGCACACTGAAAAAATATCACAATGGTACCCATGTCTGGGAGCACAGTGAAAAAATATCACAATAGTACCCATGTCTGGGAGCACACTGAAAACATATCACAATAGTACCCATGTCTGGGAGCACACTGAAAAAAATATCACAATAGAACCCATGTCCGGGAGCACACTGAAAAAATATCACAATGGTGCCCATGTCTGGGAGCTCACTGAAAAAATATCACAATAGTATCTGTGTCTGGGAGCACACTCCAAAAATATCACAACAGTACCCATGTCTTGGAGCACACTGAAAAACTATCACAATAGTACACATGTCTGGGAGCACACTGAAAAAATATCACAATAGTATCCGTGTCTGGGAGCACATGGCAGATGTATCAAAACAGTACCCATGTCTGGGAGCACACTGAAAAAAATATCACAATAGTACTCATGTCTGGGAGCACATTGAAACAATATCACAATAGTACCCATGTCTGGGAGCATACTGAAAAAATATCACAATAGTACCCATGTCTGGGAGCACACTGAAAAAATATCACAATAGTACCCATGTCTGGGAGCACACTGAAAAAATATCACAACAGTACCCATGTCTAGGAACACACTGAAAAAATATCACACTGGTTACCCATGTCTTGGACCACACTGAAAAACATATCACAATAGTATCAGTGTCTGGTAGCACACGGCAGAAATATCACAACAGAACCCATGTCTGGGAGCACACTGAAAAAATATCACAATAGTACCCATGACTGGGAGCATACTGAAAAAATATCACAATATTACCCATGTCTGGGAGCACACTGAAAAAATATCACAATAGTACCCATGTCTGGGAGCACACTGAAACAATATCACAACAGTACCCATGTCTTGGACCACACTGAAAAAAATATCACAATAGTATCAGTGTCTGGTAGTACACGGCAGAAATATCACAACAGTACCCATGTCTGGGAGCACACTGAAAAAATATAACAATAGTACCCATGTCTGGGAGCACACTGAAAAAATATCACAATAGTACCCATGTCTGGGAGCACACTGAAAAAATATCACAATAGTACCCATGTCTGGGAGCACACTGAAAACATATCACAATTGTACCCATGTCTGGGAGCACACTGTAAAAATAGCACAACACTATTCATGTCTGGGAGCACATGGCAAAAACATCACAACAGTTCTCATGTCTGGGAGCACACAAAAAATCACAATAGTACTCATGTCTGTGATCACACAAACAATATCACAATAGTACCCATGTCTGGAAGCATACTGAAAAAATCTCACAATAGTACCCATGTCTGGGAGCACAGTGAAAAAATCTCACAATAGTACCCATGTCTGGGAGCTCACTGAAAAAATATCACAATGGTACCCATGTCTTGGACCACACTGAAAAAAATATCACAATAGTATCAGTGTCTGGTAGCACACGGCAGAAATATCACAACAGTACTCAAGTCTGGGAGCACACTGAAAAAAAATCACAATAGTATCTGTGTCTGGGAACACACACCAAAAATATCACAACAGTACCCATGTCTTGGAGCACACAGAAAAACAATCACAATAGTACACATGTCTGGGAGCACACTGAAAAAATATCACAATAGTATCCGTGTCTGGGAGCACATGGCAGATGTATCAAAACAGTACCCATGTCTGGGAGCACACTGGAAACATATCACAATTGTACCCATGTCTGGGTGCACACTGCAAAAATATCACAATAGTACCCATGTCTGGGAGCACACTGAAAAAATATCACAATGGCACCCATGTCTGGGAACACAAAGAAAAAATATCACAATAGTACCCATGTCAAGGAGCACACTGCAAAAATATCACAACAGTACCCATGTCTGGGAGCACACTGAGAAAATATCACAATAGTACCCATGTCTAGGAGCACAATGAAAAAATATCACAATAGTACCCATGTCTGGGAGAACACTGAAAAAATATTACAATAGTACCCATGTCCGGGAGCACACTGAAAAAATGTCACAATAGTACCCATGTCTGGGAGCACACTGAAAAAATATCACAATTGTACCCATGTCTGGGAGCACACTGCAGAAATATCACAATAGCACCCATGTCTGGGAGCACACTGAAAAAATATCACAATGGTGCCCATGTCTGGGAGCACCTTGAAAAAATATCACAATAGTGTCTGTGTCTTGGAGCACATTGCAAAAATATCACAACAGTATCCGTGTCTGGGGGCACACTGCAAAAATATCACAACAGTACCCATGTCTGGGAGCACACTGAAAAAATATCACAATAGTACCCATGTCTGGGAGAACACTGAAATAATATCGCAATAGTACCCATGTTTAGGAGATATCACAATAGTACCCATGTCTGGGAGCACACTGAAAAAATATCACAATAGTACCCATGTCCGGGAGCACACTGAAAAAATATCACAATAGTACCCATGTCTGGGAGCACACTGAAACAATATCACAACAGTACCCATGTCTTGGACCACACTGAAAAAAATATCACAATAGTATCAGTGTCTGGTAGTACACGGCAGAAATATCACAACAGTACCCATGTCTGGGAGCACACTGAAAAAATATAACAATAGTACCCATGTCTGGGAGCACACTGAAAAAATATCACAATAGTACCCATGTCTGGGAGCATACTGAAAAAATATCACAATATTACCCATGTCTGGGAGCACACTGAAAAAATATCACAATAGTACCCATGTCTGGGAGCACACTGAAACAATATCACAACAGTACCCATGTCTTGGACCACACTGAAAAAAATATCACAATAGTATCAGTGTCTGGTAGTACACGGGAGAAATATCACAACAGTACCCATGTCTGGGAGCACACTGAAAAAATATAACAATAGTACCCATGTCTGGGAGCACACTGAAAAAATATCACAATAGTACCCATGTCTGGGAGCACACTGAAAAAATATCACAATAGTACCCATGTCTGGGAGCACACTGAAAACATATCACAATTGTACCCATGTCTGGGAGCACACTGTAAAAATAGCACAACACTATTCATGTCTGGGAGCACATGGCAAAAACATCACAACAGTTCTCATGTCTGGGAGCACACAAAAAAAATCACAATAGTACTCATGTCTGTGATCACACAAACAATATCACAATAGTACCCATGTCTGGAAGCATACTGAAAAAATCTCACAATAGTACCCATGTCTGGGAGCACAGTGAAAAAATCTCACAATAGTACCCATGTCTGGGAGCTCACTGAAAAAATATCACAATGGTACCCATGTCTTGGACCACACTGAAAAAAATATCACAATAGTATCAGTGTCTGGTAGCACACGGCAGAAATATCACAACAGTACTCAAGTCTGGGAGCACACTGAAAAAAAATCACAATAGTATCTGTGTCTGGGAACACACACCAAAAATATCACAACAGTACCCATGTCTTGGAGCACACAGAAAAACAATCACAATAGTACACATGTCTGGGAGCACACTGAAAAAATATCACAATAGTATCCGTGTCTGGGAGCACATGGCAGATGTATCAAAACAGTACCCATGTCTGGGAGCACACTGGAAACATATCACAATTGTACCCATGTCTGGGTGCACACTGCAAAAATATCACAATAGTACCCATGTCTGGGAGCACACTGAAAAAATATCACAATGGCACCCATGTCTGGGAACACAAAGAAAAAATATCACAATAGTACCCATGTCAAGGAGCACACTGCAAAAATATCACAACAGTACCCATGTCTGGGAGCACACTGAGAAAATATCACAATAGTACCCATGTCTAGGAGCACAATGAAAAAATATCACAATAGTACCCATGTCTGGGAGAACACTGAAAAAATATTACAATAGTACCCATGTCCGGGAGCACACTGAAAAAATGTCACAATAGTACCCATGTCTGGGAGCACACTGAAAAAATATCACAATTGTACCCATGTCTGGGAGCACACTGCAGAAATATCACAATAGCACCCATGTCTGGGAGCACACTGAAAAAATATCACAATGGTGCCCATGTCTGGGAGCACCTTGAAAAAATATCACAATAGTGTCTGTGTCTTGGAGCACATTGCAAAAATATCACAACAGTATCCGTGTCTGGGGGCACACTGCAAAAATATCACAACAGTACCCATGTCTGGGAGCACACTGAAAAAATATCACAATAGTACCCATGTCTGGGAGAACACTGAAATAATATCGCAATAGTACCCATGTTTAGGAGATATCACAATAGTACCCATGTCTGGGAGCACACTGAAAAAATATCACAATAGTACCCATGTCCGGGAGCACACTGAAAAAATATCACAATAGTACCCATGTCCGGGAGCACACTGAAAAATTATCACAACAGTATCCGTGTCTGGCAGCACACTGCAAAAATTTCACAATGGTACCAGTGTCTGGCAGCACCCTGCAAAAATATCACAGTGGTGCCTATGTCTAGGAGCTCACTTAAAAATATCACAATGGTACCCATGTCTGGAAGCAAACTGCAAAAATATCACAATAGTATCCGTGTCTGGCAGCACACTACAAAAATATCACAGTGGTGCCTATGTCTGGGAGCACACTGAAAAAATATCACAATGGTACCCATGTCTTGAAGCACACTGAGAAAAATATCACAACAGTATCAGTGTCTGGGAGCACATGGCAGAAATATCACAACAGTACCCATGTCTGGGAGCACACTGAAAAAATATTACAATAGAACTCATGTCTTGGAGCACACTGAAAAAATATTACAATAGTACCCATGTCTGGGAGCACACTGAAAAAATATCACAATAGTACCCATATCCGGGAGCACACTGAAAAAAATATCACAATAGTACCCATATCTGGGAGCATACTGCAAAAATATCGCAATGGTACCAATGTCTGGGAGCACACTGAAAAAATATCACAAGGGTACCCATGATTAGAAGCAAACTGCAAAAATATCACAACAATATGAGTGCCTGGCCGCAGACAGAAAAAATTTCGCAATGGTACCAGTGTCTGGCAGCACACTGCAAAAATAACACAATGGTACCCATGTCTGGGAGCAAACTTAAAAAATATCACAATGGTACCCGTGTCTGGAAGCAAACTGCAAAAATATCACAATAGTATCCGTGTCTGGCAGGACACTAAAAAAATATCACAATAGTATCCGTGCCTGGCATCACACTGAAAAAATATCACAATAGTATCCGTGTCTGGCAGCACACTGAAAAAATATCACAATAGTATCCGCGTCTGGCAGCACACTGCAAAAATATCACAATGGTACCAGTTTCCAGCAGCACACTGCAAAAATATCACACTGGTACCAATGTGTGGGAGCACACTGCAAAACTATCACAATAGTACCCATATCTGGGAGCACTCTGCAAAGATATCACAATATTACCTATGTCTGGGAGCACACTGAAAAAATATCACAATGGTACCCATGCCTGGAAGCAAATGCAAAAATATCACAATGGTACCCATGTCTGGGAGCACACTGAAAAAAATCTCACAATGGTACCCATGTCTGGGAGCACACTGAAAAAATATCACAATGGTACCCATGCCTGGAAGCAAATGCAAAAATATCACAATAGTATCTGTGTCTGGCAGCACACTGCAAAAATATCACAATGGTACCAGTGTCTGGCAGATCACTGCAAAAATATCACAATAGTACCCATGTCTATGAGCATACTGAAGAAATATCACAATGGTACCCATGTCTGGGAGCACACTGAAAAAGTATCAGAATGGTACCCATTTCTGGAAGCAAACTGCAAAAATATAACAATAGTATCTGTGTTTGACAGCAGACTGCAAAAAATATCACAATTGTACCAGTGTCTAGAAGCACATTGCAAAAATATCACAATGGTAGCCATGTCTGGGAGCACACTGAAAAAATCTCACAATGGTACCCATGTCTGGGAGCACACTGCAAAAATATCACAATAGTACCCATGTCTGGGAGCACACTGAAAAACTATCACAGAAGTACCCATGTTTGGCAGCACACAGAAAAAGTATCACAGTAATATCCATGTCTTGGAGCACACTGAATAAATATAATAGTACCCATGCCTGGGAGCACACTGAAAAAATATCACAATAGAACCCATGTCTGGGAACACACTGAAACAATATCACAATAGTACCCATGTCTGGGAGCACACTAAAAAAAATATCACAGTAGTATCTGTGTCTGGGAGAACACTTCAAAAATATCACAACAGTACCCATGTATCACAGTAGTATCCATGTCTTAGAGCACACTGAAAAAATATAATAGTACCCATGTCTGGGAGCACACTGAAAAACTATCACGATAGTACCCATGTCTGGGAGCACACTGAAAAAATATCACAATAGTATCCATGTCTGGGAGCACACGGCAAATATATCAAAACAGTACCCGTGTCTGGGAGCACAGTGAAAAAAATATCACAATAGAACTCATGTCTGGGAGCACATTGAAACAATATCACAATAGTACCCATGTCTGGGAGCATACTGAAAAAAATATTACAATAGTACCCATGTCTGGGAGCACACTGAACAAATATCACAATAGTACCCATGTGTGGGAGCACACTGAAAAAATATCACAATGGTACCCATGTTTTGAAGCACACTGAGAAAAATATCACAACAGTATCAGTGTCTGGGAGCACACGGCAGAAATATCACAACAGTACCCATGTCTGGGAGCACACTGAAAAAATATTGCAATAGAACTCATGTCTTGGAGCACACTGAAAAAATATCACAATAGTACCCATGCCTGGGCGCACACTGAAAAAATATCACAATAGTACTCATGTCTGGGAGCACACTGAAAACATATCACAACTGTACCCATGCCTGGGAGCACACTGAGAAATATCACAATGATACCCATGTCTGGGAGCACACTGCAAAAATATCACAGTAGTACCCATGCCTGGGAGCACTTTGAAAAAATATCACAATAGTATCTGTGTCTGGAAGCACACTGCAAAAATATCACAACAGTATCCGTGTCTGGGGGCACACTGCAAAAATATCACAACAGTACCCGTGACTAGGAGCACACTGAAAAAATATCACAATAGTACCCATGTTTAGGAGATATCACAATAGTACCCATGTCTGGGAGCACACTGAAAAAATATCACAATAGTACCCATGTCCGGGAGCACACTGAAATAATATCACAATAGTACCCATGTCCGGGAGCACACTGAAAAAATATCACAACAGTATCCGTGTCTGACAGCACACTGCAAAAATTTCACAATGGTACCAGTGTCTGGCAGCACCCTGCAAAAATATCACAGTGGTGCCTATGTCTAGGAGCTCACTTAAAAATATCACAATGGTACCCATGTCTGGAAGCAAACTGCAAAAATATCACAATAGTATCCGTGTCTGGCAGCACACTGCAAAAATATCACAGTGGTGCCTATGTCTGGGAGCACACTGAAAAAATATCACAATGGTACCCATGTCTTGAAGCACACTGAGAAAAATATCACAACAGTATCAGTGTCTGGGAGCACACGGCAGAAATATCACAACAGTACCCATGTCTGGGAGCACACTGAAAAAATATTACAATAGAACTCATGTCTTGGAGCACACTGAAAAAATATTACAATAGTACCCATGTCTGGGAGCACACTGAAAAAAATATCACAATAGTACCCATGCCTGGGAGCACACTGAAAAATATCACAATGATACCCATGTCTGGGAGCACACTGCAAAAATATCACAGTAGTACCCATGCCTGGGAGCACACTGAAAAAATATCACAATGGTACCCGTGTCTGGCAGCACTTTGAAAAAAATATCACAATAGTATCTGTGTCTGGGAGCACACTGCAAAAATATCACAACAGTATCCGTGTCTGGGGGCACACTGCAAAAATATCACAACAGTACCCGTGACTAGGAGCACACTGAAAAAATATCACAATAGTACCCATGTTTAGGAGAACACTGAAATAATATCACAATAGTACCCAAGTCTGGGAGCACACTGAAAAAATATCACAATAGTACCCATGTCCGGGAGCACACAAAAAATATCACAACAGTATCCGTGTCTGGCAGCACACTGCAAAAATTTCACAATGGTACCAGTGTCTGGGAGCACCCTGCAAAAATATCACAGTGGTGCCTTTGTCTAGGAGCTCACTTAAAAATATCACAATGGTACCCATGTCTGGAAGCAAACTGCAAAAATATCACAATAGTATCAGTGTCTGGCAGCACACTGCAAAAATATCACAGTGGTGCCTATGTCTGGGAGCACACTGAAAAAATATTACAATGGTACCAATGTCTGGGAGCACACTGAAAAAATATCACAATAGTATCTGTGTCTGGCAGCATACTGAAAAAAATATCACAATAGCATCCGTGTCTGGCAGCACACTGAAAAAATATCACAACAGTATCCGTGTCAGGCAGCACACTGCAAAAATTTCACAATGGTACCAGTGTCTGGCAGCACCCTGCAAAAATATCACACTGGTGCCTATGTCTAGGAGCTCACTTAAAAATATCACAATGGTACCCATGTCTGGAAGCAAACTGCAAAAATATCACAATAGTATCCGTGTCTGGCAGCACACTACAAAAATATCACAGTGGTGCCTATGTCTGGGAGCACACTGAAAAAATATCACAATGGTACCCATGTCTTGAAGCACACTGAGAAAAATATCACAACAGTATCAGTGTCTGGGAGCACACGGCAGAACTATCACAACAGTACCCATGTCTGGGAGCACACTGAAAAAATATCACAATAGAACTCATGTCTTGGAGCACACTGAAAAAATATTACAATAGTACCCATGTCTGGGAGCACACTGAAAAATATCACAATGATACCCATGCCTGGGAGCACACTGAAAAATATCACAATGGTACCAGTTTCCAGCAGCACACTGCAAAAATATCACATTGGTAGCAATGTGTGGGAGCACACTGCAAAACTATCATAATAGTACCCATGTCTTGGAGCACACTGCAAAGATATCACAATATTACCTAAGTCTGGGAGCACACTGAAAAAATATCACAATGGTACCCATGCCTGGAAGCAAATGCAAGAATATCACAATAGTATCCATGTCTGGCAGCACACTGCAAAAATCGCACAATGGTACCCATGTCTGGGAGCAACTTAATTAATATATTAATGAATAAATATACCAACGGTAGGTACAGGACAACAAACAGAGCAAATGCCAGAATAATAATGAAATAAAAGTACCAATTTCTGTTTGTAGTCACACCATGCAGATTCTCCTGGTTACCAAAAAATCATGTCTTTTCAGACCACAGTTCTTTGTTTAAAAAACAATATCCAGTTCTTGTTCAAGCATATATCCCGTCTTTTCAGACCACAGTTCTTAGTTACAGAAGCAATATCCAGTTCTTATTTAGATATATATTAGTTTATTGGGACATTCGGTAAGCGCTTTCGCTGACAAGCTTTTTCAAACCTATAATACTACATCTCAGTAACAGCTTATATATACATTCAAAGCAATTAAATAATTAAGTAATTAAATACTTTAATCAATTGAATATTTAAAGACCTAGGGCATACTTTTAAAACTTGAACCATAAAATAATATTATTAGCATCTATCTATAAAATGTATATATATATATATATATATATATATATATATATATACATATTTCAATAAACCATATTATATTGTGTAAAACTATCATATTAACATGCTGTTATTACTATAATCAAATTACTTAAAATAAAAGTAAAAATAAAATTAATGAAATATCAATAAGATAAAAACTTTAAAAATCTTTCATTTGATTCGGTAACATTTTTAATATCTCCCCATTCTCTTATACACTTTATTACACACAGGATGTGCAATCTATCAAAGATGTTATTATTAAATATTGGGACTTACTCATGCTAGACCCTGAGGTCACTAAGCATGTTGGTATAAGACCAAAGTTTGCATACAAGAATAAGAGAAGTTTGCACAGGATGTTACGTTGTGCAAATCACAAACCTAGTAGGGACATTACATACCCTAATGGTACTAGCCCATGCACCAAATGCAATTTTTGTAACTACATTAATAACATTAGTATTTTTGTACATCCTACAACAGGACAATTATTTCCAATTAAAGTAAATGCTAGCTGTGATACCAGGCATGTAGTTTACATTGCTAACTGCACATCATGTTTCTCATTTTATATTGGCAAGACAGACAGAATGTTAAAAGAAAGAATAAGGGAACACTTGTATCAGATTCGTATTAAGTCGGAAGTCAACACCTTATCTAAACATGTTTTACAGAACGATAATACACACATGTTTTTATTTTCAGTACTACAAGTTAATGTACCAAATGTCAGAGGGGGAGATATTAAAAATTTTACCGAGCAAACTGAGGCACAATGGATTATAAAAATGAAAGCTCATATCCCCCCGGGCTTGAATGATAGGGTCCCTTTAAAGCCAGTATTAAAAAATAGGAGACACAGAATCAAATGAAAGATTTTTAAAGTTTTTATCTTATTGATATTTCATTAATTTTATTTTTACTTTTATTTTAAGTAATTTGATTATAGTAATAACAGCATGTTAATATGATAGTTTTACACAATATAATATGGTTTATTGAAATATGTATAAATATAAATTTTATAGATAGATGCTAATAATATTATTTTATGGTTCAAGTTTTAAAAGTATGCCCTAGGTCTTTTAATATTCAATTGATTAAAGTATTTAATTACTTAATTATTTAATTGCTCTGAATGTATATATAAGCTGTTGCTGAGATGTAGTATTATAGGTTTGAAAAAGCTCGTCAGCAAAAGCGCTTACCGAATGTCCCAATAAACTAATATATATCTAAATAAGAACTGGATATTGCTTCTGTAACTAAGAACTGTGGTCTGAAAAGACGGGATATATGCTTGAACAAGAACTGGATATTGTTTTTTAAACAAAGAACTGTGGTCTGAAAAGACGTGATTTTTTGGTAACCAGGAGAATCTGCATGGTGTGACTACAAACAGAAATTGGTACTTTTATTTCATTATTACACTTAATAAATATCACAATGGTACCCATGCCTGGAAGCAAACTGCAAAAATATCACAATGGTACCAGTGTCTGGCAGAACACTGGAAAAATATCACAATGGTACCCATGTCTATGAGCATGCTGAAAAAAATATCACAATGGTGCCCATGTCTGGAAGCACACTGAAAGAGTATCAGAATGGTATCCATTTCTGGAAGCAAACTGCAAAAATATCACAATGGTACCAGTGTCTGGGAGCACACTGCAAAAATATCACAATAGTACCCATGTCTGGGAGCACACTGAAAAAATATCACAATGGTACCCATGTCTGGGAGCACACTGAAAAAATATCACTATAGTACCCATGTCTGGGAGCACACTGAAAACATATCACAATAGTACCCATGTCTGGGAGCACACTGAAAAAATATCACAATAGTATCCGTGTTTGGCAGTAGACTGCAAAAAATATCACAATGGTACCAGTGTCTGGAAGCAAACTGCAAAACTATCACAATTGTGCCCATGTCTGGGAGCACACTGCAAAGATATCACAATATTACCATGTCTGGGAGCACACTGAAAAAATATCACAATGGTACCCATGTCTGGAAGCACACTGAAAAACTATCACAGAAGTACCCATGTTTGGCAGCACACAGAAAGAGTATCATAATAGTACCCATGTCTGGGAGCACACTGAAAAAATATCACAATAGAACCCATGTCTTGGAGCACACTGAAAAACTATCACAATAGTACACATGTCTGGAAGCACACTGAAAAAATATCACAATGGTGCCCATGTCTGGGAGCACACTGAAAAAATATCACAATAGTATCTGTGTCTGGGAGCACACTCCACCAATATCACAACAGTACCCATGTCTTGGAGCACACTGAAAACTATCACAATAGTACACATGTCTGGGAGCACACTGAAAAAATATCACAATAGTATCCATGCCTGGGAGCACATGGCAGATATATCAAAACAGTACCCATGTCTGGGAGCACACTGAAAAAAATATCACAATAGTACTCATGTCTGGGAGCACATTGAAACAATATCACAATAGTACCCATGTCTGGGAGCATACTGAAAAAATATCACAATAGTACCCATGTCTGGGAGCACACTGAAAAAAATATCACAATAGTACCCATGTCTGGGAGCACACTGAAAAAATATCACAATAGTACCCATGTCTAGGAGCACACTGAAAAAATATCACAAGGGTACCCATGTCTTGGACCACACTGAAAAAAATATCACAATAGTATCAGTGTCTGTTAGCACACGGCAGAAATATCACAATAGTACCCATGTCTGGGAGCACACTGAAAAAATATCACAATAGTACCCATGTCTGGGAGCACACTGAAAAAATATCACAATAGTACCCATGTCTTGGAGCACACTGAAAAAATATCACAATTGTACCCATGTCTGGGAGCACACTGAAAAAATATCACAACAGTATTCATGTCTGGGAGCACATGGCAAAAACATCACAACAGTTCCCATGTCTGGGAGCACACTGAAACAAATATCACAACAGTACTCATGTCTGTGATCACATTGAAACAATATCACAATAGTACCCATGTCTGGAAGCATACTGAAAAAATATCACAATAGTACCCATGTCTGGGAGCACAGTGAAAAAATATCACAATAGTACCCATGTCTGGGAGCACACTGAAAAAATATCACAATGGTACCCATGTCTTGGACCACACTGAAAAAAATATCACAATAGTATCAGTGTCTGGTAGCACACGGCAGAAATATCACAACAGTACTCATGTCTGGGAGCACACTGAAAAAATATCACAATAGGACTCATGCCTTGGAGCACACTGAAAAAATATCATAATAGTACCCATGCCTGGGAGCACAAAGAAAAAATATCACAACAGTACCCATGTCTGGGAGCACAAAGAAAAAATATCACAATAGTACCCATGTCAAGGAGCACACTGAGAAAATATCACAATAGTACCCATGTCTAGGAGCACAATGAAAAAAATATCACAATAGTACCCATGTCTGGGAGAACACTGAAAAAATATCACAATAGTACCCATGTCCGGGAGCACACTGAAAGAATGTCACAATAGAACCCATGTCTGGGAGCACACTGAACAAAATATCACAATTGTACCAATGTCTGGGAGCACACTGCAAAAATATCACAATAGTACCCATGTCTGAGAGCACACTGAAAAAATATCACAATGGTACCCATGTCTGGGAGCACCTTGAAAAAATATCACAATAGTGTCCGTGTCTTGGAGCACATTGCAAAAATATCATAACAGTATCCGTGTCTGGGGGCACACTGCAAAAGTATCACAACAGTACCCATGTCTGGGAGCACACTGAAAAAATATCACAATAGTACCCATGTCTGGGAGAACACTGAAATAATATCACAATAGTACCCATGTCTGGGAGAACACTGAAATAATATCACAATAGTACCCATGTCTGGGAGCACACTGAAAAAATATCACAATAGTACCCATGTCCGGGATCACACTGAAAAAAATATCACAATAGTACCCATGTCTGGGAGCACACTGCAAAAATATTGCAATGGTACCAATGTCTGGGATCACACTGAAAAAATATCACAATGGTACCCATGATTAGAAGCAAACTGCAAAAATATCACAATATCCGTGCCTGGCCGCACACTGCAAAAATTTCACAATGGTACCAGTGTCTGGCAGCACACTGCAAAAATAACACAATGGTACCCATGTCTGGGAGCACATTTAAAAAATATCACAATGGTACCCATGTCTGGAAGCAAACTGCAAAAATATCACAGTGGTGCCTATGTCTGAGAGCACACTTAAAAAATATCACAGTGGTACTCATGTCTGGAAGCAAACTGAAAAAATATCACAATAGTATCTGTGTCTGGCAGCACACTGCAAAAATATCACAATGGTACCAGTCTCCAGCAGCACACTGCAAAAATATCACATTGGTACCAATTTGTGGGAGCACACTGCAAAACTGTCATAATAGTACCCATGTCTGGGAGCACACTGCAAAGATATCACAATATTACCTATGTCTGGGAGCACACTGAAAAAATATCACAATGGTACCCATGCCTGGAAGCAAATGCAAAAATATCACAATAGTATCCGTGTCTGGCAGCACACTGCAAAAATATCACAATGGTACCAGTGTCTGGCAACACATTGCAAAAATATCACAATGGTACCCATGTCTGGCAGCACACTGAAAAAATCTCACAATGGTACCCATGTCTGGGAGCACACTTAATAAATATCACAATGATACCCATGCCTGGAAGCAAACTGCAAAAATATCACAATAGTATCCATGTCTGGCAGAACACTGCAAAAATATCACAATGGTACCAGTGTCTTTCAGAACACTTAAAAAAATATCACAATGGTACTCATGTCTATGAGCATACTGAAAAAATATCACAATGGTACCCATGTCTGGGAGCACACTGAAAAAGTATCAGAATGGTACTCATTTCTGGAAGCAAACTGCAAAAATATCACAATAGTATCTGTGTCTGGCATCAGACTGCAAAATTATCACAATGGTACCAGTATCTTGCAGCACGCTGCAAAAATATCTAATTGGTACCCATGTCTGGCAGCAGACTGCAAAAATATCATAACAGTACCCACTTCTGGGAGCACACTGCAAAAATATCACGATACCCATGTCTAGGAGCAGACTGCAGAACATATCACAATGGTACCCATATCTCGGAGCACACTGCAAAAAATATCACAATGGCACCCATGTCTGGGAGCACACTGAAAAAATATTACAATGGTACCCATGTCTGGGAGCACACTGAAAAAATATTACAATGGTACCCATGTCTAGGAGCCCACTGCATAAATACAGCACCATTCCTTTCTGAACAATTAATGTACCTGAAAAAGACTACTTCTTCCCAGAAAGGTCAGAAGAACTTTTACCTGTTTATTCCCAGCTAGTCAATGAAACAGTAAATAAATTGATAAGTAAACAAATAGGACCAGAGCCAATACAACCATTTCTTACTGTCTATCACTATTACTTTATTTCAATGCTCCACTTTCTCATGCACTTTACAACTTAGCATAAAAATTGTGGCCTGACACATACTTAGAACAATATGGAATATCTATCTCTTCTACTTCCTACAATCAGCATGCATCCGGCTGCTCTGAAATAAGTCAGTTTATTTCAAACTTTTTTCTTGTTTTTTTTGTTTATGGCATAAATGCCTTCATTCTTCCAGCAGGATAATTAACAAAATGTTAAGCTGCAGTCATCCCCTTCAAAAGCACACATAAAAATAGAAATAACAAATACTTAAAAACTTAATTTTGAGAAGCCCAGGATAGCATCAGATTTAATTCTTAACTTTAATTTAAGACAAGTTAGGCATCACAGTGATTAGTAACTTACTGATAAACGGCATAATATTTTATGTAGCAAAATTTCTGTTGCTAAAGCGTACTGATATTAAAGTTGTTAAACAACCAATTGTCTATACAAAACTGCTTGTGTTCAGTCAGTGATTTAGGCTGCCTATTGGTGCTGCGGTAGCATTGTCACCTCACAGTAAGACGTTGTCCTGTTCGATTCTCAGCTAGAGCGTCTTCTGTGTAGAGACATGCGTGAATGGGCGTACCTTTGTTGAAGGTTGTGCATCAGAGCTGGCAACTCGGCACGTAAAAATCTACTGCCAATCATTAGCGGACCAGAGTTCCACTGTGGTGACCCCTAACCTGGAAAAGCTGAAAGACACAACATTAAGAAATGTTAAAATGTGAAAAATATTTGACTTTCCTCTGAAATAGAGTAAGACAGATTAAATGGTGTCGTCATGTAACATGCATACTGTAATTTATGGGAGGAAATTGTGGCACGTATGATCACAGCCAAGACACGTGGTCATAAGTGTCAGAACTAGAAAGTGGGAGGAGTCAAGAAACTTCAACAAAAAATCGACATTAATTCTGAAACTCTCTTATTACTCTTTCAAGTGATATTTTGTCTTTTGCAGACAGGCTTTCTCTCTTCACCCCCAGTGTGAAAGTTGTGTCATGAGTGAATGTTTTCTACTGATGTAAAAAAAAGTGAATACTCATTTATTCGTGCATATTTAGAAGACTTTTGCATTGTTCTTTACATCATCACCCGACACAGATTATCCACAGCGCTATGCTGTTTCACAGAATAACTGGCTTTGTAAGTGCACTGAAGTTCATTTACTTCATTATTCAACAAACTCAGTTTCTTTCCGTGGGTGGAACAGTACAGCCTTGTTTCAATTCTGTGCAAAGATAGGAAGATTCTTTATCAAAATAATAACACCCTGAGTTGCCAAACTCATGAACATTGTTATGCAAATCAGAAAGACTTTTCTCAGCTTTAGTCAGTTGCAAGTTCCTTGCCTTAGTGACAGCCCTGCACCCCAGCAATATCTCTTTCTCACACATCAGGTAGCAAATCGAACTTAGTCTGTCATTACTTGCAGCTTTTTCCTATTCAACACGTGCTCACATGTCCCCAATGGGCATTTAGGAAAACTAACAGGGTCTCTCTGTCAAGGCATCAATACCTTGCAATATTTTTTTCTCTCTCCTTCCAACCCACAGTACTAAGCTAAGTGACTTTACATGACATCAACAGTTAAAACCTCCTTTCAGCCCACCTTATACGATTCTCATTAGGCAATCTATGATAAAATTACTTTTATCACACACTCATTTTCCTTTTCCAGTTAAGCTTCTAGAAAATACAGTCTTCCCACAATTAACAGAAGTGTAATACATTTCTCTTACACATATCAGCTACTAGACACTGGAATAAAACTCTTAATGCAAACCTTCATAAATAGCTATTTCTGCTTTTCTCATATCAGTTGCTCATTGATATTATTAAAATCTATGTGCTGTCCATATGAATCTTCAGACAGATGGTAACAGACAAGGAATAGGTGCAGAATTTGTATGGCTCAAAAGACTGCATGCATTTTCAACCACTGAGGTGTTAATCATACTGTTGAGATTCAGTCAGCCAAGTGAACTCTGATCCAGCAATCATCACAGGGCTAAGATAAGCCTTGTGAATTCAGGTCCCGTAATTATTACAGGACTAATTCCTAAAGTTCTTAGCTTCCTGTGTTTACATTGGGTCAGGAATTTATTATCAGAGTGATTTACTATATAATGTGCCTACATTTGTTGTTGTGTGTTTCTGCCTAGAAAGCCATAGGGTTGAGGTGCTAGATACAGTAGGGTCTTACTGCTTGTGCTCAAGCCACACATCCTCACTGTCATTCGCTGATTTTGGCAAGTGCTCTTAACTCCCACTAATTCATCTCCATTAATGTTTACTACCCTGCCCAGAGCTCTGATCCTAATCCTAAGAACTCCCACCTAGTGCCTAACCTTAAAGTAACTCATTGCAACCTAAGCCTAAAATCCTCTTCTCCTCCTCCCTATCCCTAAAGTCCCAAGCATTCCCTAAACCTAAAAGTCCCTTGTCCCTCCCATCTATGGTCACTCTCAAAACCTAAGATCTCCATCTTCCTTAATCCTAAAGTCTCCTGATCACTCCCTTAACCTAAAATCCTCTTCCCTTTCATAACTCTAAACTCTCGATCACTCCCTAAACCTTAAATCCTCATCCTTAAATCTAATTCTGAATTGCTCCCCTTCCCTCCACCTCCTGTCCATGATCACTTTCTAAACATAAAACCTCCTTTCACATCAAACCTAAATTCCAGAACCCTACCTAAAATCTCCTTCACCTTCCTGTCTAAAATCACTCCTTAGACCTAATATTCCCATACCCCACAACCCTAAGGTACCCCTTGTTCATCCGCACTGCATTTCCTACCCCTCATGCAGTCCCCACCCCTCTTCCTAAGCTAAGGGCACCCAGCCTATTCCCTTCTCCACTTAGCTTATCCATCAAGACTTCCTTCATTTATAGGATACAAGCAGATTTCATGGCATATGCTTATTTTATACATCACTGTCCCTGGACATCATTGTGGCCGTTGGGTGTGGGAGCGCTTCTTACTTACATACTTAAATCTAGTTTTTGAGTATGTCTGCAGTATGAAAGTAAGAAATGTATTGTACTTGTTTAACCTCTGGCTTGTTGTAAACAAATTATTTCGCTTTTTGTCAATAAATATGTCGCTTCTTTAGATAATTCTTATTTGTTAAAAGTAGCTTATAAGTCTCAGAGTGAAAGACAGCTACAATGAGATCATGCCTTGTGCTTAGAGGCCTGGGGGCCAACTTTGTATTTTTTCTCTCCCCAACCCTTCCTTTTGCTGTTGTTATTTTAAGCAGCTAGTACCATTGTTTTCTCTCCATAACATTAATCAAACTACCAAAGTCCCTTCCTCCTATCTTCCATTGCTATTGCCAGTTGTATAAAGCTGTTTAAATACTTCTTCCCTCCCACTTTTTCCATTGGTCCACAACACTGAGAGCCCATCCATCCTATCAGTATTGCTCTTAAGTAACATCCCTCACTATAAATTGTCTCTGGAAACTGCTGCCAGTCTCATGTTCTTATACTGCTGATAACTAGTAGATCAGAATGAAGGTCATGACCCCCCCCCCCCAAGACGGCTGAAGTTCAAGTTGCTCTTCTACAAAAGGGGAAAAAATGGGTATTTGTTCACATCTTATTGCATTTTCTGCCAGCACTTGCTGTCACCTGTACATTTTATATAGGCTTTTCATGTTTGCTGATTTATTGTCTATTTTTGTGAAAAATGTGTTTGCTGTGCTCTTTATCTTAACACGTGCTACAGTCATGTGCCTAGAGTATCTGCAGTTAAAGTGCTGAGTTTATAGCAAATTATGTGTATTTTCCATGCATTTATTATCCTGTTTTGTGAAAAAGTTGTTGTTCTGCATTTTCAGAATACCTGGTGCTACAGGTTTGCCCCTTCAGCCTCAGCAGGGACAGTGTTGGGCCTACTGCAAGTTCTATGCAGTATTTTTTACACTGTGGACTAGCTTTTGGAGTAAATATCTGCTTTTTAACAGTATCTAAGTATCCAGGAGCCGGACGTCTTGAGCTTTATTACTGCATTGGTAGTGAGGTAGTTCTCCTTAAAGGGTTCTGTCTTCATTAGTCTCATATCACATCAACTGTACTAAATTGCTGTTTTATATAATTGTTTGTTGCATTTAATTGTATTTTAAGACTGTAAAGTGCACATGTTTCCAGTGTCCTTGTTACCGGATTAATTGCTTGAAAATCGACATAAAAGTGTAGTTTGTTGAATAATGTAGTTGTTGAATTGGTTTCTGTTAGCTTTTCACTTGTAACTAATCATTGTGTGTTTTATATTGAGAAGACATGGGATTAGTCATTTAGTAGCAATACAGGCTAACATGGTTTGTCCAAGTTGGGAAACACACAGGAAGGCTTAAAGTGATGTTATTTTATTAGCCACATGGCTACTGGAGTGTAGCAGGGCCTTATATAGACTCAGACACTTAGAAACTAAATCCTTCATATAAAATTATCTCAAACTGTATTCAGTAACTCAGATGTGCAAAGAGTAACTCATTGAGAGCTCCGTCCCATAAAGCTACTCCTACATAGACTAAGTTTTTGCTTCCAGCCTCAAAATTCTCAATCTAGCCCTCTGTTAATCCATCTTGTACCACACCATGGTAGCTCACATAGAAGAACCTCACATCATGGATATGCACTTTCCTAGTTTCTCCATCACCAGTCTGGTGGACATGGAAATCCTGAGCCAATGTAGCAGTTCTGTCATGCTCACTGAGAATCAATTAATCCTTAGAGAACCTGATATACTATGTGACACGTAACCATGCAATGTCACGGAAGGCAAGACATGCATTTACAAGCACTCAAAATAATGAGGTTTAGTGCCTACTGTAACAGACATACAAGAACAGGGACTGGGATCTTTAGAATAGGGTTGGAATAAATTACATAGAAAAAATGGAAATTGTGAGAACAATACATGCAAGGAAATGTTTTGGAGGAGGACTGAGATTTAAGAGAAGGCAGGATTTGAGCAATTTATGAAATGTTGGAATGATTATATTTTACAGAAGAATATATGTTCATAGGTTGGTACTAGGCTATCGGCCCTAGGGCCTATACAAGCCTAGCCATAATAATTCCCTGGCTATTTCTTTCCACAATATTTATTTCCTTGGACCCCTGTCTAGCAGAATGATCTGTCTAGATGAATTTCCTATCTCCCATCCAGTTGTCAAGGTTCCTTTTGAAAAGGGCTAAAGAGGAGCTTTGTTTGACATGTATGGGTATAATTTTCCAGTCTCTAGGTCAGAAACCTATCCCTCCAGCATGTTTTGTTCATTGTGATGACAAGGTTTAGATCCCTGGATGGTGTGGCTCTGAGGGATTGGGATTTCTGTAAGTGTAGCATGTCCAACAGCTCTGGGTTTGACATGGCCTTGTATGTTAAGCAGAGACTGTCTTTAAGTAGACGATATGCGACAGAGTATAGCTGGAGTTTTTTTTAGACAGTCAGCACTGGACATCTGCTTTAGGCCTGCGATTCTTTTAGTGAGGTATTTCTGCAGCCTTTCCAGTTGTTGCAGATGTCTTGTTTGGTACATACCAAATGGGGTGTTGTACTCTATAATGGGTCTAATGAGGGATGTGGGATAATGACCTCCTTTTTTCTGGATGAAAAGCCCTTAGTTATGAGGTGTGCCACACAGAAGGATTTCCTGGCGGTTGTGGTGATGTGGTTATCGAAGGTGAGACCACTGTCCACCTGTGTCCCTAAGTCTCTTGTCACACTTTCGGTGTTTAGTGTACTGCCACCTATGTGGTAATTCATGGGTACATGTTTTTTCCCAAAGGGGATAACTATACATTTCTTGGCATTGAGCTTGAGGCCATGGCTCTGGCACCAAGCATCTGTTTCTGTAAGGCCCTTTTGTAGTGTATCCACATCATTTGGGGATTCAATAATGGTTCCCAGTTTGCAGTCATCTGCGAATTTTGTTAGCCGGAGTCCCTAAGTGTTGGCCTGTATGTCAGAGAAGTAGATGCCAAACAAGAGCGATCCCAGGACTGAACCCCGAGGTACTCCACTTGTCACTTTCTGGAGCTGGATTTGGAGTCAGCTACCTTTACAGTCTGGGTTCTGTCAGTAATCCAGTTGGCAACCCATCGAGTGATGTAGGGATTAATGCCCAGCTTAGTAAGTTTATTTACGATTACAGAGGGATTACATTATGTGATACATAATGTTTGTAAATGTGAACTTAATAAGGTTTGTTTACCTTTATGTAAATGTAAGTTTATGTCACAACCAATGATTCAGTAAATGTATTTTTATACAAATAAAATAATAATGAGTTTGTCAGTAACATACCCACACAGCATTCACCACACATAGTCTGCATCTGACATATAGACCAACATATGCTCGGGCAGTAAAAAAACAATCTTTTTAACTCCAAAGACCTCCCAGACACTTGATGTGCTTCAGTTATCCTCAGAAAACTCAAAAGTCTTCCACTGAAACAACACCCAAGACCACACTCACACCCCATGGAGCCTCAACTGCAAAACCTATAAGGTGAGACAATATTCTAGTCATAGGAGACTCCATTGTGAGACATACAGATACCCCACTTATCAAGCTGAACAGAAGAAAATCACAGTCAGTTGCTTATCAGAGGCCAGGATCCATCAAGTCACTCACACACCCAGGTCACTGAACCACAAATACCAGTATGACCCAGTCTGTACCTCCCTAGAGTGTATGAAGACAGACATTATGGATTCCTCAGACCATGTGTCCTAAGCTGGTATGATCCCAGCAATGAGCAGCATTCTACCTTCACCAAGGATAATGACACTGTACAAACCAAAGATGACTGATTAATAATTGGTTTAGCTTCTGGTATCATTCAAACAGGGCACAATATTTGTTACCGTGGAAGGATATTGCCAAAAGACCACAGTGATTTGACAAGGATGGTCTGCACCTATCCCAACTAGGCTTTTGAATGTTTGCTAAAACACTGTCCTCCCATAATGCTTTTTTTAGGGTAATGCCAGATTGACAAACCTTCCAACTTAGCAAAATCAATCCAATGGAACATAAAGATGTTACTACTCGATGCTAGAAGCCTAAACTAAATTTCCACTCCCTTCAATCTCTCCTCACCTTGGGGAATGCAGGTATCTGCACAGTTAGTGAAGCATGATTTAAAGCTTTGCAGAGCACCCTGTCAGTACAGGAATACAATACCTTCCACACATTTAGACCAGCTACAGCACATTCAGGAACTAAAGGTGGTGGTGTTTCGATTTACATCAAAAACAAACATACCTCAAAAATGGTCAGACAGAATTATGCATTTGAGCTTCTCCATGTCAAAATTAGCACACATATAGTCCCATATCATATGGTAACAAGATATACATCACCCTCTTTGAACCAAGAAAGCCAAAGCTCATACACAGACCTATTGGTGACCCTTACCATTCCACCCAATACCACATTCATGGAGGACTTTAATTACTCCTCTATAAACTGTGAATAGTACATGACCACAAATTTTGTAGGCCCAGAGATTCCTGGACTTTGTAAACACAAACACCATAGACCAGTTAGTCCATTTATGTACTAAAGGTGTAAACATACTGGATCTGTGACTAGCAAACATGGGCGAACACTCCACACCAAGTATAGTGTCCTTTCTGCTTAGGTCAGACAATAAAATGGTATCCCTCAAATAGAAACATATGCTCTGACCACAGCAAACCCTGCAACAGTTAGGAACTACTCTAAGGCAAACTACCTATTATTAAACAATTAGCTGACAGAATTGCATACTCCACAAACCTGGAAAATAAAAGCAGCTTATACAAAATTGTAAACAGAAGCATGTACAATTATACATAGAGACAGCTGTGCCTACTAGAAACAAACCCAGAACAAACTCAAAAAGCAAACCACTATGGTGGAATCTACACACAAGCAGACTGTACAACAAAAAGAAAAAAAGTTGTAGTTAAAATTAAGAAATGCAATGCCAAGCAAGATAAAAACTCTGTTATCAGGCTAAAGAGCAACAGCTATGATGGCAAATTAAGTCTACCAAAGCCAGTTTTGAGGTGAAGATAACCTCCGAGTCCAAGGATAATCACACAGCTTTCTTTAGCTATGTCTAAAACCTCAAAGGCAGTACACAACAGTGCACAGAACTGATTGTATACCAAATCTGCAGGCTGACAACTTCAGCTCCAATTTTACCCCCCCCCCCCGGCAACCCATCTTGGCCATCCTCCAAAGTAATACCATCAAATGTACCCTCCCAACTATCTCTACAAATTAGGCCCTAAATGTACTTTCTCAGGTTAAGAACACTACATTAATGGTTCCCAATAGTATCCCACAATACCCCCTAAATAGCCTGAAGCATGACCTGTCTGAATCATGCCAGGCTTTGTACCATATGAATGGAGGTTTGCAGTGGTCAACACTCTCTGCACAAGAGTGGTCCATCATCAAAGCCTGGGAACTACAGAGCTATAAGTCTGACTAGTCTAATGCAGGTCATGGAAACAATTATCATGGATATGATTAATGACACAGGAGACCTCCAGACACTGAATCCATCCCAGTTAGGCTATGCCAAAAGCAGCTCATGCCTACTCATCCTGGTGAACTTCTTTGAAAAAGTCACCATTGCATTGGATGATGGCAAAATGGGGCACAGTTTTTGAATTCTCTGACATTTGAAAAACATGTTCTGTAGTTTCCAGTTCTTCCCTTTTATTACATATTCTATCTTGTTTTCTCTTATATGCCATATTTGTCCCCACTGCTAATGTTCCTATGAACAACCTCCACAAAAAAATCATTCCATCCTTTAACTGTTTTATAATTTCTGTATCTCATCATTATTGCTTTCATCTTATCGGCTTCTAGTTCTTTCCGTAGCGCCACCAAATGAAAGGATCTTGTAATGTTATATACCATTCTTTTCAATCACATTTTTTTTTAACTTTCACAACGCAAATTTGCTGCAAAATTATTTCACTTCTTCATTAAAATCACTTTTACGTCTTTTTTTTTTCATTATTATTTCTTCCCAAGTTTTTCTGTATTTACAATACATTATTGTTTCTATCAAGTCTATTATTTTTCATTGCTCCTTTGAGTACTTTATACATACTTAAAGAGGCTGCATGCACAACCAGATTAATCAGCCCCAACCCCCCTTGCTCACCCTTCATATAGAAAATTCCCCTCTTAGCCAGGTTCAATCTTGACCCCCAAATAAATGAAAAAACTATCTGCATAATTTATTTTTCATATTTTATTGGCACCATGTAAATATTTTTTATGTATGTTATTTTACCTATTATTATGGTGTTTATTAAATGTGCTTTCTTCTTGTATGAAAACCTATATCTTCCAGAAAGTAATCATGTATTTGATTTCCTTAATAATTTTGTCCCATCGTTCATGTCTGTATTCTGTACTTCCAAATACTATTCCTAAAATATCTATACTTTTCTCATTATATTCCACATCTCCTATAATACATTCATACCCAAATCCTTTACTTTTTTCTTATACTTCAACCAATTTCCTTCAATTGTGTACTTAATTTTCTTCCATCTATTACTATGATATCATCAGCATGCATATGCATTACTGGCAACCGTATTCCCTCCATCATTCTATATCATCCCTTACTTGACATTTTATTAATTTCCATTACTACTGTGTTCATAATTATAGCAAAGATAATACTGTTTGCACAACATCCTTGTTTTATATCACAATGTATTTTCATATTATCCCCAATCCAACCATTTACATTCAGTCTTACATAAATCGTTTCATATATTGATTTAATTACTTGTAATATTTCTTCACTCACGTGGTATGCTTGTAAAATACCCCATACTGTTTCATACTGAATATTATGATATGTCATACCAACATCACCTATCATGATTTTGTTTGCACTTTTTTATTAATAATATCACTAACTTCCTTTATTATCCAAAACAGGTCTTGACTCCCTTCTCCTTTTCTCCAAAACAAGTTCTGCTCAAGTAGTCGTTCTATTTCACATTGTAATCGTTTAGTTACTGTTCTCATGGAAATGTTATCGTCTGTGTTATTCAGTGTAATTGTTCTCATGGAAATGTTATCGTCTGTGTTATTCAGTGTAATTGTTCTCATGGAAATGTTATCGTCTGTGTTATTCAGTGTAATTGTTCTCATGGAAATGTTAATGTCTGTGTTATTCAGTGTAATTGTTCTCATGGAAATGTTATCGTGTGTGTTATTCAGTGTAATTGTTCTCATGGAAATGTTATAGTCTGTGTTATTCAGTGTAATTGTTCTCATGGAAATGTTATCGTCTGTGTTATTCAGTGTAATTGTTCTCATGGAAATGTTATCGTCTGTGTTATTCAGTGTAATTGTTCTCATGGAAATGTTATCGTCTGTGTTATTCAGTGTAATTGTTCTCATGGAAATGTTATCGTCTGTGTTATTCAGTGTAATTGTTCTCATGGAAATGTTATCGTCTGTGTTATTCAGTGTAATTGTTCTCATGGAAATGTTATCGTCTGTGTTATTCAGTGTAATTGTTCTCATGGAAATGTTATCGTCTGTGTTATTCAGTGTAATTGTTCTCATGGAAATGTTATCGTCTGTGTTATTCAGTGTAATTGTTCTCATGGAAATGTTATCGTCTGTGTTATTCAGTGTAATTGTTCTCATGGAAATGTTATCGTCTGTGTTATTCAGTGTAATTGTTCTCATGGAAATGTTATCGTCTGTGTTATTCAGTGTAATTGTTCTCATGGAAATGTTATCGTCTGTGTTATTCAGTGTAATCGGTCTATTTTTCACTTTATCGTTATCTCCTTTATTTATTATAAATTGTATCAGACCTGTGCAAATTTCTTTATACTCAATTCCTTTTTCAAGCCACTCCATTACTTCTATAAACACATTTTTTGCCAGGCATACATTTCTTTATACACACAATATTCAGTTCTGTCCAAACCTGTCACCAAATAGAGTTCATATCCTTCAAGATCTCATTCAACTCATTTATGTTTATTTTTCCAAGTAGTCAGTATCTTCCTTATTTAATTTTCCCCACTGTACATTTGTCCTATTTTAACTTCTTTTTACTATATAAATCTAATACACATTATTTAATTATTTCATATAACTCGTCTTGTTTTTCTAACTTGTTTCCCTTATTTTTTAATCCTCTCATTATTTTTCCTTCTTTTACTGTCTTACATAAGTATGGTGCTGCTACTACTTTTTTTCTTTGCAAACAATATTTTTTGCTTAAATAATTTATTAACCTTATCCTGATTTCTGCTATATAATTTTCTTTTTCATAAAACAACATTTCTTCTCTATTAAATCTTTAAATATTTTTGACTTAATGTTTTGTATTCCATTTTTTCACCTATTCTTTTCTATGCATTCTGAAAATACTTTTATGTACTTCTTTTTAAAATGAGTCCACCAAACTGTCCAATTTTCATAAAAATCTCTCATACCAATATGCCATAAGTCTATAATTTATTTTCTTTCTCCTGATTCTAATTCTTTTTTTCATTCATTCTTTTTATACCTTTTCCTATTTTAATATATTCCTCAATTTTATGAATTCTTATCCAAATCACCACATGATCAGAACACCCAGTAAATTAGATTCCCTTTTGAGTAATTTTTAGGCCTTCTGATATAAAAAATAATCAACCTCTGTCTTAATTTCAATTCTTTTATAAGTCCAGTGAGTATTTTCCCATATTTTTAATTTTCCACATTTCATAATTTTAGTAATCATTTAATCATTTTAACACTACAACTATTATTTTTATTTCTCAAATTACAGTTAAAGTCACCTTTCATTATTATATCCCTATTAACAGATATAAGAAAGTATATTTTTAAACATTATTTCTTTTTTGTTTCATATGCATATAAAGCTATTAGTCTATATACATATTTTCCATCTTAAATCTGCTACTTTTATTTGGCCCAGTTCTGCTATTGTAATATTTAATATTTTTACATTTCTTGCCATAATATACATATACCAGATCATGTTTATGTTTCTATATTCCAAATAACAATAACATTCCAAAGTTCTTCTGTTTACACCCTTTCTTTTTCTGTTAATATTCTAATGACTTCTAACAGTTATTACTTGAACATCTACTGCAGCACATTGTAAAATACTAATTCTCCTTTTAATATTCTTCGTACTATTCACATTCATATCTGTTTTTAGCTTTATAGAATAGTTATTAAAATAATATTATCCATTACTTTTTTTATTTTCCTTAACCATTATATTTTTCACTTTTATTTTTCTTTTCCTAATTCTCTTTCCTTTTACCAGTACTCTTTCATCCCCAAAACACCTCCCTTGTTCACTGATCATGTCAACATCCTTGCATCTGACAACACTGCCATAAAAATAGTGCAGGAAACCAAACTTCTAAGTGTTACCACTGACAAACTTTCATTTGACCGCCATATACAGCAAAATATAAAGAAAACTCATCAAAAACTGGGACTCTTATATAGAAACACATTTTTTTCCTGCAGCAACCAAAACTACCCTTGCAAAAACATGTTTACTTTCCTCTCTTCTTTATGGTGCCCCTATCTTAACTAACTTACAAAATTCTACCCTAAGCAAGTTGGAACAGTGCTACAACAAAATTGCAAAGTTTGCCATAAACGCTAAATATCACACACACCACTGTAAACCACTCCTATAATTAAACTGGCTTGAACTACCCAACCAACTTGCCTTTATTCAGGTATCCACCTTGCACAACCTTATTTTCAAGCCTACTGCCTGCCCTGCACTAACCAGTCTAGTTGCACCTTACACACCAAATCGATCTCTATGATCAGAAGACAAAAATCTCTTCGCTATCTCAAAACCCACAAGAAAACCTGGTCACGCTCTGTATTCATACTTTGTCTCTATACATTGGAATTCACTACCTTTAGTTACCAGGTGTATGCCTGTCCTAACCCATTTCAAAGCCTCTTTAAAAAGTCATCTCAAAAATACATGGCTCTGCTCCTGCATAAAGCCTGCCTAATGCTCAGGTCTTCCTCTTTTCTCACATTTCAGTCCCTCACAGAGTGCAAGATCCTAAAGCTCTTATAACTCCTTCTCTGCTTCTATACCATATCCTTAAGCTACTGCTCAGGCTTTATTGCTTCTATTCTTCTTAACTCTCTCTTGCTATCTATCTGCATCACTAACTTTCTGGCTGCTATTTCTACATCATGTATGATGACAGTGACTATTATCGTCTGTAATGTTTTAACTGTATAGAACTGTTTATATGTGTAGTAATATATTACAACATCTTGTTGTAGTTTGTTCTTTCAACTTATTTTTTGTATAGTGTTTCTAATGTAATCTTTACTGTATTGGATTATACTGTATGTGGAGCTTTTCTCCCTGGGCCTCTGTTGAAAATGGGTTCTGTAGACCCAGTCAGACCACCCCGGTAAACAAATGTCAAATAAATAAAGACAGCAACTCTGAATCTTCTCCACTTGTTTCATCTGTCTGTCTATCTCTCTTTCCCTTAAATTTAAACACCTTTTCTATGTTTTTTTCTTGTTGTGTTGTGTGTTCTTGTACAACATTTGTAAATCTTTTTCTTGTATAATTCCACCTTCATTTTCATATGCATGTCTATTCTCATTTTCTTTTGAATCTCCTTGTATTTCTACCTCATATTCTAACCATGAATGTCCTGTATTACCACATTTCTTACATTTCACTTCACATTTCTTTGCATTACGGCCTATCTGACTACATACATAACATACTTTTGTCACATTCATTAATTAAATGATAACTTTTTCCACAAAAATAGCAAGTCTTTTGTTGCCTTCTGTACCTTACAAAACCTCTATTGTCATGCACATTAATACTACTATATGCATTATATTGTCATTTTCCATTTTCAAAATGATGCCACATTCCCAACCCCCAGTCCATAGTCCTCTTTCATCTTAGATTTTAGTAGTGTCCAACACGTCTTTACACGTTAACAAGTATTCATTCAGTTCTTTTGCATCTACTTCGGTTCTAAACTGAATTATAATTATTTTTTTTTAGTTGCCTGAAAAAGGCCTGCACCACATATTCTGACCATGGAAAGTCTGCTTTCTTTTTTCATAGGCATCCAAAAAGGTTTCCATATCCTCACCAGTTTCCAAGTCACAAAAAGTTTCTTTGTTAAATAAAATGACAGCTCGTACCTCTTCAGCTGTTACTCCCAGAGGTGCAATAACATTGTCCCATACCTCATATCGATCCGGGCCTTTTTTTTTTTTCTTACTGCACACTGAACAACGTATTTTTTTTCATCTCTGTCTTCCCCTTAGTTCCTTCTTCCACGGTTAGAGCATAGGACTTTTTTCTGGAATCTTCTCGGACACCTTTTCCTTCTCTTTTTCTACCTCTTCTATTTTTTTCCATAATGTCACTTCAAGATACAGCAGCTCCACTTTCAGGCTCACTCTTATTAATAAGCTCTTCCAGATACTCATCCCACAACCCTCCAGACTGGAGGGTTGAAATAAATTTTCTGTAGTTTCTGCCACTTCAAACAGATTTTTCTGAAAGTGTTCCTCAGAATCCATTTTCACCACTGCATTTAGCTCCATCTCCTTCCCGATCTCCTCACTATCAACAAACAACATTTTCTCTGCTCCCACATTGCCTGAAAACAATTCTGGTAGTGATTCTACATTTTTTTCTTCATTTTCAACACATTTAACTTCCAAATTACTTTGGCTCTCAGCAGCCATACTTCCTCCCTGTTCTCAGGGCTGCCTCCATGCCTGGAACAGGAAGTCAGGATGTGTAACACCCATTCTTTTCCCCAAACTACCAAGAGTAGAGGAAGTTCCCAAATGCTCTGGCCAAATTTCCCCTAGTCGATATAAATACTACCTCAGGTCTCCCTTGAAAAGAGTTATTTTCCTAGTGGGAATAACCTTGTGAACAAATTGTAAAATAAATAAATAAATAAATAAATGCCTCTATAGATATTATTTATCTTCTGAAACTTTAGGAGTAATTGCTTAGCTTTTTAAACATTTCCAATTAGCTTAGGCAAGACATTTTTCCAGGTCTGCATTTGATCATCTTTGTATTATTTCTGTTCTGATCATCTTATTTTTCTTGTATGGGACCATGACATATTTCAATATTCCAGTCTGGCTCTGTAAGTTTATGAAAAAGGTCTAGAATTACACTGACACAGCTGGTGGTAATGCTTCCTAGAATACTCACTATTGAATCAATCCTTTTTTTTAATAAATGAGCATAAGCATTAAAAATAATGTCCAATGTAAAAAATATAGGAGGCACCAGACCAAGGCAGGTGAAGATAAAGTTTAATTTTAATCCACAGACAAAGTACAAACAATGGTGAACACTTTCATAACAAGAGCTACTTCATCAGACAGTTAAAATCATTACTCACTCATATTTAAATGTTACAAACAGCCAGTCAGAATCAAAGTTCAATTAAGACTTTGATTCTGATTGGCTGTTTGTAACTTTTAAATATGAGTGAGTAATGATTTTAACTGTCTGATGAAGTAGCTCTTGCTACGAAAGTGCTCATAATTGTTTGTACTTTTTCTGTGGATTAAAATTGAACTTTATCTTCACCTGCCTTGGTCTGGTGCCTCCTATATATTTTTTACATTGGATACTAGGTTTTGGAGGACCAGTTTGCCTACACCACAGTGTTACTTTTCCTTCTATATTAAAAATAATGTATTGGAGACCAAATCCTAACTTCTTCAACTTGCTAACTCTGTCAATAGTTTCCAACCCAGTCTTTTGATTACATTTAATGCTACTTTGTTAACTGATGTGAAAAGAGATCATAACACCTGCTGGCTTACTTAAATCAAGCAATAATGCCCAACAGAGTGAATGTTACTGAGGAATAATGGACCTCCAAGTAGTGTTATGAGGTCCTATATGGCACTTGGAGAAATTGGGTTATCTGTTAAACTGGTTTAGGATTGTTTTATTAGTGGTATAAACATTTTTTTGTATGTTTGGTATAAAATAGTTCCTCCAACTAGTGTTTCATAATTGCTGTGGGAGAACATATCTAAACATCTAAACGCAGAAGCAGAGAGACAGTTTCTTACATATATATAGAAACTCAGATACAAATCCCAAATCCAGTGGCCTCAACCTCCAGCGTCCTATTTTTCTGAACCCTCCATCAAGGATAAAAATAAGTATGTTATGGACTAAATCTACTTGGTAAAGCAGACCCCTATCCAGTACCGTTTCAGGGCTCCAAAGTTCGCGGAGAGCCTGAGCAGCCAGCTGCTTTACCCCTTTTCCATATCTACCTAACTAGCCGTTTCAACCTTTCACTGACCCTCACCCCCCCTCCTTATATTTTTCTCTTTCTCCACTCACCTATACTTTCCAGCTCCCTTAAAGTCTCATCTACAACACCAGAACTGCCCACTAGAGGGCACTCCTCTCCCATCCATCTATCACTCCCTCTCTCCCTATACTACCTTGTAACCTCTATCTATCTAAATAAGCTTCTTGCCAGCTCCTAATCTTATTTACTTGGTGCCTTTCTGCTTAATCCTGTCTAGCTGTCTTTCTCCCTAGACTCCCCCTCTATCCTACACCTTTCCACTCATCTCCTGCCTTCCAACCTGCAGCTACCTACTTTACTGATTGTCTACTTGCTAAATTCTCTTCCTTTGTCTCAACCCGCTCTGTTTGCCCTGCGGGCACACTCCGCTCCCCTACCCTACCCCCAAATTCCACCCACCCCCACTACCTCTACATTTCTAGCTATCTAGCCACACCCCTTACCTTTCATCCAATAGAAACTTCCCCACCTTTAACCAATCTACTCCTTTCCCTCCATATTTACCTAGCTAACTAGCCACACCCCCTACCTTTCATCCAATATAAACTTCCCCACCTTTAACCAATCTACTCCTTTCCCTCCATATTTTCCTCCTCTTAACCACTCCCTTTCACTACCTCCATTACCTTATCCTGCAGTAACACATCACTACACTTGTACAAAGAACTTCAACATAATAACCACCACTACAATGTACAAACTTCCCACCATAGCTCTAAAACATACCTTATTCTTACTCTCACTTCTTCCCCCTCTAACATTAGCACTCCTTCTAACCTCCTACGAATACCCACTACTATCACACCTTCCCAACCCATCTAAACATTCTACCGCTTCAATTCCTACCTTCCAAGACCATCACATCAACATCACTTCCACACCTATCTCTTACCTAAATATCATAGGACAACCCACTTAAAATATGCTCACCTAAATCCTAAAAGACTACCCCTGCCCCAAAGTAAATATACAAACACTACATATCTAACCCTACTACGCTCCCTTAACGATGGTGATATTCACCCAAACCCAGGTCCAATTAGCTCCTCTATTAATCAGAGCTCTAATCTAATCCCTACTGCTAGCCCCCTACCAAAAAAACACAACTCACTCTCATTAGCAAACCTCAACATACGTAGCATCAATAACAAAACAACACAACTCCATGCTCTCTTAGAACACTACTCCTTTGATATAATCTGTCTAACTGAAACCTGGCTGAAACCTTCTACAAAAGACACTGAAGTCACCCCTCCTGGCTATAATATCCTACGTCTGGACAGGGTTTCAAAAAAAGGTGGTGGAGTAACTATCTTATTTAAATCTAGCCTTCAAATAACCACTTTCCACCAAAAACCTCCTCAGGACTCTAATGCTGAAATTCTTATTACCAAACTCGAACTAAACTCTGTCAAATCTATCTTTATCATCTGCATCTATGTCCCCCTTGGAAATAACCTTTCCACCATCAAAAGCATCCTATGCTGGCTATCTTCAAACTTACCCCAAGAAACATTCATCTTAGGCGACCTAAACATTGATTGGCAATCTTGCTGTAACAAACACCCTACTAGCCACATCAATCTTTATGGGTTTGCACAAACTATCACCTCCCCCACTAGAATAAATAAAGCCAACAACAAAGAAAGCATCCTAGATTGGATACTCACCAACAGTCAGCCCCATACTTACAAAACAGGAACCCTCCCTGATGATATAAGTGATCACTTACTTACCTACATTATCAGGCCCAAAACTAACCCTCCTACCCAAGGCATAACTAGAACAATCAGAACTAAAAAGAACTTCAATTTGGAACTTTTTCAAAATGAACTGAATGCTTGTAACTGGTCCCCCTTAAAACTCCTTTCTCTCGATGAAGCTGTAGATTACTTTAATGCTAAGTTCCTGACCATACTTAACTACCATGCCCCCACTCGATCTATTAGAATTAGAACCAAATCTGCCCCTTGGCTCTCAAAAGAAACAAAGCTAAAAATCCAACTCCGAAATAAGATCTGGATCAAATCCCGCTCAACTAAAAACACAACTGATTACCAATGCTACAAACTACTGAGAAATGAGACCAAAAAGGCAATAATGACCGATAAAAAAAACTATTACCTAAAATCTCAACAAACTCACAAAAACAGCCCACAAAAGTTCTGGGCTAACATAAATCAGCTACTACAGCCAAGTAAACCTACCACACCCAACCCACAAGGCTCTGACATAAATAATCCCAACCAAATTGCTAATGACTTTAATTCCTTCTTCACTGAAACAATTCAAACTCTAGCCAGTCAACTCTCTAGAAATGACACAACTATATCCAACTGTAACTTAAATCCACCTCCCCCTTTTCTCTTCCAACCAGTCCCTACAACCTACATTCTCTCCCTTATCAAAAAACTCAAACCTTGTACCCCCTCTGCTGACCTACTACCCGCAGAATACTTGCAATTAGCAGCCAGATCCATAGCCTACCCAATTTCCATACTCATAAACAGAACCATCAAAGAGGGATATGTCCCAAAACTTTGGAAAGTATCCTATATCATCCTACTTTACAAGGGTGGAAATTCTACTGAAATTTCGAACTACCACCCTATAGCCCTGCTCTCTCCCTTATCAAAAATTATGGAAAGATGTATACACAAGCAACTGCTGGACCATCTTCTCCAAAATAACTTAGTTTCTAATACTCAACATGGCTTTAGACCTTCCCACAGTACCACCACTGCCCTCCTCTCCTTTACAGACACAATCAACAAAAATCGCAACCACAACATGCTTTCCTCAGCACCCTTCTTAGACCTATCCAAGGCTTTTGACATGGTCAACCACCAAATACTCATACACATTCTCCAGTCTTTGTCACTAGAAACCCAACCCATTAACTGGTTCAAATCCAACTTAAATGACAGACACCAAGCAGTACTCTGGAACTCCACCCTATCTTCCCAGCTACCTGTTAACATTGATGTCCCCCAAGGGTCCATATTGGGTCCCCTTCTGTTTTCTTTGTTTATCAATGACCTCCACCAAATAGTTCCACAAGCTACATGCATTCAATGCATGAGCGACTCCACACTCATTTGCTCAGCCACATCAGTACCTAATCTTCACTCCCTTACACAACACATATTTAACTCCGTTGAAGAATGGTTTTCTCAACGCTGACTCCTACTTAACTCAAAAAAAAACTAAACTCCTTCTCTTCACACCTTCTAGTAAATCTCCACCTATAGACTTTACAATAACATCTAAAAATGGCACACCTACATCACAAGATCCCACTACTAAACTGTTAGGAATTACCATAGACAACAACCTTAACTTCGATACCCATATAACCAACACTTTGAAAAATATTAACAAAAAAATAGGCTCTCTTTACCGGATCAAACCTTTCCTCGCTCCAGAATCTAGAATTACTATTGCCCACTCCCACCTTATCTCTCCCCTCCTCTATGCCTCACCCATATTTACTAACTTATCAAAAAAGAATATTCTTAAATTAGAAAACTCTTATCACAACATAGCCAGATTTGCTACAGGTAACCCTTTCAGAACCCACCATTGTATTAATCTAAAGCAACTAGGCTGGCTTGAATTTCAGCACCAACTTAAAATCAATCAATTAACCATAGCCCATCAAATACTATATCAACCTGACAAAACACCTATACTATCTACCCTTATCTACCCCTACCATAACCTAAAATCTCTAAGATCCGCACACAAACTTCTTGTAAATATTGACAAAGCAAACAACAAAGCTGGTGATTCCCTCTTTTCCAACACTGTTGGAAAACACTGGAACCTGCTTCCCTCTGAACTTCCCACTATTCCCTCAAAATCTCTCTTCAAAAAGAGAATTAAACTCCACCTCAAATCACAATGGCTGTGCCCCTGTACTAATCCCAACTAGCACTAGCTCTTGCCACCTGACTAAAACCTTCATCTTATAACCTATAACCTACCTCTTATTTTACATCCACTGTCATTTTTCCCCTTCCTACTACTTCCTAAAAAAAAAAAAAATATATATATATATATATATATATATATATATATATATATATATATTGTACATTTGGTATAATTTTTTTTTTTAAATGTCACTTGCAACATTATCCATGGCACAATATTGTTAACTTTATAACTATGTCTGTAGTTATAATGCTTTTTATTTATTTTTTTTTGTTGTACTCTTTGTACTCTTTTTAATCTTTACTTTCTTGTTATTTCTTTAATGTAATTCATCTTAAACTCTGGAGCTTAACTCCCCGGGCCTCTACTGAAAATGGACATGTATCCAGCTAGACTAGCCCAGTCAACAAATGTAAAATAAAATAAATAAATAAAATAAATACACACCCACATATATGCACACATACATGCAAAGGTACATACACACTCACACGTACATGTACATAAATGTACCCAGCAATTACAGCCACCTTCCCAAGTGTCTAAACTTAAAATATTGCAAAGGGATCAAATAAATGAAAACAATTACATACAGGGCAAAGCAATGCAAATCCTCACATACCTCTCAAGTGTCCGTGGTTTTGTGGAATGTCCTTGATTTTCCTCATAATTTTGCTACATCCACTGAAACTGTTTAATTTACTAGTAAATACCTGAGAACTACAGTCATTACAACTAAACATTACAGTTTCACGCTTCTTATTGTTCAAAAAAGGATATTGATGCAAAATGTCTTTCCTCTATTAACTTTTTATGGGTATTAGGGTAATATTTAAAATGTCAGTGATTTTTGGGTCTTTGTCACCCCTTTACTAATGGCTGTGTCCAAAATATTGAGCACAGAAGTCCACACTCTCTCTCTCACTGAACCCCCAGACTTGCATGCACACACACACATGTGCGCGCACACACACACACACAAACACACACACACACACACAATGTCTCTTTCTCTCTGTCTCTCTCTCACACACACATATACATATTCTGCCTCTATCTCAGTCAAATACACACACACATACACACAAACAGAGGCACAAATTCACACACACACACACACACACACACACACACACACACAAATTTATTTTTCCATGCTTACTAAAATTTGCATTTTAAGTGCCACAGATAGTGAGGGGGAAAGCAAAACAGCATCTCTTCCTTATAGCTGCTATTGCAGTTACTTGAGTTATTTTTCTTTTCTTTTTTTTTCCTTTACCAGAATCAACAGTATGGCAGCCCTTGTTTCCACTCCATGCTTTGTGGCATCTAATTATGCTACTATGCATATGTGGTCTAGTTACAAGGCTCTCCTTATGCATTAGTACATTGTTGCTGGGTGTTCAATCTCCAGTAGGGATAGTTTTAAAGTTCTGCCCACTTTCTAAGGAAATTAATGTATCATGTCACTCGTGCAAAGCTAAATATAAAGCAGCGATGTGTTTGCGACATGTTTGCCCAAGACAGCTCTTCTCTACTACTCACTCATTTTAGCAAATGATATACTTCCCAATAACTTGCCTCCTTTAACTTTAACTAGCCCTACCAGAATTGTAATCTTAACCCTAAAAACACCCACCAAGTGCCTAACACTAAATATCCCATCTCACTATAAACCTAAAATTCCCTTCCCCTCCACTTCTGGATTGGTCCATAAACCTGAAAATGCCTCCCAACTCCCATCCACGATCACTTCTGAAACCTAAAATCTCCATCCCCCCAACCCTAAAGTCCCAAATGTTTCCAAAACCAAAAATTCCCTTTCTCCATCCCTAAATCTAAATTCTGGATCACTCCATACTCCATACTCCAGACTCCATACTTGTTAGTGAACAGCAGAAATTAAACATTGCCACCAGCATGAGCTATATTAAATTGTTAATTAGTGCTGCAGAAAGAAAAGAGCTGATTCTTGTAGGAGAGGTGAAGACCAACTACTCGCAACTATGCACTAAATATAATGGAGATGTGTTCGCCAGATTGTTATCGGTAACTATAGATAATGTTAACACATATAAACGCAAACTTCTGCAAATTAAATTGAAGAAGTTAAGAAGAGATCGTCAGGATTTTGCCCTGGGTAATATTTTCACTTGGCCACGTGATACAACTTTCAGTGAAACTAGGCAACCCAGGTTAGACGGTGAACGACGCAATGATGTCAGCATAGGAGCTGTTGAATCCCAAAATGGCAGTTTATCAGTACAACAGAGTGGAGCTTCATCGCATACAGAGAGCACGGCGAATGATGCTACACGCATCCAGACTGATTCACCAGTAGTGAATCCTAGTGATGTTTCAGGCGCAAGGAGGAAGTTTGTTTTAACTACCGCAGAAGTGCATAGGGGAGCGGAGAATGAAGTATTGAGTACTCTTCAACGAGAGCAACCGTCTGAGGTGAGAGAAGTTAATGGTGTAGTTAATCATTGTTTAAATTTTCCGCTTCCTATGAGAGATACCTCAGGGAATCGGAGAGACTCTCAGGGGCAGAAATATCAGCCCAGGGGCAGGAGCAACACCCGGTACAAAAGGAAATATGAAGAAGTGAAGGACAATACCTACACCATAAGGAAAGCTTTTCAACAAGTAAGACTTACATAACAAATCTTTCTAAATGTGTTTTGACAAACTCAGAAGTTAATATACTCTCTAAAGGTTTATCATTCATACCCTCGAGTGATATGAGTATCACAGATATAATTTTTGATGTTAAGATGTTTACAAGAAATTTGATGTTAAAATACTTATTTCAACAAAACGCAGTAAATGATGGATTTGTTTTTAATAGACCTAGTACTTTTGTACCTAAACAAACAGTTTTGATTAATGCATTTGAACAGATTGTTATAGATGATATTTATAAAACTTATAATGATAAGAATAGTAGAAATAGTAGGCATAACCTTAGTAAAGGTGAATTTGAAGCTTTATACAAACTTGAAAATTATGTTGACTTGGTCATTAGACCAGCTGATAAGGGTAGGCGTATAGTAGTTTTAGATAGTGAGTTTTATGATGTTCTAATGTATGAGATGCTTGATAATACTGACTTTTACCAGAAGATTAGATATACTGATGTTAGAGAAATGGTTCTAGCAGTCAATAACAAAATTAGACGACTAGAACAAACACAGTTTATTAGTAAAGAACTAGCTGAATATTTTACTAGTACTAAATACACCATACCCCATATACAAGGTTTGCCCAAGATTCACAAGAATCCTGTCAGACCCCCAATGAGACCTATAGTCTCAAGTAGTGGATGGTGCACTGAAGCAATATCCATATATCTCGACAAAAAGCTAAAACCTATTATAGATAAATCTGAATTTGTTCTCAAAGACACTGAACAATTTCTTAATGATTTATATGTGTATATGCATCAAGGTAAATTAAGTTCGAATTTTATATTAGTAACATTAGATGTTGTTTCATTGTTTACTGTTACTCCTAATACAGTAGCTCTAGAGTTTTTTAGTGAACTCATGACCAGAATTAATTTGTATAATCCTGATGAAATGGGAACATTACATGAATTAATGAACTTGGTGCTTATGAATAATGTGTTTTTGTTCAAGAACCAAATTTATTATCAAAAAAATGGTGTGGCGATGGGGAGTTCGTGCTCTAACACATATGCTAATGCCGTTATGTTGGCCTGGGAGACAGAATATGTATTTGATGGACCCTATAGTGAATTAGTATTATTCTATAGGAGATTTGTCGATGATCTTTTTATTTTGTGGGGGGGGGGCACAGTAACAGATTTGCTAGCATTTGTTGAATATATTAATAATACAACACGATTTTTGAAGGAGAGGATTAGTTTTTTAGATGTACTATTGGAAAAAGGAAATTCAGGTACAATTAGCACTAAACTTTATAGGAAAGAATGTCATGTTAATACTCTATTATCAAGGGAGAGTATGCATCCCAGATATGTATTTAGAAATGTCGCTCAAAATCAAATTTTTAGAGCATCTAGATTAAGTGTTAATAAAGATGAGTGTGACATTAAAGAAGACTTCGTTTTTTACAATGCCTAAAGACTGATTTGTGCACTCATTTGGATACTGGAGCCTTACCTCAGCTTTCTTTTTTGGTTTTCAAGATAAATACAGTATCATAAAGCATTGAAACACTGACATGTTATAAATGCCAGGAGTGTATTACACACTCAAAGGAAATGTCAGCGAGGAAAATGCAAACAGTGGATAAGGACGAGGAGAGGGTAGAGTGAGAAAAACTAGTTGTTAGAGGTAGGAATGAGGTAGATATGGGAGGGAGCTGAAATAATGAGTGCAAGACAGTTTAAGAGTGAGGGAAATAACTGTAACAGGAAGAGAAATAAATGCAAGGAAAAGGAGTGAGCGGATTTGCATAGGTACTAGAGCAGAAGGAAATACAACTTTAGCAGGACAGCAGCAAGTGCAAAGCCTGGATTAGCTGCAGCTTAAATGAAAGAATGTTATGTGCTACCCTGACTGCTGACGGGATTGCATTAAACGTTTATGCTTCTTTTAATAATTAAACAGATATAGTCATCATCATTTTACTTGCCACACAAGAAATTTCATCAACTCATCTTGTCTTAACATTTCACATAAGTACTTTGTCATCACTGCTTTCTGCAGCTTTTGGCCTAAAACTGTTCTCTTCACTCGTGCCATACTCCCTCTCTGTTTTCTCTGCTACATGAGCTACTAAGGAAAACAGGGACACCTGATCAATTGGACCCATTGCTATAGTAGCTAAACTGTACAAAATGATCTATTATATTTGTTATCAAATCTTTCACCTCTCTTTAGTCTTTCTTAAAGTCAGGTTAAAAGCTATATATGTGTATAAAACAGTGACACTCTCTCATTCTATGATTTTCAAAGATTATTTCTTAAACCTTCTGCTTTTCACAGGCAGAGAATAGAGGTACTACAATATTATGAACTATTCATTGAAACACGGCATTTGTAGCAAGTCTAGAATGCCATAAGAGAAAGTGAAACATTTATTTATTTCCCTGTAGACACTTTATCCCTTTCAGGACCACAGCAAATTCAAAGACAGGACACTATGCAGAACAGTAAAACTGAGGAACCCACTGCTGTTTCATGAATCTGTCCATCCAGTTAAATCGAGTTGTATTATCCAGAGTTTACAAGGTAAGTACGGAATGCCAGTAGATTACCAGATTTTCTTCATATCATAAACACAAGAAAATAAGTGCTTACAGAAAATGTATAGTCCCTAATCTATCTACTGCATGTCTTTGGGAAACAGGAGGAAACTGGAATGCCCAGATAAAATGCACATAATTCAGGGAGGACATGCATATTCTGTGTAAAATGAATGACTACAGGAAAACAAAACAAAATGCATAACCATAAAATATTTCTCCGAGTTAAATTTAATAATGCATGAATACATATTTCTGGGTTATGCATAAAAAAGCCTCAAACTAAATGTCCAAGCATAGTGATAGGTACTTATCTTAAGTGGTATGTTGGTTAGGGTCATTACTTCAGACAAAAAGTACACATAACTAATTACAGTAGTCCGGTATCATGACTAGTACACATAACTAATTACAGCAGTCCAGTATCATGACTAGTACACATAACTAATTACAGCAGTCCAGTATCATGACTAGTACACATAACTAATTACAGCAGTCCAGTATCATGACTAGTACACATAACTAATTACAGCAGTCCAGTATCATGACTAGTACACATAACTAATTACAGTAGTCCAGTATCATGACTAGTACACATAACTAATTACAGTAGTCCGGTATCATGACTAGTACACATAACTAATTACAGTAGTCCGGTATCATGACTAGTACACATAACTAATTACAGTAGTCCAGTATCATGACTAGTACACATAACTAATTACAGCAGTCCAGTATCATGACTAGTACACATAACTAATTACAGTAGTCCGGTATCATGACTAGTACACATAACTAATTACAGTAGTCCGGTATCATGACTAGTACACATAACTAATTACAGTAGTCCGGTATCATGACTAGTACACATAACTAATTACAGTAGTCCAGTATCATGACTAGTACACATAACTAATTACAGTAGTCCAGTATCATGACTAGTACACATAACTAATTACAGTAGTCCGGTATCATGACTAGTACACATAACTAATTACAGTAGTCCAGTATCATGACTAGTACACATAACTAATTACAGTAGTCCGGTATCATGAGTGCAGTTTGAAAAACTGCAACCAGGGCTACTAAACTACATTAAAGGGCATTACTTTTGTACACTTTCTAAACTTGTCATAACCCACCTGCATGACAGCGTGACACCTGATTGCATACCTGCCCACCTGCATGAGAGTGTGACACCTGATTGCATACCTGCCCACCTGCATGACAGTGTGACACCTGATTGCATACCTGCCCACCTGCATGACAGTGTGACACCTGATTGCATACCTGCCCACCTGCATGACAGTGTGACACCTCATTGCATACCTGCTCACCTGCATGACAGTGTGACACCTCACTGCATACCTGCCCACCTGCATGACAGTTAAACCAAGACAAATTATCCACGAACCACTGAAAAATGTTGAGGCGATTGGAACGCAATGAGAGAGGCCGATAATTCCACAAGTTTTATTTCCGATGTACGTTAGCGCTTTCGGCAAGTTAAATAACTCGCCTTCTTCAGACAAACAAACAGTGGGATGACTTTACACTGCTGTTTAAATAACCATGTTAATACATTTTAACCAATCATTGAAGTTGCAATTCCATTCTTAATTAAAAACCATGGGAACTTGGAAATAAATGTAAAACGTCACATCCTAAAATGTAAGGTGATGTTTCTACATATTGCTAGCCGTTAAATAACCAAACACTCTATGTAAAATTACACACAGTATAAAATTTCATTTTAAAACACTAAAAGATATATGTAATAAGCTTACATATAATCTAACAAATAAAAATAATTGGATATATTGTAAACAAGGGACATCTTGCTATGTTCTTACTAATGTACCTTGTTGTTGTGTTTACTAAAAAATCCAATATTTTAATTTTGTTGCGAAGCACAGTCAATCAAATGCGTTCTCAAATGGCTCTCTTACAATAGATAATGTTTTTTCTTGGTTCTTGTGATAAAAGTTTTTTAGGTGAATGCAACTGTATTTTACATTGTCATTTTGTTTTGAACAACATTAAGTCGATTCTCCTGGTCAATTGTATTATAGTTCCATACCTAACGTCTTATCAAATTCGTTCAGAACTTGATACACATTAACATAGTAAATAGCCTGCCAGATTAACTTCGTAGTGAGGTTGTTTGGATAACATTCAACAAGGCATTTGTAGGTGGGGAGGGCGTCTTTTTATAAGATTTATCAAGATTGTTAGTATTAGAAAATAATGACAAATGCTTGACAACTGCAACAAAATTAAAATATTGGATTTTTTAGTAAACACAACAACAAGGTACATTAGTAAGAACATAGCAAGATGTCCCTTGTTTACAATATATCCATTTATTTTTATTTGTTAGATTATATGTAAGCTTATTACATATATCTTTTAGTGTTTTAAAATGAAATTTTATACTGTGTGTAATTTTACATAGAGTGTTTGGTTATTTAACGGCTAGCAATATGTAGAAACATCACCTTACATTTTAGGATGTGACGTTTTACATTTATTTCCAAGTTCCCATGGTTTTTAATTAAGAATGGAATTGCAACTTCAATGATTGGTTAAAATGTATTAACATGGTTATTTAAACAGCAGTGTAAAGCCATCCCACTGTTTGTTTGTCTGAAGAAGGCGAGTTATTTAACTTGCCGAAAGCGCTAACGTACATCGGAAATAAAACTTGTGGAATTATCGGCCTCTCTCATTGTGTTCCAATCGCCTCAACATTTTTCACCTGCATGACAGTGTCACACCTCATTGCATACCTGCCCACCTGCATGACAGTGTGACACCTCATTGCATACCTGCTCACCTGCATGACAGTGTGACACCTCATTGCATATCTGCCCACCTGCATGAGTGTGACACCTCATTGCATACCTGCCCACCTGCATGACAGTGTGACACCTCACTGCATACCTGCCCACCTGCGTGACAGTGTCACACCTCATTGCATACCTGCCCACCTGCATGACAGTGTGACACCTCACTGCATACCTGCTCACCATTTTGCAGCCATTGCTATAATAACAGATATGCTTGTGATGGATGATAGGATATGTAAAAGGACTCATTAGATGGTATTTAGTATTAGATTTATTTTTTTGTGTTAGTAGTCATCATTGATGTACAAGTAGCACCCAGACTAAAACATTATCCCACTGCCTATATATAAATAAATCCTTATATATTCAAAGTGTGCATGCAAACACACACACACACACACACACACACACAAAAACACATTGACAGGGCTGAAGAAACATATTACCCTGAATAACTGTGCCTTAATATAGTTCCTGAATTCAGTTTTTCATTTGTGCCCTAACAAAACATTAAATACAAATCTTAGAAAACGGAAGGTTTTACAGACGTAGAATTCTTTATTTTTAACAGAGACTCTAGTTAGTTGTGTTGTTGTAAGTCATATTTAAGTACAAAGAAAAAATGTAAAAGAGTTACTCACTCACATATAAAGAGTTGTGCTTATCAAGATGCCAAGGCAAATAATACTATATAATACAGGATAATTACTTTCTTTTATATATGACAATGATATCAATAAATATATTTCCCAAGCAACGTAAAAATGTGTTTTCTTTATACATAAGAACTTAACTTATTTTATACAGACATAACAAAGGGTCATAATTTTGAACAAATAAATGAAGAAACTGATGTTATACTGCACTGCCCACTGAATGCTCTAATATAAAAGAAGCCGCTAACAAGTAATTATAGAAATTTATGAAGAAAAGATACCAGAAAGCAATTTAAAATAATTAAATATATGATAGTAGGAAAACAGTATGATGGTAAACTACTGTGCCTGAAATGGCTGATTTTAAGTATACGTGAAATGCATACTTACTGAAGAGGTAAAAACAGGGATGCGTTTTCATCCTGGAAGTAATGGGAAAAAAGTGATCCTTTGCATACCGTATTTAAACTGTGATGTTACTTAGTACAGAATTGTGGAATGACTGATGAATGCTATTCAGGCAGCAGAAAGACTGGACAAAATATTCAAGGGGAAATGAGAGTCCTGTGTGTTTTAACACAATATATTGTATATTCACTAACCCAGTTACAGTTAAAGATCTGCTTTTTAAGGGACCTTTAATTTTTCCCATTTTTGTAACTAAGTGTGTGTGACTACTTACAGTTGCAAGAATGCTTCTGTAAAGTCATCCCCCAGTGCTGTCAATCATCATTTTCTTCTATGTTACTGTAACTGGTGAAAAGCAGAGCTGTTCTTTAGCATCAAGGTTCAACTACCAATAAATCCTATAGTGTTCTACGGGATTTGCAACACTGACAAACACGTTTTCTATTTTTCATAATGCTGGCTGCTGCTTGTTCCTATAAACAGAATTTCTTTTTGGGCTTCTAAATTTTCTCCCCCAATCTATAGGCGTAAAACTGAGGCACTTATCCTTAGCAATGTATAAACTACTTATTTATTTATCCTTTGCTGACCAGGTTAATTCCACTAGGCTAGTAGCCTCTTTTCAGGGAAAACCTGAGGTGGTATTTATACTAATATGGGAAATTTGGCCAGGCCATAGGGGAACTTCCCCTAGCCTTTTCGACAGATGCCATGGGATATCTTACTTCCACCTAAGGTACCACCAACTCAGGCAAATGGGCTTTGGTTTTACATCTCATCCGGACAACGCACTCATGAGTGCATCACCTCCTCCCCCCATTATGTTGCACTGCAATGTCAGCTATCAATCTACCTGGTGTGGGAAGAGAACCTATAGCCTTCTGCAGTGAAGGCAAGTATGTTACTTGTGCCACTGACTCTGCCAACTATCTTTTAAGGTGTCACTACTACAGTTCACAACTTTTTTTTTCCATTCTCTTCCTTAATAACCACTGATTGCTAGCCTCTTTTCACATAAAAAATGCTCTTTTCTGAGAGAGAGTCTAGGCAAAGCTATAAGGGCTATGAGCTTTGCATTTCAATCTGCAAGCATGCAATGGCCTTAGCCATCTCCCTCATAGGCTAACATGCAATGGCCTCAAACATCTCCCTCATAGGCTAACATGCAATGGCCTCAAACATCTCCCTCATAGGCTAACATGCAATGGTCTCAAACATCTCCCTCATAAGCTAACATGCAATGGTCTCAAACATCTCCCTAATAAGCTAACATGCAATGGTCTCAAACATCTCCCTCATAAGCTAACATGCAATGGTCTCAAACATCTCCCTCATAGGCTAACATGCAATGGCCTCAAACAACTCCCTCATAGGCTAACATGCAATGGCCTCAAACATCTCCCTCATAGGCTAACATGCAATGGTCTCAAACATCTCCCTAATAGGCTAACATGCAATGGTCTCAAACATCTCCCTCATAAGCTAACATGCAATGGTCTCAAACATCTCCCTAATAAGCTAACATGCAATGGTCTCAAACATCTCCCTCATAAGCTAACATGCAATGGTCTCAAACATCTCCCTCATAGGCTAACATGCAATGGCCTCAAACATCTCCCTCATAGGCTAACATGCAATGGCCTCAAACATCTCCCTCATAGGCTAACGTGCAATGGCCTCAAACATCTCCCTCATAGGCTAACGTGCAATGGCCTCAAACATCTCCCTCATAGACTAACATGCAATGGCCTCAAACATCTCCCTCATAGGCTAACATGCAATGGCCCCAAATATCTCCCTCATAGGCTAACATGCAATGGCCTCAAACATCTCTTTCATAGGCTAACATGCAATGGCCTCAAACATCTCCCTCATAGGCTAACATGCAATGGCCTCACACATCTCCCTGATAGGCTAACATGCAATGGCCTCAAACAGCTCCCTCAAAGGCTAACATGCAATGGCCTCAAACATCTCCCTCATAGGCTAACATGCAGTGGCCTCAACGGAAACTTGCCTTAGTCTTCTTTATGGACCTACAATCCCCACAGGAACACTACTTCCTTTTTTTCCCTATGCAAGTCTGCACTGCAGTAGCCATTGTCTTCAGGAAGGGTTGCATTGCTGGGTTTACTGTAAACCCATTACCTACTTAACGTAGGTGGTAATCTTGCCGCAGTTCCACATACATTTGCATCTCTTTTTTATTGGCCTTCTGGCATCTTCTTCCTCTATTTAATTCTGAGTAATTCATACAAGAAAGCCAAGTCTGTCTTACAAAATACAAACAAAACAGAGAATGCGGTAAATTAACTGGGACATTAAACTAGATGACTCAACGACATTCAAAAAGCTATATGTTACCAAGTATATTCCTGAAACAGAGGAAATGTTTACCCAGCCTATGCACAGTACTCTTTATAGGTGAAAGTGCCATTCAGAAAGCTGAATATTCCATGAAAAAATGCTTCTAGAAAAATGTAAAATAAAAAGATAAAATCTAAAACTTTTGTTGCACCCCCCCCCCAACCTCCATGAAGGAGACTTTCTTTATATTTTCTTTTATTTGATCTAAGTTCATACACCTTGAAAGGGATTATCTGGAGTCTTGGAAATGGCCCCTCAGTGAAATGCAGAATTTACCAAACTGATTAATAACATTTTTTTCCAAGATAACAAGGCAAGCTACTGCCTGGAAATTTAAAAAAAATGCTTACTCCAAATACACAAAACTAAGAACTGTATATACTTTCCAACATCCAGTATTAATCATCAGTGTTTTGTAGTTACTGATGATTGTGAGAGATAAAACCACAGCATAAGGTTGAAATGTTCAACGCCTCATGCTGCTATACTAAATGCTACAGCTGTCACAATGATAAGGACATCCTTGCCACATTTTGAAGTGTCGACACCTAGGAGATGAAAGATGCCAACGTTTAAGCTTTGCGCCTCTACACCAGCACTAACAATTATGGAAGAACATTTGAAGAAAACACAGGGAAGGCTTCACTGTTTACATCAAGTGTGCCATGTGGCTATACATGAGTGAACCCTCCTGTGCCATATCACATGACAATGGCAGATTTCATCTGTCAAATCAAAATGAGTAGAGCAATGAGACATTTTATAGCATATGATTTCAAAACAGACTTGAAACATCACATGGAATGCTGGGTAGCCAAACTGCAGTACTTTGGACTTGTCAGAAAATTAACAACATAATCTCCAAGAGCGTAAAGTAAAGATAAAATGCAAACTTTGTCCAACATGACACATCCTTAGTGTAGTACTCTTAATAAAGCCAAGTCAAGATTTGTAAGTGAGCTTCCTCTAGTTTATAATGACACAAATCTCAGGCATACTGAAAGTCAATGAAAAACAGTCAACAGCATTCTTGAGTAAAAAGAGACCCCTTACCATGAACTCTTGTACTGCGGAAAAGTACATTCTTAAAAACTCAACCCTTGCTGTTGTTGTCTTATGCAAAAAAAATCAAATTAAAAAATAAACTTTAAAGAACAAATTATTCAAAACTTTTGAATGTTCTGTGATGTTTTAGAAAATGAATTAATCTTAATTAACTCCGTTATTTTACTGTTTCATGAATATAGTAGTATATACTACCATCTCCAAATCCTTTAACTAGTTTCTGCAATCAATAAGCTATTGTCAGACGTCCAGTTACAAGTCATGTGGACACTCCTGTATTGATCCTACTTGAAAGTGCTCTACGTTTAATGCATTATACCCTCGCTGACTGGTAGCCTGATTGGTGTACATACATATATGAATACTTTGAGAGAAAAGAAATAGTTGTGGCACAAGCTAAGCTGTTATGGTACACATTTTGAAGACAGGTTAACGAAAACCTCTGTTCCTCATATGCTGGAATCTGATGCCCCAGGCAAGTGGTCATCTTTTGCAAAGTGTCTATTATCAACAATCATGCATCATCCATCAGGACTACAAATAGCTTACTTCACTTGTTTGAGAAAATGAACAAAGTCTGTAAAACATACCAGACATTAGTTTTCTATATTAAGAGGGATGACATTATGTGCGTTTGCTACCTTTAACAGCATTGCATACTGTCATTTGCTGCACATTATTTTTGATATACTATGATATATGTGCGTGGAATTCACAGATTGGTGCAGACGTGATTCCTTTTCAAATGTGTGTGTGTGTGATGCTAGCAGCCTTAATTTTATGGCTGTAAGGCAATAGGAATTGAGCATCAGAATTTAATACGCAAACTGAAAAACGCTGTAGGGGATATGTTCTTATAGAAGGGATCAATGACGCCAGTTTGAAAAAAAAATTAAATCATAACCAACTATTGATGTCTTAAAGGCCAATTTTAGGTTACATTATACTAAAAAGCAAATATTTTTATGTCATATATCCAAAAAAGCATTCCTTTTTTTAAAGTTAAGGAACAGACCATGGAAACTATGTAAGTAACATTTTCTGGATGGGTTATTTCCATAAACCAGTTACTACCATCAGAACAAAGTTAAAACTTGCTACAGTCATATATACATATTGCAAACTCAAGGGATTCTACAATAATGACATACTACAATGGTTTCTCCTATGACTCTAACAGTAGGTGGACAATGCTTTCTCCTATGACTCTACCAGTAGGTGGACAATGCTTTCTCCTATGACTCTACTAGTAGATGCACTATGCTTTCTCCTATGACTCTACCAGTAGGTGGACAATGCTTTCTCCTATGAGTCTACCAGTAGGTGGACAATGCTCTCTCCTATGACTCTACCAGTAGGTGGACAATGCTTTCTCCTATGACTCTACCAGTAGATGCACTATACTTTCTCCAGTGACACTACCAGTAGATGCACAATTCTTTCTCCTATGACTCTACCAGTAGATGGACAATGCTTTCTCCTATAACTCTACCAGTAGGTGGGCAATGCTTTATCCAATGACTCTACCAGTAGATGCACAATGCTTTCTTCTATGAGTCTACCACTAGGTGGACAATGCTTTCTCCTACAACTCTACCAATAGGTGGACAGAGCTTACTCCTACATCTCTTCCAGTAGGTGGACAGTGATTTCTCCTACGACTCTACCAGTAGGCGAGCCTCAAGGCTCAATTGTTCTGCCTTTTTTATTAATAATATAGTTAATGTACTTAAAACCTCACCAATAATCCCTATGCATGGTTGTCTTAATTTTCTGTCTCTTTTCAAAAAATATAGCACCTTTCTAAAAATCTATCCTCTAATCTGAATGTATGACATGACTAAGCCATCCAAACTGGGACTAACAGTCAGTAACTCAAACTATATTCATGTCATTAGGTGGTTCCAAAACATTTTAAGTCAAGACAGTCTCCCAAAACATCACTGCTCCCATTTGAGCATCTTGGACTCTACTCAGATCATTCTTCTCCTTCAAAACTCTTGTTATTGGAAAAATATATGTATCCCAAAGGTCTAACACCAACCCTAAGCCAACTACATAAAGATGCCAAGAAATTGCTCGTCATTTCAGCCTTACTCCCAAACTTAATTTAGGTTTTACTTATAATCTGTAACTCTAACGCAAACATCTATTAACTTCAAATCTGTCTTAATAAGTCTTGTCATCGTTGTGTTTTTGTAAAACATAAGTCATTTTCACTCCAGTGGCATAGGATATTGCCCTGACTAAGGCCCTACTGACCCTGGTTTGATTACAGGCTCAGGTGACTGATAGCATGGCAGGGAGTGATGGGCGTTACCATCCTTGGGAGGGTGAGTGGCCTTGTGGGTGTCTCCTGAGTCCCTGGTGGAGGCTGGGAACATCTATTTTGGAAGGTATGGTCCAATAAGAGAAGGCATGGTCCAACAGGAGAATGGGTAAAGACAGAACTGATCTGCAGCAAAGGGGGGCAATATACTGCACATTTCTATTACATGCCTGGTCCTCGGACCTGACCATGAAGTCCACAAAGGGAGGAGAGGAAGGAACAGGGTACATCAAAAAGGAACTTTTCCAGGAGGGATATTGGACAGCACAAACCCCCAGAACACCTTCATTTTCCTTGTTGGGCCTAGCTAATATTCTGGCATTGGACAGGTAGTTGACTGAAGTGCTGTTTGACCCAGGATGTGGACCAATAGCGTAGTTGTCAGAATGAAAGAAGAAGAGAGGGAAAAAAAAAGATAAAAAGTCATTGCATCTTCCTTTACAAAGGCCAAGTTATCAACCTATGTAAACTGCTACTCCTTAATCAATGCCCACAATGTGATGCAAATCTGAAGCCCAAAGCTCTCACCAGAGCTGTTATCTACTTTAAAAATGCCCAGACTGCACTGTTTAACCTATTCTACCATTAAGCTGTCTCTCTCTCTCACACACACACACACACACACACACACACACACACATACACAGACTTCAAACTCTCTTGCTGTCACCGCAAACTGGCACAGCACCCCTAACATTTTGCAAAACCTTTTGTAAAGCTCTCAGAATTATTCTACCTGTGTACCCCAGCCACATATTAATACACAATCAATCTTCCCATCATAATTATACATCTGTTCTAAGCTGCCCCAACCAGCTTTTATAACTATTACCCGAAAGAGTTAATATTTCAATTGTGAGATTATATGTTACTGTTATAAGCTAACTCAGCACTTGCACCTACTCAAATGTAATCATATAAGTCTTAAAACATGCATTCATACATTGGTTTGTACTATTAATCATTTATTGCATTCTCTCTTACTCACTTTAATGCAACTGTATTAATGTAGTATCTGAAGATAAATATTTTTCCCCAGTCCACAACAGTCACATAAATTGGTAGAAAGATAGATAGATGTTCATCACTGATCACTGCTGCAGTAATCTTAAGCAATACGAGACATCCTGCCTATGACTAGACCAATCCGCCATCTTCAAATTATTTACATCTCTTTCCTTAAACCATAGATACTGGTAAGCATGAATCCATCCATCCATAATCCTTTTTTTTTTTTTCCATTTTTTGGACATGGGGTTGGAGTGTAATTTCAGCAGTAACAGTCATCTAGAGCCAAGGTTTACACCACTGTGAGGCTAGCTCTGCCACAGTGGTTCTTCCACACCACGCACTCACACCTATTACCAGTTTAGAGTCTCCAATCAACCTACTTTGTGTTTGGAATGTGGGTGGAAACCCACATGAATGCAGGAAGGATAGGCAGACTCCACACAGAAGAAACCCCAGCAGAGAATTGAACCAGGGACCTCTTGCTGGAAGGTAACAACTCTGTCTTGTATGCATGAATGATACAGAGTAAAACCAGTGGCTAGGGAGCTAATACTTCAGAACTCTCCTACAAGGGCTTCACGTTATCAACAGTCAGCTAGTACCCCATCTAAGCTGGGAAGGCAAATTCCCCACTGGGGGTTACTAGTCAAGCATTTACTTTAATAGGATGTCACAGTGGTGCAGTGGTAGCATTGTTGCCTCACAGAAAGAGGTTCTCCAGTTCAGTTCTTGGCTGGGGTGCCTTCTGTGTTGAGTCTGCATATCCTCCCTGCATTTGTGTGGGTTTCCTCCGGGTGCTCCGGTTTCCTCCCACATTACAAAGACATGTGTCTGCAGCGTTTCTCCCAGAGTCTCCGCTGAAAATTGCCTTCGTTCCAAGTTGGACTTTCCCAGTTAATAAATGTTAAATAAATAAATAAAATAGAAAAAATGTTTTGTTCTTTTGAATAATTTGTTCTGGCATTTCTGCCCTTTTAATGACTTGTTACATGCCCTTTTATAACTTGTTACAAGAAAATTTACTTCAGAGCTTAGGTTTCATTGTGAGTCTTCTCTGACGGAATTCCTGTGTAAAATTTTACTTTTGTTGTAAAAATAACAATATTTTGCTTCAGAAGTTTTTTTTTTTCCACATAGGACTTAGCTATACTTACCAGGGTGGTATTTGCTAATTCTTTTCCACAAAAAAGTTTACTTTTTGTGTCAATGACTAAACTTTTTAACTACACTGACCACTTATTAAGACATTATTCTTGGCTGTAGACATAAGCCTGACCAGTTGTCTTGTCTTTAAGGCTATGGGAAACATATTTATAGAATTAATAAATAAAGATATAGGTAATCTACAAACTCTTGACCCAATCCAGTCTAGATCTGTCTGAGGCAGGTCCTGCCTACTTAACATGGTCAACTTCTTCAAAAAAGTTACCAAAGCAACAGATGAGGGCAAAACAGTGTACACTACATAGCTAGACCTCACAAAGGTGTTTGACATGACTCTACACTCATGTACAATAGATAAGCTCTCCCAGCTAGATGTCAGTCACTATGAAACTCACTGGATAGCAAACTGGCTCACAAATAGAGCCCAGGAAGTTAGGGTGAGCAGCTCTACCACCTCCAAAAGACCTGCACCAGCAGTGTACCCCCAGGGTACAGTTTGTTTTTTTACTTCATATCTAGCTTTGATTGATATGATTGGGGGCCGGAGTTTTTTGTTTAATTTAGCCAAAGCATTTTTGGCATCATGAAAGTTTGATTTATTTTGTGTCCTCTACCACTACTATTATTATTATTATTATTACTATTATTATTACTATTATTATTACTATTATCATTATTATTATTACTATTATTATTATTACTATTATTATTACTATTATTATTACTATTATTATTACTATTATTATTATTACTATTATTATTACTACTATTATTATTATTATTACTATTATTATTATTACTATTATTACTATTATTATTATTATTACTATTATTATTATTATTACTATTATTATTATTACTATTATTATTATTATTATTATTACTATTATTATTATTATTATTATTATTATTATTATTATTATTATTATTACTACTACTATTATTATTATTATTACTATTATTATTATTATTACTATTATTATTATTACTATTATTACTATTATTATTATTACTATTATTATTATTATTATTACTATTATTATTATTACTATTATTATTATTAATATTATTATTATAGGGTCTGTTGATATCTGGGTTTCACCATAGGGATTTAGTATTGAATTTGCTGTACTTATTTCTGAGGAGGACAGATGTATCTATGCAGCTCTTTACATGCGCATAACATTTGTCACTGAATAGTGGGGACATCAAGATATAAGGGACTGTTTATTTTAGGCTAACCACCACTCAGTTGTAGATCACAATCTCTACACACCAAGATATTGGAAGATACTTCTGGCTTCAGACTTGTTGTGAACGGGATTGATTTATGGTCTGATGTGACCAAGGAGGAAGTTGCAATTGAAAGGGAGCAAAGTTGCTCCATATCAGTTTTTTATAGTACGTTATTTGTATTTTTAACAACGGTTGAACTCTGATCTCTATTGACCTTTTTCAGACTCAGCCTGGGAGCATGAACTGATTAAGTGACTAATCATGAAGGCATGTACTAAATCAGTGATTTCACATTTGACATGAAAAAGGGTCCAGAACCAAAGCACATTAATGGTAAAATTGCATGACAATTACAGATCTGTCCATATAATTAATGACAGATATTTTTTGTAAATGGATTTATCCAAGTGTTACACATCATTCATGCTAACCCGCTTGGCTCATTTTGGAAGTAAGTACTGAATCTTTGAAACTTCTTAATTTTTATGCATAAATACATATGCATATTAACACACACACACACACCAGAAAACTTGATCTTGGATACGCTCTGCTGTCTTTCAAAATTCAAAACAACTCAGTTAGTTTGGTGACTCTGATACCTAGAAGAGTTGGAAAAAATGTGAGACTTTTTCCATTAACAGTACATGTGGAATGAAAAAAAAAGATCTTTAATTTGGATACTACACCAACAGTATAATTCTATGGTGGTTCCATATACTTTAATACTACGCTAGAAGACTCTAGTATCTTTGCAAACGGAACATTTCAGATACAAAAAAAAGGCAACAATTTGTGAGAGTGGCTCTAATGAGTAATATAGCATTTCCTACAGGAAGCATGGGTTAGCAAAGATCATTAAACTAGCATTTCCTACAGGAGGCATGGGTCAGCAAAGATCATTAAACTAGCATTTCCTACAGGAGGCATGGGTCAGCAAAGATCACTAAACTAGCATTTCCTACGGGAGGCATGGGTCAGCAAAGATCACTAAACTAGCATTTCCTACAGGAAGGCATGGATCAGCAAAGATCACTAAACTAGCATTTCCTACAGGAGGCATGGGTCAGCAAAGATCACTAAACTAGCATTTCCTACAGGAGGCATGGGTCAGCAAAGATCATTAAACTAGCATTTCCTACAGGAGGCATGGATCAGCAAAGATCACTAAACTAGCATTTCCTATAGGAGGCATGGGTCAGCAAAGATCACTAAACTAGCATTTCCTACAGGAGGCATGGGTCAGCAAAGATCACTAAACTAGCATTTCCTATAGGAGGCATGGGTCAGCAAAGATCACTAGACTAGCATTTCCTACAGGAGGCATGGGTCAGCAAAGATCACTAGACTAGCATTTCCTACAGGAGGCATGGGTCAGCAAAGATCACTAGACTAGCATTTCCTACAGGAAGTCATGGGTCAGCAAAGATCACTAAACTAGCATTTCCTACAGGAGGCATGTGTCAGCAAAGATCACTAGACTAGCATTTCCTACAGGAGGCATGGGTCAGCAAAGATCACTAGACTAGCATTTCCTACAGGAGGCATGGGTCAGCAAAGATCACTAGACTAGCATTTCCTACAGGAGGCATGGGTCAGCAAAGATCACTAAACTAGCATTTCCTATAGGAGGCATGGGTCAGCAAAGATCACTAAACTAGCATTTCCTACAGGAGGCATGGGTCAGCAAAGATCACTAAACTAGCATTTCCTACAGGAGGCATGGATCAGCAAAGATCACTAAACTAGCATTTCCTACAGGAGGCATGGGTCAGCAAAGATCACTAAACTAGCATTTCCTACAGGAGGCATGGGTCAGCAAAGATCACTAAACTAGCATTTCCTACAGGAGGCATGGGTCAGCAAAGATCACTAAACTAGCATTTCCTACAGGAGGCATGGGTCAGCAAAGATCACTAAACTAGCATTTCCTACAGGAGGCATGGGTCAGCAAAGATCACTAAACTAGCATTTCCTATAGGAGGCATGGATCAGCAAAGATCACTAAACTAGCATTTCCTACAGGAGGCATGGGTCAGCAAAGATCACTAAACTAGCATTTCCTACAGGAGGCATGGGTCAGCAAAGATCACTAAACTAGCATTTCCTACAGGAGGCATGGATCAGCAAAGATCACTAAACTAGCATTTCCTACAGGAGGCATGGGTCAGCAAAGATCACTAAACTAGCATTTCCTACAGGAGGCATGGGTCAGCAAAGATCACTAAACTAGCATTTCCTACAGGAGGCATGGATCAGCAAAGATCACTAAACTAGCATTTCCTACAGGAGGCATGGGTCAGCAAAGATCACTAAACTAGCATTTCCTACAGGAGGCATGGGTCAGCAAAGATCACTAAACTAGCATTTCCTACAGGAGGCATGGATCAGCAAAGATCACTAAACTAGCATTTCCTACAGGAGGCATGGATCAGCAAAGATCACTAAACTAGCATTTCCTACAGGAGGCATGGGTCAGCAAAGATCACTAAACTAGCATTTCCTACAGGAGGCATGGGTCAGCAAAGATCACTAAACTAGCATTTCCTACAGGAGGCATGGATCAGCAAAGATCACTAAACTAGCATTTCCTACAGGAGGCATGGATCAGCAAAGATCACTAAACTAGCATTTCCTACAGGAGGCATGGGTCAGCAAAGATCACTAAACTAGCATTTCCTACAGGAGGCATGGGTCAGCAAAGATCACTAAACTAGCATTTCCTATAGGAGGCATGGATCAGCAAAGATCACTAAACTAGCATTTCCTACAGGAGGCATGGGTCAGCAAAGATCACTAAACTAGCATTTCCTACAGGAGGCATGGGTCAGCAAAGATCACTAAACTAGCATTTCCTACAGGAGGCATGGGTCAGCAAAGATCACTAAACTAGCATTTCCTACAGGAGGCATGGGTCAGCAAAGATCACTAAACTAGCATTTCCTACAGGAGGCATGGATCAGCAAAGATCACTAAACTAGCATTTCCTACAGGAGGCATGGGTCAGCAAAGATCACTAAACTAGCATTTCCTACAGGAGGCATGGGTCAGCAAAGATCACTAAACTAGCATTTCCTACAGGAGGCATGGATCAGCAAAGATCACTAAACTAGCATTTCCTACAGGAGGCATGGGTCAGCAAAGATCACTAAACTAGCATTTCCTACAGGAGGCATGGGTCAGCAAAGATCACTAAACTAGCATTTCCTACAGGAGGCATGGGTCAGCAAAGATCACTAAACTAGCATTTCCTACAGGAGGCATGGGTCAGCAAAGATCACTAAACTAGCATTTCCTACAGGAAGGCATGGATCAGCAAAGATCACTAAACTAGCATTTCCTACAGGAAGGCATGGATCAGCAAAGATCACTAAACTAGCATTTCCTACAGGAGGCATGGGTCAGCAAAGATCACTAAACTAGCATTTCCTACAGGAGGCATGGGTCAGCAAAGATCACTAAACTAGCATTTCCTACAGGAGGCATGGGTCAGCAAAGATCACTAAACTAGCATTTCCTACAGGAGGCATGGGTCAGCAAAGATCACTAAACTAGCATTTCCTACAGGAGGCATGGATCAGCAAAGATCACTAAACTAGCATTTCCTACAGGAGGCATGGGTCAGCAAAGATCACTAAACTAGCATTTCCTACAGGAGGCATGGGTCAGCAAAGATCACTAAACTAGCATTTCCTACAGGAGGCATGGGTCAGCAAAGATCACTAAACTAGCATTTCCTACAGGAGGCATGGGTCAGCAAAGATCACTAAACTAGCATTTCCTACAGGAGGCATGGGTCAGCAAAGATCACTAAACTAGCATTTCCTACAGGAAGGCATGGATCAGCAAAGATCACTAAACTAGCATTTCCTACAGGAGGCATGGGTCAGCAAAGATCACTAAACTAGCATTTCCTACAGGAGGCATGGGTCAGCAAAGATCACTAAACTAGCATTTCCTACAGGAGGCATGGGTCAGCAAAGATCACTAAACTAGCATTTCCTACAGGAGGCATGGGTCAGCAAAGATCACTAAACTAGCATTTCCTACAGGAGGCATGGGTCAGCAAAGATCACTAAACTAGCATTTCCTACAGGAGGCATGGGTCAGCAAAGATCACTAAACTAGCATTTCCTACAGGAGGCATGGGTCAGCAAAGATCACTAAACTAGCATTTCCTACAGGAGGCATGGATCAGCAAAGATCACTAAACTAGCATTTCCTACAGGAGGCATGGGTCAGCAAAGATCACTAAACTAGCATTTCCTACAGGAGGCATGGGTCAGCAAAGATCACTAAACTAGCATTTCCTACAGGAGGCATGGGTCAGCAAAGATCACTAAACTAGCATTTCCTACAGGAGGCATGGGTCAGCAAAGATCACTAAACTAGCATTTCCTACAGGAGGCATGGGTCAGCAAAGATCACTAAACTAGCATTTCCTACAGGAGGCATGGGTCAGCAAAGATCACTAAACTAGCATTTCCTACAGGAGGCATGGGTCAGCAAAGATCACTAAACTAGCATTTCCTACAGGAGGCATGGGTCAGCAAAGATCACTAAACTAGCATTTCCTACAGGAGGCATGGGTCAGCAAAGATCACTAAACTAGCATTTCCTACAGGAGGCATGGGTCAGCAAAGATCACTAAACTAGCATTTCCTACAGGAGGCATGGGTCAGCAAAGATCACTAAACTAGCATTTCCTACAGGAGGCATGGATCAGCAAAGATCACTAAACTAGCATTTCCTACAGGAGGCATGGATCAGCAAAGATCACTAAACTAGCATTTCCTACAGGAGGCATGGGTCAGCAAAGATCACTAAACTAGCATTTCCTACAGGAGGCATGGATCAGCAAAGATCACTAAACTAGCATTTCCTACAGGAGGCATGGGTCAGCAAAGATCACTAAACTAGCATTTCCTACAGGAGGCATGGGTCAGCAAAGATCACTAAACTAGCATTTCCTACAGGAGGCATGGGTCAGCAAAGATCACTAAACTAGCATTTCCTACAGGAGGCATGGGTCAGCAAAGATCACTAAACTAGCATTTCCTACAGGAGGCATGGGTCAGCAAAGATCACTAAACTAGCATTTCCTACAGGAGGCATGGGTCAGCAAAGATCACTAAACTAGCATTTCCTACAGGAGGCATGGGTCAGCAAAGATCACTAAACTAGCATTTCCTACAGGAGGCATGGGTCAGCAAAGATCACTAAACTAGCATTTCCTACAGGAGGCATGGGTCAGCAAAGATCACTAAACTAGCATTTCCTACAGGAGGCATGGATCAGCAAAGATCACTAAACTAGCATTTCCTACAGGAGGCATGGGTCAGCAAAGATCACTAAACTAGCATTTCCTACAGGAGGCATGGGTCAGCAAAGATCACTAAACTAGCATTTCCTACAGGAGGCATGGGTCAGCAAAGATCACTAAACTAGCATTTCCTACAGGAGGCATGGGTCAGCAAAGATCACTAAACTAGCATTTCCTACAGGAGGCATGGGTCAGCAAAGATCACTAAACTAGCATTTCCTACAGGAGGCATGGGTCAGCAAAGATCACTAAACTAGCATTTCCTACAGGAGGCATGGGTCAGCAAAGATCACTAAACTAGCATTTCCTACAGGAGGCATGGGTCAGCAAAGATCACTAAACTAGCATTTCCTACAGGAGGCATGGGTCAGCAAAGATCACTAAACTAGCATTTCCTACAGGAGGCATGGGTCAGCAAAGATCACTAAACTAGCATTTCCTACAGGAGGCATGGGTCAGCAAAGATCACTAAACTAGCATTTCCTACAGGAAGGCATGGATCAGCAAAGATCACTAAACTAGCATTTCCTACAGGAGGCATGGGTCAGCAAAGATCACTAAACTAGCATTTCCTACAGGAGGCATGGGTCAGCAAAGATCACTAAACTAGCATTTCCTACAGGAGGCATGGGTCAGCAAAGATCACTAAACTAGCATTTCCTACAGGAGGCATGGGTCAGCAAAGATCACTAAACTAGCATTTCCTACAGGAGGCATGGGTCAGCAAAGATCACTAAACTAGCATTTCCTACAGGAGGCATGGATCAGCAAAGATCACTAAACTAGCATTTCCTACAGGAGGCATGGGTCAGCAAAGATCACTAAACTAGCATTTCCTACAGGAGGCATGGGTCAGCAAAGATCACTAAACTAGCATTTCCTATAGGAGGCATGGATCAGCAAAGATCACTAAACTAGCATTTCCTACAGGAGGCATGGGTCAGCAAAGATCACTAAACTAGCATTTCCTACAGGAGGCATGGGTCAGCAAAGATCACTAAACTAGCATTTCCTACAGGAGGCATGGGTCAGCAAAGATCACTAAACTAGCATTTCCTACAGGAGGCATGGATCAGCAAAGATCACTAAACTAGCATTTCCTACAGGAGGCATGGGTCAGCAAAGATCACTAAACTAGCATTTCCTACAGGAGGCATGGGTCAGCAAAGATCACTAAACTAGCATTTCCTACAGGAGGCATGGGTCAGCAAAGATCACTAAACTAGCATTTCCTACAGGAGGCATGGGTCAGCAAAGATCACTAAACTAGCATTTCCTACAGGAGGCATGGGTCAGCAAAGATCACTAAACTAGCATTTCCTACAGGAGGCATGGATCAGCAAAGATCACTAAACTAGCATTTCCTACAGGAGGCATGGGTCAGCAAAGATCACTAAACTAGCATTTCCTACAGGAGGCATGGGTCAGCAAAGATCACTAAACTAGCATTTCCTACAGGAGGCATGGGTCAGCAAAGATCACTAAACTAGCATTTCCTACAGGAGGCATGGGTCAGCAAAGATCACTAAACTAGCATTTCCTACAGGAGGCATGGGTCAGCAAAGATCACTAAACTAGCATTTCCTACAGGAGGCATGGGTCAGCAAAGATCACTAAACTAGCATTTCCTACAGGAGGCATGGGTCAGCAAAGATCACTAAACTAGCATTTCCTACAGGAGGCATGGGTCAGCAAAGATCACTAAACTAGCATTTCCTACAGGAGGCATGGGTCAGCAAAGATCACTAAACTAGCATTTCCTACAGGAGGCATGGGTCAGCAAAGATCACTAAACTAGCATTTCCTACAGGAGGCATGGGTCAGCAAAGATCACTAAACTAGCATTTCCTACAGGAGGCATGGGTCAGCAAAGATCACTAAACTAGCATTTCCTACAGGAGGCATGGGTCAGCAAAGATCACTAAACTAGCATTTCCTACAGGAGGCATGGGTCAGCAAAGATCACTAAACTAGCATTTCCTACAGGAGGCATGGGTCAGCAAAGATCACTAAACTAGCATTTCCTACAGGAGGCATGGGTCAGCAAAGATCACTAAACTAGCATTTCCTACAGGAGGCATGGGTCAGCAAAGATCACTAAACTAGCATTTCCTACAGGAGGCATGGGTCAGCAAAGATCACTAAACTAGCATTTCCTACAGGAGGCATGGGTCAGCAAAGATCACTAAACTAGCATTTCCTACAGGAGGCATGGGTCAGCAAAGATCACTAAACTAGCATTTCCTACAGGAGGCATGGGTCAGCAAAGATCACTAAACTAGCATTTCCTATAGGAGGCATGGATCAGCAAAGATCACTAAACTAGCATTTCCTACAGGAGGCATGGGTCAGCAAAGATCACTAAACTAGCATTTCCTACAGGAGGCATGGGTCAGCAAAGATCACTAAACTAGCATTTCCTACAGGAGGCATGGATCAGCAAAGATCACTAAACTAGCATTTCCTACAGGAGGCATGGGTCAGCAAAGATCACTAAACTAGCATTTCCTACAGGAGGCATGGGTCAGCAAAGATCACTAAACTAGCATTTCCTACAGGAGGCATGGGTCAGCAAAGATCACTAAACTAGCATTTCCTACAGGAGGCATGGGTCAGCAAAGATCACTAAACTAGCATTTCCTACAGGAGGCATGGATCAGCAAAGATCACTAAACTAGCATTTCCTACAGGAGGCATGGGTCAGCAAAGATCACTAAACTAGCATTTCCTACAGGAGGCATGGGTCAGCAAAGATCACTAAACTAGCATTTCCTACAGGAGGCATGGGTCAGCAAAGATCACTAAACTAGCATTTCCTACAGGAGGCATGGGTCAGCAAAGATCACTAAACTAGCATTTCCTACAGGAGGCATGGGTCAGCAAAGATCACTAAACTAGCATTTCCTACAGGAGGCATGGGTCAGCAAAGATCACTAAACTAGCATTTCCTACAGGAGGCATGGGTCAGCAAAGATCACTAAACTAGCATTTCCTACAGGAGGCATGGGTCAGCAAAGATCACTAAACTAGCATTTCCTACAGGAGGCATGGGTCAGCAAAGATCACTAAACTAGCATTTCCTACAGGAGGCATGGGTCAGCAAAGATCACTAAACTAGCATTTCCTACAGGAGGCATGGATCAGCAAAGATCACTAAACTAGCATTTCCTACAGGAGGCATGGGTCAGCAAAGATCACTAAACTAGCATTTCCTACAGGAGGCATGGGTCAGCAAAGATCACTAAACTAGCATTTCCTACAGGAGGCATGGGTCAGCAAAGATCACTAAACTAGCATTTCCTACAGGAGGCATGGGTCAGCAAAGATCACTAAACTAGCATTTCCTACAGGAGGCATGGGTCAGCAAAGATCACTAAACTAGCATTTCCTACAGGAGGCATGGGTCAGCAAAGATCACTAAACTAGCATTTCCTACAGGAGGCATGGATCAGCAAAGATCACTAAACTAGCATTTCCTACAGGAGGCATGGGTCAGCAAAGATCACTAAACTAGCATTTCCTACAGGAGGCATGGGTCAGCAAAGATCACTAAACTAGCATTTCCTACAGGAGGCATGGGTCAGCAAAGATCACTAAACTAGCATTTCCTACAGGAGGCATGGGTCAGCAAAGATCACTAAACTAGCATTTCCTACAGGAGGCATGGGTCAGCAAAGATCACTAAACTAGCATTTCCTACAGGAGGCATGGGTCAGCAAAGATCACTAAACTAGCATTTCCTACAGGAGGCATGGGTCAGCAAAGATCACTAAACTAGCATTTCCTACAGGAGGCATGGGTCAGCAAAGATCACTAAACTAGCATTTCCTACAGGAGGCATGGGTCAGCAAAGATCACTAAACTAGCATTTCCTACAGGAGGCATGGGTCAGCAAAGATCACTAAACTAGCATTTCCTACAGGAGGCATGGGTCAGCAAAGATCACTAAACTAGCATTTCCTACAGGAGGCATGGGTCAGCAAAGATCACTAAACTAGCATTTCCTACAGGAGGCATGGGTCAGCAAAGATCACTAAACTAGCATTTCCTACAGGAGGCATGGGTCAGCAAAGATCACTAAACTAGCATTTCCTACAGGAGGCATGGGTCAGCAAAGATCACTAAACTAGCATTTCCTACAGGAGGCATGGGTCAGCAAAGATCACTAAACTAGCATTTCCTACAGGAGGCATGGGTCAGCAAAGATCACTAAACTAGCATTTCCTACAGGAGGCATGGGTCAGCAAAGATCACTAAACTAGCATTTCCTACAGGAGGCATGGGTCAGCAAAGATCACTAAACTAGCATTTCCTACAGGAGGCATGGGTCAGCAAAGATCACTAAACTAGCATTTCCTACAGGAGGCATGGGTCAGCAAAGATCACTAAACTAGCATTTCCTACAGGAGGCATGGGTCAGCAAAGATCACTAAACTAGCATTTCCTACAGGAGGCATGGGTCAGCAAAGATCACTAAACTAGCATTTCCTACAGGAGGCATGGGTCAGCAAAGATCACTAAACTAGCATTTCCTACAGGAGGCATGGGTCAGCAAAGATCACTAAACTAGCATTTCCTACAGGAGGCATGGGTCAGCAAAGATCACTAAACTAGCATTTCCTACAGGAGGCATGGGTCAGCAAAGATCACTAAACTAGCATTTCCTACAGGAGGCATGGGTCAGCAAAGATCACTAAACTAGCATTTCCTACAGGAGGCATGGGTCAGCAAAGATCACTAAACTAGCATTTCCTACAGGAGGCATGGATCAGCAAAGATCACTAAACTAGCATTTCCTACAGGAGGCATGGGTCAGCAAAGATCACTAAACTAGCATTTCCTACAGGAGGCATGGGTCAGCAAAAAAAAAACCCCCAAAAAACAAAAACCCAAAAAAAAAAAACCCCCAAAAAAAACCCAAAAAAAAAAAACCCCCAAAAAAAACCCAAAAAAAAAAAACCCCCCAAAAAAATTTAAAGCAAAAAAAAAAAACCCCCCAAAAAAATTTAAAGCAAAAAAAAAAAACCCCCCAAAAAAATTTAAAGCAAAAAAAACCCCCCAAAAAAATTAAAAGCAAAAAAAAAAAACCCCCCAAAAAAATTAAAAGCAAAAAAAACCCCCCAAAAAAATTTAAAGCAAAAAAAAAAAACCCCCCAAAAAAATTTAAAGCAAAAAAAAAAAACCCCCCAAAAAAATTTAAAGCAAAAAAAAAAAACCCCCCAAAAAAATTTAAAGCAAAAAAAAAAAACCCCCCAAAAAAATTAAAAGCAAAAAAAAAAAACCCCCCAAAAAAATTTAAAGCAAAAAAAAAAAACCCCCAAAAAAAACCCAAAAAAAAAAAGACCCCCGAAAAAAAGGAAACCAAAAAAAAAAAACCCCCAAAAAAAACCCAAAAAAAAAAAACCCCCAAAAAAAACCCAAAAAAAAAAAACCCCCAAAAAAAACCCAAAAAAAAAAAACCCCCAAAAAAAACCCAAAAAAAAAAAGGGCTTTTTAAAAAGGGGGGGGAAAAAAACCCCAAAAAGGGCTTTTTAAAAAGGGGGGGGAAAAAAACCCCAAAAAGGGCTTTTTAAAAGGGGGGGGAAAAAAACCCCAAAAAGGGCTTTTTAAAAGGGGGGGGAAAAAAAAAAAAAAGGGCTTTTTAAAAAGGGGGGGGAAAAAAACCCCAAAAAGGGCTTTTTAAAAAGGGGGGAAAAAAACCCCAAAAAGGGCTTTTTAAAAGGGGGGAAAAAAACCCCAAAAAGGGCTTTTTAAAAGGGGGGGGAAAAAAACCCCAAAAAGGGCTTTTTAAAAGGGGGGGGAAAAAACCCCAAAAAGGGCTTTTTAAAAGGGGGGAAAAAAACCCCAAAAAGGGCTTTTTAAAAAGGGGGGGGAAAAAAACCCCAAAAAGGGCTTTTTAAAAAGGGGGGGGAAAAAAACCCAAAAAGGGCTTTTTAAAAAGGGGGGGGAAAAAAACCCCAAAAAGGGCTTTTTAAAAGGGGGGGGAAAAAAACCCCAAAAAGGGCTTTTTAAAAGGGGGGGGAAAAAAACCCCAAAAAGGGCTTTTTAAAAAATTTAAAGCAAAAAAAAACCCCCCAAAAAAATTTAAAGCAAAAAAAAAAAACCCCCCAAAAAAATTAAAAGAAAACCCCGGGGGGGGGGAAAAAAAAGGGGGGGGGGGGGAAAAAAAAAAAAAAACCGGGGGGGGGGGGAAAAAAAGGGGGGGGGGGGGAAAAAAAAAAAAAAAGGGGGGGGGGGGAAAAAAAAAAAAAAAAAAAAAAAAGGGGGGGGGGGGGAAAAAAAAAAAAAAAAAAAAAAAAGGGGAGGGGGGGAAAAAAAAAAAAAAAAGGGGGGGGGGGGGAAAAAAAAGGGGGGGGGGGGGAAAAAAAAGGGGGGGGGGGGGAAAAAAAAGGGCAAAAAAAAAAACCCCCCGGGGGGCAAAAACAAAACCAAAATTTAAAGGGGGGGGGGGAAAAAAAAAAAAAAAAAAGGGGGGGTAAAAAAAAAAAAAAAGGGGGGGGAAAAAAAAAAAAAAAAGGGGGGGCAAAACAAAACCAAAATTTAAACCCAGGGGCAAAAAAAAAAACCCCCCGGGGGGGGGAAAAAAAAAACCCCCCGGGGGGGGGAAAAAAAAAACCCCCCGGGGGGGGGAAAAAAAAAACCCCCCGGGGGGCAAAACAAAACCAAAATTTAAACCCAGGGGCAAAACAAAACCAAAATTTAAACCCAGGGGCAAAACAAAACCAAAATTTAAACCCAGGGGCAAAACAAAACCAAAATTTAAAGGGGGGGGGGGAAAAAAAAAAAAAAAAAGGGGGGGGAAAAAAAAAAAAAAAAGGGGGGGGGAAAAAAAAAAAAAAAGGGGGGGGAAAAAAAAAAAAAAAAGGGGGGGGAAAAAAAAAAAAAAAAGGGGGGGGGAAAAAAAAAAAAAAAGGGGGGGGGAAAAAAAAAAAAGAAGGGGGGGGGAAAAAAAAAAAAAAAGGGGGGGGGAAAAAAAAAAAAAAAGGGGGGGGGAAAAAAAAAAAAAAAGGGGGGGGGAAAAAAAAAAAAAAAGGGGGGGGGAAAAAAGAAAAAAGAGGGGGGGAAAAAAAAAAAAAAAAGGGGGAAAAAAAAAAAAAAAAGGGGGGGGGAAAAAAAAAAAAAAAGGGGGGGGGAAAAAAAAAAAAAAAGGGGGGGGGAAAAAAAAAAATCCCCAAAAAGGGGGGGGGGAAAAAAAAAAAATCCCCAAAGGGGGGGAAAAAAATCCCCAAAAAGGGGGGGGGGGAAAAAAAAAAATCCCCAAAGGGGGGGAAAAAAATCCCCAAAGGGGGGGAAAAAAATCCCCAAAGGGGGGGAAAAAAATCCCCAAAGGGGGGGAAAAAAATCCCCAAAGGGGGGGAAAAAAATCCCCAAAGGGGGGGAAAAAAATCCCCAAAGGGGGGGAAAAAAATCCCCAAAGGGGGGGAAAAAAATCCCCAAAGGGGGGGAAAAAAATCCCCAAAAAGGGGGGGGGGGAAAAAAAAAAAAAAAGGGGGGGGGAAAAAAAAAAAAAAAGGGGGAAAAAACAAAAAAAAAGGGGGGGGGAAAAAAAAAAAAAAAGGGGGGGGGAAAAAAAAAAAAAAAGGGGGGGGGAAAAAAAAAAAAAAAGGGGGGGGGAAAAAAAAAAAAAAAGGGGGGGGGAAAAAAAAAAAAAAAGGGGGGGGGAAAAAAAAAAAAAAAGGGGGGGGGAAAAAAAAAAAAAAAGGGGGGGGGAAAAAAAAAAAAAAAGGGGGGGGGAAAAAAAAAAATTTTTTAAAAGGGGGGGAAAGAAAAACAAAATTTTTTTAAAAGGGGGGGAAAGAAAAACAAAATTTTTTTAAAAGGGGGGGTGGGAAAAATTAAAACCCCCCCGGGGGGGGTGGGAAAAATTAAAACCCCCCCGGGGGGGGTTAAAAAATTAAAACCCCCCCGGGGGGGGTGGGAAAAATTAAAACCCCCCCGGGGGGGGGGCCCAAAAAAAAAAACCCCCCGGGGGGGCCAAAACAAAACCAAAATTTAAACCCAGGGGCAAAACAAAACCAAAATTTAAACCCAGGGGCAAAACAAAACCAAAATTTAAACCCAGGGGCAAAAACAAAACCAAAATTTTTTTGGGGGGGGGCAAAACAAAACCAAAATTTAAACCCAGGGGCAAAACAAAACCAAAATTTAAACCCAGGGGCAAAAAAAAAAACCCCCCGGGGGGGGGAAAAAAAAAACCCCCCGGGGGGGGGAAAAAAAAAACCCCCCGGGGGGGGGAAAAAAAAAACCCCCCGGGGGGGGAAAAAAAAAACCCCCCGGGGGGGAAAAAAAAAACCCCCCGGGGGGGGGAAAAAAAAAACCCCCCGGGGGGGGGAAAAAAAAAACCCCCCGGGGGGGGAAAAAAAAAACCCCCCGGGGGGGGGAAAAAAAAAACCCCCCGGGGGGGGGAAAAAAAAAACCCCCCGGGGGGGGGAAAAAAAAAACCCCCCGGGGGGGGAAAAAAAAAATTTTTTCCCAAAAAGGGGGGAAAGAAAAACAAAATTTTTTTAAAAGGGGGGAAAGAAAAACAAAATTTTTTTAAAAGGGGGGGAAAGAAAAACAAAATTTTTTTAAAAGGGGGGGAAAGAAAAACAAAATTTTTTTAAAAGGGGGGGAAAGAAAAACAAAATTTTTTTAAAAGGGGGGGAAAGAAAAACAAAATTTTTTTAAAAGGGGGGGAAAGAAAAACAAAATTTTTTTAAAGGGGAAAAGGATCAAAAAATTTTCCAAAACCCCGGGGAAAAGGATCAAAAAATTTTCCAAAACCCCGGGGAAAAGGGTCAAAAAATTTTCCTAAAAAGGGGGGGAAAAAAATCCCCAAAAAGGGGGGGGGGAAAAAAAAAAAATCCCCAAAAAGGGGGGGGGGGAAAAAAAAAAATCCCCAAAGGGGGGGAAAAAAATCCCCAAAGGGGGGGAAAAAAATCCCCAAAGGGGGGGAAAAAAATCCCCAAAGGGGGGGAAAAAAATCCCCAAAAAGGGGGGGGGGGAAAAAAAAAAAAAAAGGGGGAAAAACAAAACCAAAATTTAAACCCAGGGGCAAAACAAAACCAAAATTTAAACCCAGGGGCAAAACAAAACCAAAATTTAAACCCAGGGGCAAAACAAAACCAAAATTTAAAGGGGGGAGCAAAAAAAAAAACCCCCCGGGGGGGGAAAGAAAAACAAAATTTTTTTAAAAGGGGGGGAAAGAAAAACAAAATTTTTTTAAAAGGGGGGGAAAGAAAAACAAAATTTTTTTAAAAGGGGGGGAAAAAAAAAAAAAAAATTTTTAAAGGGGGGGGGAAAAAAAAAAAAAATTTTTAAAGGGGGGGGAAAAAAGAAAAAAAAATTTTTACAGGGGGGGAAAAAAAAAAAAAAAAAAAAAAAAAAAAAAAAAAAAAAAAAAAAAAAAAAAAATTTTTTTTTTTTTTTTTTTTTTTTTTTTTTTTGGAAATTCAGCAAAGATCACTAAACTAGCATTTCCTACAGGAGGCATGGGTCAGCAAAGATCACTAAACTAGCATTTCCTACAGGAGGCATGGGTCAGCAAAGATCACTAAACTAGCATTTCCTACAGGAGGCATGGGTCAGCAAAGATCACTAAACTAGCATTTCCTACAGGAGGCATGGGTCAGCAAAGATCACTAAACTAGCATTTCCTACAGGAGGCATGGGTCAGCAAAGATCACTAAACTAGCATTTCCTACAGGAGGCATGGGTCAGCAAAGATCACTAAACTAGCATTTCCTACAGGAGGCATGGGTCAGCAAAGATCACTAAACTAGCATTTCCTACAGGAGGCATGGGTCAGCAAAGATCACTAAACTAGCATTTCCTACAGGAGGCATGGGTCAGCAAAGATCACTAAACTAGCATTTCCTACAGGAGGCATGGGTCAGCAAAGATCACTAAACTAGCATTTCCTACAGGAGGCATGGGTCAGCAAAGATCACTAAACTAGCATTTCCTACAGGAGGCATGGATCAGCAAAGATCACTAAACTAGCATTTCCTACAGGAGGCATGGGTCAGCAAAGATCACTAAACTAGCATTTCCTACAGGAGGCATGGGTCAGCAAAGATCACTAAACTAGCATTTCCTACAGGAGGCATGGATCAGCAAAGATCACTAAACTAGCATTTCCCTACAGGAGGCATGGGTCAGCAAAGATCACTAAACTAGCATTTCCTACAGGAGGCATGGGTCAGCAAAGATCACTAAACTAGCATTTCCTACAGGAGGCATGGGTCAGCAAAGATCACTAAACTAGCATTTCCTACAGGAGGCATGGGTCAGCAAAGATCACTAAACTAGCATTTCCTACAGGAGGCATGGGTCAGCAAAGATCACTAAACTAGCATTTCCTACAGGAGGCATGGGTCAGCAAAGATCACTAAACTAGCATTTCCTACAGGAGGCATGGGTCAGCAAAGATCACTAAACTAGCATTTCCTACAGGAGGCATGGGTCAGCAAAGATCACTAAACTAGCATTTCCTACAGGAGGCATGGGTCAGCAAAGATCACTAAACTAGCATTTCCTACAGGAGGCATGGGTCAGCAAAGATCACTAAACTAGCATTTCCTACAGGAGGCATGGGTCAGCAAAGATCACTAAACTAGCATTTCCTACAGGAGGCATGGGTCAGCAAAGATCACTAAACTAGCATTTCCTACAGGAGGCATGGGTCAGCAAAGATCACTAAACTAGCATTTCCTACAGGAGGCATGGGTCAGCAAAGATCACTAAACTAGCATTTCCTACAGGAGGCATGGGTCAGCAAAGATCACTAAACTAGCATTTCCTACAGGAGGCATGGGTCAGCAAAGATCACTAAACTAGCATTTCCTACAGGAGGCATGGGTCAGCAAAGATCACTAAACTAGCATTTCCTACAGGAGGCATGGGTCAGCAAAGATCACTAAACTAGCATTTCCTACAGGAGGCATGGGTCAGCAAAGATCACTAAACTAGCATTTCCTACAGGAAGGCATGGATCAGCAAAGATCACTAAACTAGCATTTCCTACAGGAGGCATGGGTCAGCAAAGATCACTAAACTAGCATTTCCTACAGGAGGCATGGGTCAGCAAAGATCACTAAACTAGCATTTCCTACAGGAGGCATGGGTCAGCAAAGATCACTAAACTAGCATTTCCTACAGGAGGCATGGGTCAGCAAAGATCACTAAACTAGCATTTCCTACAGGAGGCATGGGTCAGCAAAGATCACTAAACTAGCATTTCCTACAGGAGGCATGGGTCAGCAAAGATCACTAAACTAGCATTTCCTACAGGAGGCATGGGTCAGCAAAGATCACTAAACTAGCATTTCCTACAGGAGGCATGGGTCAGCAAAGATCACTAAACTAGCATTTCCTACAGGAGGCATGGGTCAGCAAAGATCACTAAACTAGCATTTCCTACAGGAGGCATGGGTCAGCAAAGATCACTAAACTAGCATTTCCTACAGGAGGCATGGGTCAGCAAAGATCACTAAACTAGCATTTCCTACAGGAGGCATGGGTCAGCAAAGATCACTAAACTAGCATTTCCTACAGGAGGCATGGGTCAGCAAAGATCACTAAACTAGCATTTCCTACAGGAGGCATGGGTCAGCAAAGATCACTAAACTAGCATTTCCTACAGGAGGCATGGGTCAGCAAAGATCACTAAACTAGCATTTCCTATAGGAGGCATGGATCAGCAAAGATCACTAAACTAGCATTTCCTACAGGAGGCATGGGTCAGCAAAGATCACTAAACTAGCATTTCCTACAGGAGGCATGGGTCAGCAAAGATCACTAAACTAGCATTTCCTACAGGAGGCATGGGTCAGCAAAGATCACTAAACTAGCATTTCCTACAGGAGGCATGGGTCAGCAAAGATCACTAAACTAGCATTTCCTACAGGAGGCATGGGTCAGCAAAGATCACTAAACTAGCATTTCCTACAGGAGGCATGGGTCAGCAAAGATCACTAAACTAGCATTTCCTACAGGAGGCATGGGTCAGCAAAGATCACTAAACTAGCATTTCCTACAGGAGGCATGGGTCAGCAAAGATCACTAAACTAGCATTTCCTACAGGAGGCATGGGTCAGCAAAGATCACTAAACTAGCATTTCCTACAGGAGGCATGGGTCAGCAAAGATCACTAAACTAGCATTTCCTACAGGAGGCATGGGTCAGCAAAGATCACTAAACTAGCATTTCCTACAGGAGGCATGGATCAGCAAAGATCACTAAACTAGCATTTCCTACAGGAGGCATGGGTCAGCAAAGATCACTAAACTAGCATTTCTAATAGGAGGCATGGGTCAGCAAAGATCACTAAACTAGCATTTCCTACAGGAGGCATGGGTCAGCAAAGATCACTAAACTAGCATTTCCTACAGGAGGCATGGGTCAGCAAAGATCACTAAACTAGCATTTCCTACAGGAGGCATGGGTCAGCAAAGATCACTAAACTAGCATTTCCTACAGGAGGCATGGGTCAGCAAAGATCACTAAACTAGCATTTCCTACAGGAGGCATGGGTCAGCAAAGATCACTAAACTAGCATTTCCTACAGGAGGCATGGGTCAGCAAAGATCACTAAACTAGCATTTCCTACAGGAGGCATGGGTCAGCAAAGATCACTAAACTAGCATTTCCTACAGGAGGCATGGGTCAGCAAAGATCACTAAACTAGCATTTCCTACAGGAGGCATGGGTCAGCAAAGATCACTAAACTAGCATTTCCTACAGGAGGCATGGGTCAGCAAAGATCACTAAACTAGCATTTCCTACAGGAGGCATGGGTCAGCAAAGATCACTAAACTAGCATTTCCTACAGGAGGCATGGGTCAGCAAAGATCACTAAACTAGCATTTCCTACAGGAGGCATGGGTCAGCAAAGATCACTAAACTAGCATTTCCTACAGGAGGCATGGGTCAGCAAAGATCACTAAACTAGCATTTCCTACAGGAGGCATGGGTCAGCAAAGATCACTAAACTAGCATTTCCTACAGGAGGCATGGGTCAGCAAAGATCACTAAACTAGCATTTCCTACAGGAGGCATGGGTCAGCAAAGATCACTAAACTAGCATTTCCTACAGGAGGCATGGGTCAGCAAAGATCACTAAACTAGCATTTCCTACAGGAGGCATGGATCAGCAAAGATCACTAAACTGTCGGAATCAATAGATGTTTCTTGAAGGAAACCCCACTGGAAATGTTACAAAATTCAGAGGGAGAAGTTACAGAGTGATCTGTTTATCTATTTAGCTGCATCCTCACATCACCATTTATTTTTAAAGAAAGATTTTTTTTTTTTTGCAGCTGATTATCAGTCAAGTGAAAATACTGATCTGCTGAGACCCAGATGCTTGTTTTTTCAATTCCACTTATGACTGCTCTGGTTAAAAGTCTGATTTTTTTCAATTCCAGTAGTGTTTCTAACTGTGTATTTGTCCTTAAATGTGTTGGTTATAATATACAAGTTATTCATGCCAAGCTACAAAACGACAGAAATGCAATAACTTTTCAAAATACTCCGTGTTTGCTGCTTTTAGTTTATTAACTATGCAGATGCTAGTTAGAAATCAAATTGACATTTATTGTATATTATTCTAATAATGGGATTAGCTCATGAGTGTATTAAGTAATGGAACTTCATAGCATGTTGTACTGAGAAGCACTGTATATCAGATGTGTATCACAGTGAAAGTCTTGTAGTGTGTCACAATTTCTTGCATTAGTCGGCAGCTGTTCACTCCACATTCTCTGGAAAATTTCAGATTGTATTACATTTTCTTTAATTTAGTAATTCACTTCAATAATGTGCATTCCTACTTGGAGACTAGTGTTTATTCAGTACTGAAGTACAGCTGATTAGCTGCTGGCTACAGGTATATTAACTTGGCTATATGTGATGCAAAGTCCATTGTGGAAGAATGCTCTTTAAAGTCTTAGAATTTTCTACATATTTTAAAGCATCTGCTTTCTGGTAGAATATTTCTAGGATGAATATACAAGTGCATCTGTATTGTTAACATGTGTATGTTTTACTGATTGGCTTGGTTGGAACAAGGCAAGACAAACCAAACTAATCCAAGCATTAATAGCCATGTAAGTTGAAGACAAAAACAGCATTTAACAGTTGAAAAATCTTTAATGATAAGCACTTTTGTCCAGCTTACTTTGCTTAAACTCATCAGATAAAACCAATCTGTTAAAACTTGGTTTAAAAAAATGGCATTCCAATCATGTGCTCCATTAATCCGTGATGTAATAGCTCTAGACCCTCCTTCGCTTAAAATGCAGTATAGTATACAAAGTTTACTTTAAAAAACACTTTTTAAAAAATATGCAAATAGATATTCATAAATCAAATTAAATAAATATATTATTAAATCTATATATCAAGCATTTAATCACATGCATTCACTAAAAATCCCCCATAAAAAAATTGTGTTTTTCAGATGTACTCGCATTCATCTTGTTAAAGACTTGATTTTTAAAACACAGTTAATCAAACACAATTCATTCAGTCCTGGCCAAGAATATGCATATAATAAGATCTGCCATACTAATCCTTTTCATTTGAAGTGCTAGTAGCCCCCTCATTTCTCTGTACAGACATAATCTATTGCCATATATTTAAAACTATGCCCCTCAATGTTGTAAATGTGCTTAGCTAAAGTGTTACTCATTTTACCTTCTTAATACCATATTCATGTTCATAGATATGTTCTTTAATGTTATGATCTGTTTTGCCCACGTAAAAATATAGGCATTTTTGGCAAAAAGCTCCATACACAACTCTTCTAGATTAATAGTTATATGTACCCTGTACCTTATATTGAAGCCCTCTCACAAAAAAATATCTCCCCCATGGTTATCAGGTTATATGAACAAAAAACAATTTTTTTCATATCTGATGATCTTCTATTAATATTGGGATTCAGGTTTTCTGATATATTCATAAAATTAAATGCCCTACGGAAAACTATTTAAGATTTTCTTCCTATTTTATCCCTCACAGTTGTATCCACATTTAAAAGGGTCCAGTTCATATATAATATTTTTCTCAACATGCTAGACTGTGTACTGAATGTGGTAATAAATTTGGCTTCTGAATTCCTATCAGTGTTATCCAAGGTTGTTCGTTCATCAGTACTGTCAACTTGTTCTTGCCTTACTGGTTGTCCTATATTCAAAATTGGTCCGAACTAAATTTTCGAGTAAAGAGTGGGGGTACCCTCTTTTACTAAACATCCCAATTAAGTTATATCCATCCAAAAAGTGGTGATCAAGGGAGATCATTCTTGCAGCCCTTACAAGTTGGCCTTTCACCTCTCATTTTTTCTGATGGTAGGGATGTATGCTAGGGAAATGGAGGAAACTATTAGAATAAGTCTCTTTCCTATGAAATTTTGAAATATATCTTGAATTTTTCTTATCCATGACAAACATAACATCCAAATAAGCTACTTACTCAGTATTAGCTTCATATGTAAATGACAAGAAGTTAGTGAAATGATTAATGTATTCCATAAATTCAATAATATCCTCCTTCTTGTCCCACTCTAATATAAAAATGTTCATCAAGGTAACATGTAAAAATGTAACCAAAAACAAAGATATGCAGTAAGCTGCAGAATTCCAACCAGTTTATTGTTAGTGCTTTCATTCAGAAAACACAGGCACTTCTTCAGACAAAGAAAGCCCAAGAGTCCTCATTTAAAATAAAACTGTTTATTAAGATGAGATAATTAATTATAAAACCAATTAACATAACTTAAGAAATTTAAAGAGCCAGTGTTATACAAGGTAAAATGTATACGTAAATAAATATAAATGCTTTTTTTAAAAAAAATCAGCAACAATTTTAAAATCACAACACATCAGTCTTATTACTTAATTTTCTTGTGTATATAAATTAATCTAAATACTGTTAAATGCTAGATAACAACTTAAACAACTCAAACAAATGGAAATATAAAATTTGTATAAATGTATAAAGATAGATATGTATAAATAAATATTTATAAATTCATTCAAGTATTAGAAAAGTTGTTATACAACTAAATTTCGCATTTGTAGAGCTTTTAATTTCAAAATCCATTTTATCAAGCAGTATTCATTAAGCCCGGGTGGAACATGTGCATATGTTTTAATTTGCCAAACAAGTTCCTGTTCTTCAAGTTTTAATTCCCAGGGCCCACCTCTAATGTTCCTAACTATTTGTTGTAATATTGTAAACTGGAATTTATGTGTGGGATATTCTAGAATGTGTCTAGCCAAGCATTTGTGGTATTACCCCTACTAATTGGGTGCTGGTGTTCATAAGTTCTCTGCTTAAACATTCTTTCAGTTTTACCAATGTAGTAGCTTTGGCAACATTGGCATAAAGCAGCATATACTACTCCTGCTGTATCACAGTTAAATTTTCCAATGATGGTGTAGATTTTGTTACGTATGCAAACTTTATTAGTTACCATAATGTGCTGGCACTGCTGACATCTCCCACACTTTCTCATCTCCCAGTTGTTGGGGCATTTTTGATTGTTCTTTTCCAACAAATCTTTAAAATTTAGGCCTCTTCTATAGGTAATATGTGGTCTACCTCCCAATTTCATATTAATAGCACTGTCCTCTGATATTATAGCCCAATTTTTAATCATAATATTCTTAATGGCATATGCATCATAGGTTCATAGGTTCATACTAGGCTATCTGCCCAAGGGCATTTATAAGCCTAGCCCATAGTTATGTGGCTTTCGCCACCCCTTTAGTTTGAATAAAACTATGCCTATTATTTTGCTGTGCCTCTGTCAAGCAGTGACACTGAAGTAATCCCTGGGGTATATCTGCGATCTCCCATCCATTGGTCAAGATTCCTCTTGAACAAGGCCAGCGAGGTGCTCTGCCTCACATGTACCGGGATTTTGTTCCACAGCATAGGGAGTCTCTGGGTGATGAATTTGTCCCTCCAGCACGTTCTATTAATAACCATGTCAAGGTTTAAGTCTCCGCCCTTGTGGTTCTGAGGGATCTAGATTTTTTGAGGTGAAGCATATTCATCAAATCTGGGTTTGACATGGCCTTATATGTCAGGCACAGGTCACCTCTGAGCAAGCGGTATGAGACTGAATAGAGCTGGAGTTCTTTCAGTCGGGCAGCATAAGACATATTTTTGAGACCCTTTATCCTTTTGGTGAGGAACTTTTGGGGCCTTTCCAGCTGCTGCAGGTGTCGAGTCAGATACATTCCGAATGGGGCATTGTACTCAGTCATAGGTCTAATGAGTGATGAATACAGGGGGACGATGACCTCCCTTGATCTAGATGTGAATCCCTTCATGATCAGGTGGGCAATGTAGAAGGTTTTCCTAACTACTTTAGCAACATGAGTGTCAAGCGAAGGCTACTGTCAACCTGGGTCCCCAGATCCCTGATGACTTCTTCTGTGCTCAGTGGATTGCCACCTATATGGTAGCTAGGGGTAACCTTGTTTTTCCCGAAGGGTATGACTATGCATTTCTTGGCGTTTAACTTTAGGCCATGGCTCTGGCACCAGTTATCCATTTCTGTGAGGCCCTTCTGAAGGATATCTGTGTCAGATGTGTTTTCGACTATGGCCCAGTTTGCAGTCATCTGCAAACTTTGTCAGCCATAACCCTCCTGTGTTTGCTTGTACTTCAGAAAAGTAGATGCCGAACAAGAGTGGACCCAGGACTGAGCCCTGTGGGACACCACTTGTGACAGGCTTTGAGTCTGACATGGCTCCAGCAACTCTGACCCTGTGGGTTCTGTCACTTAGCCAGTTTGCAACCCATCTTGTGATGTATGGGTTTACATTCAAGCTGATGAGTTTTCGATGATACCTGAGTGGGGTATTGTGTCGAAGGCCTTTGCCAGGTCGAGGTAGGCTGTATGGACTGCCTTTCCCTCATCAATGGCCTTGGTGACTGTCTCGAAAAAGTCAACCAAGTTTAAAAGGCATGATCTGCCTTTGACAAAGCCAAACTGGGTTGGATCCAAAGTCTGCAAGTTCCCTATGTCTTTATTTATGAGTTCCATTATGATCCTCTCCATGGCTTTGCAGATAAGGCTTGTCAAGCTAATGGGACGGTGATTACCAGGGTCGGTGGAGGCACCGCCCTTGTGAAGTAGGACCACAGTCGCCGTGCGCCACTCCTTGGGTACGTATCCTGAGGTGAGGCTAAGATTAAACAGCTGTCCTAACTGCGGGTTTAATTCCTCATTGAGTTAAGTGGAGCACACAGCCGGGGACACCATCCGGTCCCATGGATGCTGTGTTTTTGCCATGGAGAGGGCAGTTCACAGCTGGGCGTTGGAGTTGTTTGGGGTGGGCTACAATCCTCTGGTATAGATATCTCTCCTTTTGGGGGGGGAGAAGTTTGCACTGAACCTGTCAGCCAGTATGTTGGCAATGTGTGTAGGTTCAGCAATCTTCACATCATTTTGAACTAATTCTGAGCATATCTGGGAGTTTCCTCCTAGGTTTCTAACATAGCTAAAGAAGGCCTTATGATTGTCTTTTGAGTCCTTGGCGATTTTTCTCTCAAAATTTGCCTTGGATGATTTTATGAGAGCTCTTAGTTTTTTACTTATAATGATCAAAGGTGTCTTACCTTTCAAGGATTTTGCTCTATCTTGTAGTAGCTTCCTCCTTTTGTTGTAGAGCTTGTTTATGGCTGGGGTCCACCAGACTGGACGCTTGCCTTTGGTACAAAGAGTCTTAGTTTTTTTGGGATTGCCTGATCCATGCAGTCCTGTAGGTGCTGGTAGAAGGCATTTGTAAGTGATTCAGTGGTTTGAGTAATGTTTACCACTGGCTCAGGGGCCTTAAAGGAGACCACGCTAGTTTTTAGAAGTGTGAAGTCGGCTTTTGAGAAGTTTTTCACTGTGGTCTTTTTATTTCAGGTGGGGCGGATGAGGACCTCCAGCGAGATTAGTTTATGATCTGATCTCACCAGTGAGGGGAATACTTCCGGTGTTGAACATTGTGATCCCATGTTCGTGATGATGAGATCAAGTATGTTTTCTCCTCTTGTGGGGATGGTGACTAGTTGTTCCATGGCATTTGAGTTTATGAACTCCAGGAACCTTTGGGCTAGAGTGTTTGGGCTTGAGTAGTGTTCCCAGTCTATATTAGGGTAGTTGAAATCACCTAGTATGATGGCGTTTGGAGATACATTTATCCCCTCCAATGTTTTCAGGAAGGCCATGTGAGGTTCCTGAGTTTGAGAGGGTGGCCTGTAACATGCTACAAATTGCAGAGCAGTCTTGCCTATGGTTAATTGCACCTGGATGGTCTCCGATGCATCGTGTGTTGCCACCAACCTTGAGGTGTGGGTGTCCTTTATGAATATGGACACCCTCCTTTCTTGGTGTTGTCCGGATTTTGGGGCCGGAACGCATGATATGAGGTGAAACCTGATAGTGCTGGGGTGCTCTCAGGAGCCTTGAACCAGGTTTCTGTCACAGCACAGACATCAATGTTCTCCATACTGAGAAGGGCCTCGAGTGTGTGCATCTTGAGACTGAGACTTCTGGCATTGAGCAGCATTACCCTTAGTTTTTTCCTTTTTGTGTTCTAGGGTGGTAGGTTTAGAATTTGAGCCTTGCCTAAAAAAGGCACTATTGGGGTGGCAAGAGCCTTTGCCAATATCCGGAAGCCTAGGGGTGACAGGTGCAAGCCATCCCTTGCGAAGCAGCGTGGCTTGTCCAGCATGTCATCCCAGGCAGACAGACATTGGATCCCCTTTGAATGACACCAGAATTTAAGCCAATTATTAAAGCTGATCATCTTATCACTGTATTGTGGCATCATTCTAGGTGAAGGTAGGATACTGCTCAAGGTCAGGGTCATACCTGCCTGGGCTACATAATCAGAGAGCTCCTCAATGTCTCTTTTCATGTAGTCCAAGGAGATACGTCTCAGGTCGTTGACACCAGCGTGGACAATGACTGAGTCGCACTTGTACCTGCTGTTGAGAGACCTGAGTGCTTGCGTTATGTGGCGGATTCTAGCGCCCGACAGGCAGCTTACTGTGACCTTCTCCTTACTCAGTCTGGTGAGGGGACGTCAGTGTGTCTGACTATGGAGTCACCTATGACAAGTATGTTTGGTGTTGTATTTGGCCTTAAGGGCAGTGACTGCTTTGCACACTGATTTTGTTGTTTATGTGTTGTTTGTGTGGTGTATTGAGTTTGCAGTTGCTTGGGTGTCTGCTTTGGAGGCCTCTGCTGTTTAGGTAAATTTTTACTCAGAGCCTCCGAGTATGTCTTAGTGTGTTTATGTGTTTGATTCAGTGGTGTGGTTGAGTTATGTGAGACTGGTATTGTGGTGTTTGTAGTTGCCTTCTCCTCCTGCCTGGTCTTGCCAGTCCTGAGTTGAGAGAGCTCAGCCTCCAGTCTGGCTAAATAGCTGCATCTCTCACAAGTGTTAGTGTTACGTGGGAGGAGGAGAGGGTTGTCCGTGTACATGAGGCAATTGTAACATTGTCTCAGAATTCCCAGATTCACCAACTGGGCAGGAGAGGACTCCAGCATCTGACCCTTCGACATGCTAGAAAGAATTATGAGTTGGTATGAGACAGAAAAGTAGTGGGCTTAGCAGGGAAGTGGGCACTCCTGGGGGTTTTGCTAGTGAGAGATTTGTATAATATAGGAGTGCTTGACCTGCAAGGAGAATGCTTATAAGACAAGTGCTGAGAAAGTAGTAAGAAAGCTTATTCTGCCACCATAATTCCTAATACTATTCTCCCTATGCTCATCAGGGGGACTATCACTTTTTGTTTCTCCATAACCCCTGCATAGAATAGGATTAAAATGGCCAGTAGTTCTTTTTGTAGGCACGTCATCAAACAATTGTTGAAAAAGCTGTTCTGAGTAGCCCCATTCATGAAACATGACTTTCAATGTGTTACATTCAAACAGAAAGTCAGTCTCTGATGACAAATTCACAAACTTCCTAGATTACACTTTTGAGTTTAAAACAGACTCCATTAATTTTCTGGACGTGTTATTATCTAAAGATCGACCCAAAAATAGATTTAAGGCTAGAATTTTCAGGAAACCTACTTACTCAAACACTTTTCTACACTTTAGTAGTAGCCACCCATTCCACCAGAAAAGGGCAGTTATTAAGGGCCAACTGGTTAGGGCAGCCAGAATGGTCTCATCAGAGACTGACTTTTTTTTTTTTTTTAATGTTTTTTAAAGTAAACTTTGTAGACTGTAGTGCAGTTTAAGAGAAGGAGGTTCTAGAGTGATTACATCACAGATTAATGGATCACGTGATTGGAATGCCATTTTTTTAAAGTGAATTTTAACAAACTGGTTTTATTTGATGAAGTTCAAGCAAAGTAAGCTGAATTAAAGTGCTTATCATTAAAGGTTTTTCAACGGTTAACCACTGTTTTTGTCTTCAACTTACATGGCTATTCATGCTGTTGACAGTTGTCAATTTTCTGCTAAGGAAAAATATCTGCTGCAGCCATTAAGAATTCCTTCTTTGAATATTATTTAATAATAAACTAGCATTAACGATAACTGTAAAGAGATCAATAATCAAAGCCACTGTTGTCAATGTCCAGAAAATAACTGAAAAACGGAGGTCCCCTGTTACTGAATGTGGGCGATTTTGCTGCAGTTTTGAATGTTTTCACATTTTTTTGTTTGAACTGTTTTAAGTGTACACTGTGTTTTGCTACACTTGAGGTAAGGTGGGGGAGTCAGGTGCTTATTTCTGTTTGTAGGTTTGCATTATAGGATCATATGATCATAGGTAATTACCAGGCTACTGACCCGGAGGTCATTTTAAGCTTAGTTGTTTCATCCCAATGAAATACCATAGAAACTCTAGTCAATACCCAAGATTGCCTGCCCATGTCCAGGAGGGTTGTGGGCACTATCCCCAGTAAGAATTTTTGTGCCTCATCCACTCTTCCAGGTTCCTCTTGAACAGTGGCATAGAGATGTTCTGTTTCACATGAGTTGGTAGCCTGTTCCAAAGACACGTCAGTCACTGGGGGATAAATCTGTCCCTCTAGCATGTCCAATTAAGTTGCAGGCCATATTTAGGTCCCTGGAATGGGTGGTCCTAGTCCTATTTGATTTACTGATATGCAGCAAGTGGGTACTTATAGTATTGTTGGTGATTCGATGGTGTGAGGGGACACTGTTTGTGTCGAAGGGAATGATGCTGCATTTCCTTGCATTCAGTTTGAGACCGTGACTAATACACCAGTTGTTGGTCTGTGTGACACCATCCTCAAATATACTGACATCATCTGGGGTTTCAGTGACTGCACCTAGTTTGCAGTCATCTGCAGACTTGATCAGCCACAACCCCTTAGTTTTGACCTGAACTTCTGAGAAGTATATACCAAACAGTAGGGGCCCCAGCACTGACCCCTGTGGCACCCCACTGGTAACAGGTCTGCTGGTTGATGTGAAGTCACCCACTTTGATAGTGTGTCTGGTTTGTGGGCCAGTTGGCAACCCATCTAATAGTGAAGGGGTTTGCTTTCAGTTTGCTACAGTTTATCTGTAATAATGCCTGAATGTGGGATTGTGTCAAAAGCATTTGCCAGGTCGAGGTATGCTATGAGCACAGATTTGCGCTAGTCAATGGCGTTGGTCACATTTTCAAGGAAATTCACTAGATTTAACAGGCAAGAGCTGCTCTTCATGAAGCCAAATTGGGTAGGATCCAGGGTTTGGAGGTCACCTATGTTTTTATTTGAGGTCCATAATGATACGTTCCATGGCCTTACAGATGAAGCTGGTTAGGCTTATGGGTCTGTTGCTAGGTCACCTTTTTGGAGGAGAATAACGGTTGCTATTCTCCATTCCACAGGAATAAAGCTTTGGTTAGGCTATGATTGAAAAGGGTACTTAGTGGTGATGCAAGTTCATGTTTTAGCCTGTTTAGAAGACAGCCCTGGGATGTTGTCTGGTCCCCTAGAGGTTGTCTGTTTTTTGTCTTGGTGAAGGCTTTGAGGACCTGCTCTTCAGATATGTAGAGTGGGCGGGAAGTTTGGGGAAAGGTATGTTGCAAGTTAGGAGGGGATAAGGGAATGACATTTTCACCAAACCTATCTGCTTGCAGGTTTGCTATCTCTGTGGGGTCAGTGTGTGTGATGCCGTTGGCCACTAGTTCTGCAAATGCTTGGGTCCTACCCTTTAGGTTAGATACATAGGTGTAAAAGGCCTTATGGTTATCCTTGGCTGTACTTGCTAAATTACTCTCAAAGCAGCCCTTGCAGGATTTGACAATTTGTCTTATTTGCCTGTGGAGGCTGAGGAGGGCTGCTTATCCATTGTTTAGGCCTTGCCTTTGTTTTCTTGGACAGCAACTTTGTGTGTTTATTGTAAAGTTTGTTGATGCTGGATGTCCACCATGGCAGCTTGTTTTTACTTGGGGCTCTACCTTTGATTCTTTCTGTTACAGGCGAGTTTATACACTTATGCAAGTGATTGTAAAGGCCTTTAGTTAAGTTGCAGCATAGTTATCACTTCCAGCTTGGGGTAGGGCTTGTAATCCATTTATACCTTCACCTAGGAGGGTATAATTTGCCTTGGTGAAGTTTTTTAGTCAGATTTCTCCCTTTGTGAGTTCTGGTGTTAGTCTCAGCTCGAAGCTGACTGACTTGTGGTCAGTTTTAACTAATGAGGGTCTGACAGTTTATGCAGTACATCTGTTTGACATGTCGGTGAGGACCAGATCCAGAATGTTTGTTCCCCTTGTCGGGGTATGGACAATTTGTTCCTGGATATTTGATTTAATAAAGTCAAAGAACTTTTGCGGTAGCAAGTTAGGGCTAGAGTAGGTTTCCAAGCTGATGGTGGGATAATTGAACCCCCCCCCATGACCAGTGTGCTTGATAAAATTTGGATTATCTCCAGTTTGGTCAAATAGGTTTTGTGGCTGTCAAGACCCATGGAGGGGCTCTATAACTGACTATGACTTTAATGCAGTTCTTACCCACTGTAACCTGAACTTGGAGTAACTCCATAGAGTTGTCCAGTCCAACTAGATTGGAGGTGAATTTAATTCTAATATAGACTGAAACACTCCTTTGGTTTCACACATTCATTCTGCAGACTAAAGGTGTGGAAGGCATTGTAGCCTTGCAAGGCAGGGGTATTCTCTGAAGTCTTGAACAAGGTTTCTGTGACCGCACAGACATCTACATCTTCTAGTGATAGACATGGTTCCAGGGAGTGCAGTTTTTGGTTTAATTTAGCAGCATTAGCATTTAGCAGCATGTCCCTTATTTTGTTCTGATTAATTTGGTTGATTTCACATTAGTAATGTTGTTTTTGAGACCTTGACTAAAAGAAAGACACTATGGGGAGGCAAGAGCCTTTGTCAGCAGCCAACGGCCAAGAGGTGCCAGCTGCATCCCATCTCTGGCAAAGGAGCAAGGTTTGTCGATCAGTCTGACAGGAACTGGATCCCCTTTCAATGGCACCAAAAATGAGCCAATTATTGAAGTCAATCATTTTTTTTGTTTATACTATGGCATCATTCCAGGTGAGGGTAGTAGGCTGCTCAAGGTTAGGGGCATACTCGCCTGGGACACATTCTCAGACAGCTCAACCATGTCTCTCTTCATATAGTCCAGTGAGGTTATGTCTCAGGTCATTCACACCAACATGAACTATGACAGATTCATAAGGGTACTTGTTGCTGAGAGATCTGAGTGCATGTCTGATTTGACAGTGCACGGTGCTGCATGACATACAAACAAGCAGAAACCTGCTCGAATACAGGGCCTAAATACCAGATGCTAAAAACTTGAAAAAAAAAAAAAAACTTTTAAAAAAGATTCAAAAGGACCAATGAGGATGCTTCTTCCAAGCCCTAGACTGACCTCCCTTTACCAGACAGGTCCCAATCAGCACAATTCTCTCACAAAAGCACAGATAGGACCCTTCCAATCCAAGATGGGCTGCAAAACAGGCTCAGAACAAACAAACCACTACGAACAGTTCCAGAAGCAGCAAGCCTGTATCTGAACTATGCTACAGCTACTAGCTACCCTAATTTCAGTGGGAAACACTAAAGAATGTCTGAAACAGCTGAAAAATAACAGTGAGACACTACAAATTGTTTAAAACAGCAGAAAAACAACAACAAGGCTTTAGAGAATGTTTTAAACAGTTAACAGATCAATTATTTAAACCCTGCTTTGTGGAAAACCAGAACAAACAGAACAGATAGCTTAACAACGGTAAAAATACCAGTAAATATCTAAATAGTGAAGCTAACAAAAAGTTTCCTTTTCAGCAAATGTTAGAAGAACATGTTTTTAATTGTTTACTATCAATATTGTGAAAGGCTAAACACTTTCCATTTGCAATATCGAAGTAAACCGCTAAACCCAGAATCATGACTGCTTCACAATGTTGACCCAAATGATCGACACATTTGAGTCGACATTCTCATCAAAAACATCACGAGATATCCGTATAGGAGCTGATGCAGATCAAACTCCTACATGATATATCACGTTTTTGCAGGGGGGCAAGCATCCCTGCACCCCCCCCCCCTTGTGGGGGGCACCCCTGCTAATAATGTATTCCACCTCTGAGATCACACTACAGTGGGGACATGGATGAATTTCCAATCCCCACTGTACCACAATCCCCATACAGTTTGTCAAACACATGTATGCGAATGCACTACTGCATTCGCATAAGTGTGTTCGACTACCCCATACACTTGACATTGTGTGAAAGACTATCTGATTTTTGGCAGCATACGTGCCGACAGCTTGTTGTTTGCACAACTTAAAATGTTTTAAATAGCTGAGTGTATGCCCTTACACCATGGCTGTTTGATCATGGAGTTAATATAGTTTAGGTGAAAGATATGCATGGACTGCAGAGGACTGCCTTTCTAGAAAGAATGTGTCCTTCAGTTCTTTCATTTGAATTCACATATGTATTCCTTTTTTGTGTTAATCTGTATTGGTGCAACACCATTGTTAGTGTTTTGATGTTAGTGCATTCATCTTGCGTGTGCACATAATAGCCCAACTTCCAAAAGACTTGTTCTCGGTGTAGGTGACCACTCACACTGAGAGCAGGCTGAAAACAGGTGTTTTGGAGTCCAGCCCAATGTTTTAGCATAATGCTTTTGTTTCTTGGTCCAGTGGAGCACTTATAGCTTGCTTTATGTGCATCAACAAGCAAGACACTGACTCAGCAATAGTACTAGATTGTATGCAGATTCACCAGAAGTTCTAAATGACATACCGTTTAAGTAATAAAGTCAATGAACACACCATGAGATGGTCAGCTAAAGCAGTGTCACACTAATCAGCATGACAGGTTTACTGTTGTCCAATGACATACTGATTTCCAGTCTGTAAGAAGTGATCATTGATGGTATAACGTAGCAAACACTGGTATGAATGATACAAGGCATCTTAAAAATGATCTGCCCTGTGGTACATCTGCAGCATAACCATCATCTTGAAGTGAAAATACAGGACTCACACTGCTGTGAAACAGTGTGATGCATTGTGTCCTGTAGCTGCATATTCCTCTAAACTGTTCTCAAAAGGTATAATTCCAATGCATCAGTAATTTTTCATAAATAAGCAGAATTTTGCTAGAGCTTCTTGATGCTTTTTTTTTTCCATTTCCTCTTAAAACCAACTCATGCAAGTAATTTGCATTGCTAAATCTGTTTGGCTCTTTTTTGATTAAAAAATGCAGATTGCTTGCAGCTAAAAGATGAAGACAAAAGCCACAACCTTTGCTGTCTAATATGTAACAATATTATCTTCCTGGTTGTTCTCTGATTCCACAGTTAAACTGGAAGATAGCATGAGGTTAAACTCTAAGTATGCAAGCTGCAACCACAGACAACACTGTCCTGATAGCAACCTTCCTGGGTTCTTCATGTGTGCTACAAATTATTCACAAATACAAACTGCACAATTTTCAACAGTGGTGATTCCCCCAACAGTAACATTTGCAATTTGTCAGAATGTTAAGGCATAAGTTATTAGCATAAAAAGACAAAGTGCTATTGTGTTACATAATGAAGTTAACTACAACATATATATATGTATATATATATATATATATATATATATATATATATATATATATATATATATATATATATATATATAAATATATATATATATATTTACTGAATGTAATTCAATACTTAATGTTCTGCTACCAGCTCTACTGAAATAATAAGGTCTTCCCTAAATTCTTTTGGGATGCACTACAAACAGTTCAAGAAAACAACTATGTTTTATTTTATTTTTATTTTATTGTAGAGTTTTCTAATTAGGCAAGTGAACTGGTCTTCTGACCCTTTTCAATCATGACATGGGTACAAGTTCGTAGGGTCATAGGTGAATATCAGGCTAATGACCACTAGGGCCTTTATAAGCCTAGCCACTCTACCCATGTCCCTTTAGACTCACTTTGAAGAAATTGTTTGTTGTTTTTGAATAATTTTAGTGTTTTAGAATTCATCTGTTGGTAAAGAATTCCACTTGGCAAGCCCAATTCTAGATAAGGCTTTTTCTCCAGTAGTAAGTTTGAATCTTTATCAGAGGAATGTGACTGTGGAATCTTGACTGTTCCTAAGGGAGTAGTTAGATTACCAGATTCGGAGTGTCATCCTGAGTGAAGGGCATCAGCCTTTTGTTAGGATTTTAATGCTCATTAAAGGTGTGCTCTGTACAGACCAGGTGTCTGCATTATTCTTGTAATTCTGTTCTGAAATAAGATGTTTGTACATTGTAAAGCATTTCAAGTGATGGGTATTATTTCTTTTTGTTTTTGTCAGACAGTTCTAATTTGGGTAGTTGTTTTCTACTGCGGGAGGGGGGGGTAAAAAAAGACAAACGGCAAGGCTGTAACATTTATAACTGTAAACTGTAATTCACCTTTAAAAACTGCAAAAAACTAAAAGAAAAAAAATCTTAAATGAGTCTTTATTTTAAAAATAAAATGAAAACACATTATATGGACTGACCAGAGTTATTAACTCTTCCATTACATGTGACATACCTGTAAATGTGGACCCTAAACAGCACGTGTTTCATTAACCTTCAGGCAACCCAGACAGTCTCCTTGTGGAATGAAACCACAAAAGAAACCAGATTTACTTTTCGTGTGACATACAGCTACAATGGCTAGAACTGCTCACTTCCTGATTATTTCAACTACTTATCACACAAAATCTCATTCACAACCATGAAAAATACCCCACCCAACTCATATCCTTCAAACAATCCTCACCAAATAGGCTTCTTCACTCAGTAGATAAAAAAAAAGCTACTTTTTTACTAAACTAAATCAAACAACTCTGTTTGCGAGACTCTGTTACTCGTACATCTGTAAACCCTGGAACTGCACAACACTTGCCTTTAAACAAATACCCGAAGTAAATTCTTTAACATCTCATTTAAAATAACACCTAATGAACATCTCTGTCTTCCTGCTCAGCTCCTGGCTAGCCAGAAATGTCTGTCCCTTTGCACAATGTATTTAAACTATGCAATCCCTCACCTTATACAGACTGTGTCTCGGTCATCCTTTTTCCCTAAAACACTGATTTTCCATCCATTGTCCCTTTTCTTAACATTTCTCACTCTTGGCCTCATACACCCGGCTTATTTTTATTACATCCTGCTATTCCCCCTTCAATATTTCCTTGCTACCTTTTTCATGACATCTTTTTTATTCCCTTTCACACAATTGTCTCATGTACACAGACAACCCTCTCCTCCTCCCAACAAACACAAATACATGAGGGTGGCCTTTGGTTGTGTTTAAGTTTTTACAGACACAAGATGCAGGGTTCGAGTCTCACAAGGGATATATGGCTAGGCTTAAAATGGCTCACAAGGGCAGTTAGCTTAGTACTAACCTAAAAACCTAAAAAAAACCTAAAAAACATGTGAGAGATGCAACTATATAGCTAAATTGGAGGCTGAACTCTCTCAACTCAGGACTGGCAAGACCAGACAGGAGGAGAAGGTAACCACACACACAGCAAACCCAGTCCCACATCGACCTACCACAACTGCAAACCAAACACATAATAACACAAAGACATACTCGGAGGCTCTAACAAAAAACTTACCAAAGCAACAGAGGCTCCCAAAGCAGACACCCAAAAATCCACCACCTCAAAACATAACACATACAACACATACTTCAATTAATCAGTGTGTCAAACAATCACAGCCCTTAAGGCCAAACACCATGCCTGATACACTAGTAATAGGTGACTCTACAGTCAGACACACTGACGTTCCGCTTACCAGGCTGAACAAGGAGAGGGTAACGGTGAGCTGCCTATCGGGAGCTAGGATCCGCCACATAACACACGCACTCAGGTCACTTCAAAGCAAGTAAAAATATGACTCCGTCATTGTCCATGCCGGCGTGAATGACCTGAGCTGTACCTGCCTGGACTACATGAAAAGAGACATAGAGGAGCATGTAGCCCAGGCTGGTATGACCCTGACCCTGAGCAGCATCTTGCCCTCACCAAGAATGATGCCACAATACAAAGACAAGATGATCAGCTTTAATAATTGGCTCAAATACTGGTGTCATTCTAAGGGGATCCAATGTCTGTCTGCTTGGGATGACATGCTGGACAAGCCACGCTGCTTCACAAGGGACGGCTTGCATCTGTCACCACTGGGCTTCCGGATATTGGCTAAGGTTCTTGCCACCCCCATAGTGCCTTTTTTAGGCAAGGCTCAAAAGACAAACCCACCTCCTTAGAAAACAAAAATGGAAAAAAATTAAGGGTAATGCTGCTCAACGCCAGAAGTCTAAATCAAGATGCAGGCACTCAATGCACTCCTCATTATGGAGAACATCGATGTCTGTGCAGTAACTTGAAACCTGGTTCAAGGCTCCTGAGAGCACCCCAGCACTACCAGGCTATACCTCATATCATGCTTTTCGGCCCCAAAACTCGGGCCAAACCAAAAAGGGAGGGAGAGTGTCCATATTCATCAAGAACACCCACACCTCCAGGTTAATGGCAACACATGAAGCATCAGCGACCATCCAGGTGCAACTAACCATAGGCAAAACTGCTATACAACTGGTAGCATGTTACAGACCACCCTCCCAATCTCAGGAACCCCATTCAGCCTTCCTGAAGACATTGGAGGATATGAATGTCTCACCAAACACCATCATACTGGGAGACTTCAACTACCCTAACATAGACTGGGTGCATTATTCTAGCCCAAACACCCTAGCCCAAAGGTTCCTGGAATTCATAAATTCAAATGCAATGGAACAGCTAGTCACCTCTCCCACAAGGGGAAATAATATACTAGACCTGATCATCACAAACATGGGGACAAAGTGCTCCACACCGGAAGTATACCCCTCACTAGTGAGATCTGACCACAAACTAATCACCCTGGATATACATATCCCACCTCCACCCCCAACACAAAAGACTACAGTGAAAAACTTCTCAAAAGCCGACTTTACACTTCTTAAAACTGAGATGGTATCCTTTAAGCCCACTGGGCCAGTGGAAACCACATCCCACAATGCAGAATCCTTCACAAATGCTTTCTACGGACATCTCCAAGAATGCATGGATCATGCAATCCCAAATAAAACCAAGACCCTCTCCACCAAGGGCAGGTGTCCTGTCTGGTGGACCCCAGCCATAAACAAATTGTATAACAAAAGAAGGAAGCTACTGCACGACAGAGCAAAATCCCATAAAGAGAAGGCATCTCTGATCAGCACTAGTAGAAAGCTACGTTCTCTCATCAAAACATCCAAGGCCAACTTTGAGAGAAAAATCGCTATGGACACTAAAGATAACCACAAGGCCTTCTTCTGCTATGTTAGAAACCTGGGCAGAAACCCTCAGATATGTTCAGAGTTAGTTCACAATGACAAAAAATACACTGAACCCACAGATATTGCCAACATTCTGGAAGACAGGTTCAGTGCACATTTCTCCCCTCCCTCACTCCCAAAAGAAGGAATACTTATCCCAGCTGAATGTAACCTCCCTGTCATCTCAGATCTCCAGGTGAGAACCACCCTCAGCAAAGCTAAAAACACAGCATCAATGGGACCTGACGGTATCCTGGGTTGCGTGCTACGTGAACTCCAAGAGGAGCTAAACCCGCACATAAAAATGCTATTTAACCTTAGCCTTACTACAGGATATGTACCTGAACACTGGTGTACAGCAACAGTAGTCCACTCCACAAAGGATGCACCTCTACAGACCCTGGTAACTACCGCCCCATAAGCTTAACCAGCCTGGTCTGCAAAGATATGGAAAGAATCATTATGGAACTCATAAACAGAGACATTGGGGACTTATAGACACTTGATCCCACCCAGTTTGGCTTTGTAAAGGGCAGATCCTGCCTTTTGAACCTGGTCGACTTTTTTGAAACAGTCACTAGAGCCATTGACGAGGGCAAAGCGTCCATACAGCCTACCTAGACTTGGCTAAAGCTTTCGACAAAATACCCCACTCAGGCATCATAGACAAGCTCAACAGCTTAAATGTAAATCCATATGTCACAAGATGGGTTGCAAACTGGCTAAAGGATAAAACCCATAAAGTCAAAATCGCTGGAGCCATGTCAGACTCAAAGCCAGTCACAAGTGGTGTCCCACAGGGCTCTGTCCTGGGACCCCTCTTGTTCGGCATTTATTTCTCAGATGTGAAAGCAAACATGGGAGGGTTGTGGCTGACAAAGTTCGCAGATGACTGCAAACTAGGCGCCATAGTCGATACACCAGCTGACACATACATCCTACAGAAAGGCCTCACTGAAATGGACAACTGGTGCCGGAGTCATGGCCTTAAACTAAATGCCAAAAAATGTATAGTCATCCCCTTTGGGAAAAACAAAGTACCCACAAATTATCACATAGACAGTAACCCACTGAGTACGGAAAAAGTAATCAGAGACCTGGGGACCCAAGTCAATAGTGACCTCTCATTTGACACCCATGTGGTCAAAGTGGTTAGAAAGACTTTCTACCCTTATCATGAAGGGATTCACATCCAGATCAAAGGAGGTCATTGTACCCCTATACTCCTCCCTTATCAGGCCCATGATTGAGTACAATGCCCCATTTGGTATGTACCTCACCCGGCACTTGCAACAGCTAGGGAGACCCCAAAAGTACCTCACCAAGAGGATCAAGGGTCTCTATTCAGTAGCATACCACCTACTCAGAGAGGTGATTTGTGCCTGACGTACAAGGCCATGTCCAATCAGGAATTGATGGACATGCTCCACCTCAAAAAATCCAAATCCATCAGAACCATGAGAGCTAAAGATTTAAACCTCAGCACAAATATGAATAGGACATGCTGGAGGGACAGATTCATAACTCAGAGGCTTCCCATACTCTGGAAAAGAATCCCAGTTCATGTTAGGCAGAGCCCCTCACTTACCCACTTCAAGAGAAATCTTGACGAGTGGATGGGAGACCGTAGGTTTACCCCAGGGGTCATCTCTGTGTCACTACTAGACAGAGGCACAGTAAACTAATTCTATTATGTAAGGGGGTCTTCACTGTGTCACTACTAGACAGAGGCACAGTATTCCAAATCTATTCTGTACACTTTTGTACCATTACATGGGGTGGCGAAAGCCACATCACTATGGCTAGGCTTATAAATGCCCCAGGGCAGATAGCCTAGTACTAAACTATGAAACTATGAAACATCCCTTCCGTATGTCCCTCTACCCAGCTGCTATCCAAACACTGGCAGCTTACAGCTTCTCTTCATGACAATAATCCTAGAATGTCTAACCTTCCCCAACTGTCCTCTCACTCAGCTTAACTTCTAATGGTCAGTTTCAACCTCTTCCACATCCAACGCATGATCTGACCATTTTCTGGGATCGTACCTCTCTTTCCCTGGTGCTGCCTCTCAAACTTGCCTTCTTACTTTGCTCTGCCTCCATACTGCTATATAATTATCACTCCCACTAATATGTTACTCTATTTTATAACCTCACTTTTTAAAGCAAGTTCTCACAAATAGCTTTCTTCTTACTTTCATTTTACTTTCTTTGTTTTGAACTATTGCTGTACTCTTCTATTAGATTTTATTCATGACTTACAAAGTTTTTTATTAATTGATACATTCTGTTGTTTTTTGTAAACCTCTGTTTACGGTTTCCTATGTATTCTATGCGCAATCTTTCTGCTAAACTGCTTAAAGTCGCAGTAATTTTTATTTATTTATTTTTTTGTATTTTCTGTACGTATATTCATAACTGGATCTTTTCTCCACAGACCTCAGATGAAAAGGGGCAACTGATATACAGGCAGACAATCCCAGTAAACAAATGTTAATAAATAAATAAAATACAACAATGTTTCTAATTCGTTCATAGGTTTACAGATATGCACTAGGCTAGCTGCCCCTGTGGGCCATTTCAAGCCTAGCCATTTTCTCCTTTTGTCCTCAGATTTGACTATCCCATTTGGTTAGAGACTGGCCTTATCCATCCCATGGGCAATAATTATATATTACCCCAAATGAGAATAACGGGGATTATACCATAGATAATTTGAGGGAACCATGCATGGCATAAAGCATTTATGCACTGCCTCTGTCCATTAATAGTACAAGGGGGCAGTACTGGGGCAAATTTCTGTTCCCCATTAATAGATCCAAGCTGCAGTTGAATATGGGCAGGGATGTACTTTGTTTTATGTGGATGGGGAATCTGTTCCAGAGATGTGGTGTCCTGTATGAGATACACCTGTCCTTTCAAACCCTTCTGTCGATGTTGCAGAAGAGGTTTAAATCCCTAGACCAAGTATTTCTGATGCCACTGGACTTGCTGATGTACAGTAAATCCATGAGTATTGGATCAGCGGATGCCTTGTATGCCAGATCCGGGTCACCTCTTAGCAGTCTGTTGGATACCACGTATTGTGACAGGGCTTTGAGTCAGTCCATTTAGGATATCTGTTTAGGGCTAGAATCATTTTATTTATTTATTTTGTTTAACATTTGTTTATCGGGGAAGCCCGACTGGGCAAAACTGCCCAGTTTCAGAGGAGGCCCAGGGAGAAAAGCTCCACAAAACAACAACATAACAGTCCTTATTTTAGTAAGGTATCTGTGTGGGCATTGCAGTTGTTGTGTGTGCCTGGACAGATACATGCCAAAGGAGCATTATATTCAAAGATTGACTTAATGAGGGCTGAATAAATAAGGATAACAACATCCATAGACCTAGACATAATCATTCTGTTTATAAACTGTGCAATATAGAAGGATTTTACAAAATAGACACATGCTGGTCAAAAGGTCGGTCACTGTCCACATAAATTCCCAAATCCCACACAACTGGGCCAACTCTTAGATGAGTATTGTTAATGTGGTAGTTCCCTGGGATAGACAACTTCCAAAAAAGGATACAATAATGCATTTTTTGGCATTTAGTCTCAGTCTATGATTTTGGCACTGGTTATTTATCCTGCAGGATGGCAAAGGAATTTTGGGATTCAAAGAGGTTACTTACCTTGTTTTGTTTATCTGCATCCTATCTGTAAGCCACAGGAGTTTATTCCCAGTTATTTTGTTTTTCTACTATGTCTGAGGGGGTAATTGTGGCAAAGCTTTGACCAAGTCAAGGTATGGTGCATGTACCATTTTGCTATCCTCCATTGCCTTGGTGACCTTTTCAATAACATCCTCCAGGTTGAGGAAGCATGACTTGTCCTTGACAAATCCAAACAGAGACAGATCTGGTGTATGGAGGCCCCCTGTGTCCTGACTGATTAATATCATGATAAGTCTTTCCACAGCTTTGCATATGAGGCTGGTCAGACTTATGAATCTGTAAATACCTGGGCCCATGGAAGGTCCTCCCTTATGTGTGGGAATGACTATAGTTGTTTACCATTCACTTGGTATAAAACTTGTAAGGTGTTTGAAATTAAACAGTGTTGTTAGAGGTGTGATTAAATTGTGCTTCATGTTACTTAATATGCATGCAGGAACATTGTCGGGACCCATGATGCAGTATTTTTAGCTTTTGATAGCACTTTTAGGACATGGTCTGAAATAGTTGGATGCAAGGCAGTTTTAGGTATATCTTGAGGGACGGACAGATGGGAGCATAGCTGGTCTGAGGCATAGGCCATCAAGGTGGTTGCCTAGGGTGCCACACTAGCAGTGGTGCTTTTTCAGTATTTATTTATTTCTTCCTAGTAAAGAAATGGTTTCTTTAAAATATGCTGAACGAATACAGGAAAAAAAACTGTAGAGTATGGGAAACTGTGAGAAAAAGAGAAAAAAGTAATCTGGATTGTGTAAGTACACCAGGATGAGGGCACTGTGGAGCCCTTTTGCCTAGGGCATCAGTTACCAAAGGCCAGTCCTGGAGGGGAGAAAGGTAATAAGAGCATTGTTAATAAAGTAGCATTGAAGCTTCCACCCTGAATATAATGCAACAGCACAATTAATAAAGCAGACATGGGCAGGAATGTAAAGCATTAGATCCAGACAAAAAAATCCAGTGCCCTGTACCATAACGATTAGGCATTATGTCATGCTGAACACACTGAAAGACTATCGCCTTAGTTCTACTTGATAGTTTGCCTTAAACTTTCTCACTTTACTGACCATGCTGTATTGTAACCACAATTACAGAAAATTAGTTTGAGAGCAAGACAAACTTTGGAACTGGCAAATGCCTTTACTTTGTGTACTGAGTGCCACTGATGTGTTAACAGTCAGTTCTGAGTAGAAATACTACTTGTATACAAGCACGATTCACAGCAAGGGCAGTAATCAGGTTGTTTTAATCAGTTTTAATATTTCTTTTTATCTCACCTTATAATCAGACACTGACAGTTTCATTTCTGTGGCTATTTCCTGTGGCTGTTATAATCAGTTGTAATGTTTATTTTTATGTCACATTGTAATCAGAAACCAATAGATTCAAGTCTGTGGCTATTTGCTGTGCTACCCAGAGAAAGTTCTTACAAAACCAACTTTTCCGTCTGTCTTCTTACAATGCTCTTGCTTTGTAACTGATAATACTGAATAGTTAAGTTGTTTATCCCGTTCCCATTCCCACTTCTGTAGCTGAAATTAGGATGATAATTCTAGGTTTAGGCCACCTGAAACTACAGATGGGTGTGGGCCACAATCCTCCATTTCCAGCTAGGCCTCATGTACTATCATCAAGACTCATTTACTGCTATCTTACAGAAGTAATTGTGTCTCACCATGGGTTAACTGAGCATTCACTCGTAAAATAAAAAAATTAAAAAAAAATGGTCAATCATACATTTACCACATACTCCCTCATCTAAATAGTATCAACAACAACTAGCCCCAGTCCAGAACATGCCCATCACTCTGCTTTGATTGAATCATTGCAAACAAATTAAAAGACTCTTGACCTCTAATATAACACTAATCTGTGATTGCTACCTTCGCTACTTAGATTAAATCCCAGAGCAGTCTGTACCAGTCAAATAACTATCAGTACACCTTTCGATAGCACAACTCGCAAAATATGACTGACATCAAATTATTTTATGTACACCCTACAGCACCATCTTAGAATATTTTCAAACATGTTGCTTCCTGTTCCAGACAAATAACCACGCAGTATGACCAAGATATTAAATTCCCAGTTGCAACAGGAATAACTGACGGGAAAAAATGGTGACCTCTGAATTTTAGGAGATCAGAAAATGTATACATTTCTGCAGAACATAAAGTATTGTGACTGCACCATGCAGGATGATTGCACCTTCTTGTACTTAAACCTAACTTTACATGCAATAAACCAAGTTCCTATTTAAAAAAAAAAAAAAAAAAAAAATACATTAAATTCCCTTCTCTGTTACTCTGCAGTTATAGGCCACCTTTAAAACTATGAATAGAGAATAATCTTTGTCTAAGCAGAGTAGTGTAGATGCCATTCTAATTCTTAAACTGTATTGGTAACTTTCAGAAGCATCTTTAATTTATAATTAATTTAATTTTCCATTATACACCTCATGATAAAGTTACAGATGGATATGGGCCACATTCCTCCATTTCCATCCAAGATTTATGTAGTATCATCATGTTGCTCGTCTCTCTAATATAGGTGACGAACAGGTGGGGTAGTTCGTTTATATGTTTTATTACATAAAAACACATCAGGATGGATAGCAGCAGTACAAAATATAAACAAACTCATTAACTGACAGACTACACAGACATGCATGCTTACATCTCAACAGCTTACTACAAAATGGCAGTCAGGCTTGCACGTGCTCAGTATTTATACAGTTGTGCAAGCCAATGGAAAGCTTCTTAAAGGCATACATACATATTGATTACATCCTCCCTCTTAAACAGATTGCCCTCAAATGAAATGACATTAGAATAAGGCATGTAATAATATAGATATTTAAAACAAACACAATGTTCAAAAAAAAACAAAAAAAAAAAAAAACAAACACAATGTTCATGTTCAAGTGGCTGTGTATTTGTAACATGGTCTGGAGATGCAACTTGATCTAGTAATATAGTAATCAGAACTGGGTTTAGCAACAGGGGCAGTCTTCAGTGAACAACTCATATCAGGAACTTCTGGATTCATCTCAGGAACAGGGATGTCCACTGGAACTGGAACACTGGACAACTCACTCTGAGATATGCAGTCTTTCTCACAGACTATGTGCTGTGGTATAGCCTTGGACATCAGCATCAATGTGCCCAATTCTGCCTAAACTCTAACTCCTTGCGATTCCACAATGTACAGTCTCGGCTCCGAGGAAATATTCTTCATGACTCCAATGCAATCATAACCTTTGCATGTTTCCATTCTCACGGTCTCTCCTTCACATAATGAATTTACCGTTTTATGGGTCTTATCACAACAGGACTTCTGGGATAAGCACTTCTTCCACAGACTGGCTTTCACTGATCTGTTGTTCTTGACACATGGATCCAATAATTTGCTACTAATTGGTAATGTGGTTCTAGCTTGACTCGACAGAAGTCTCTGTGCAGGTGAACCAAGATGTTTATCATGAGGAATATTTCTGAGATTCAACAGATTCAGGAAAACATCACTATTGTCTTGTTTCAACTTCTTTAGCAATTGTTTCACACTTTGAACTGCACGTTCTGCCATACCATTTGACTGTGGATACTCAGGGCTACTCATAACATGGAGAGTCCCAGTCTTCAGCAAATCTTTTGAACTGTTTGCTTGTAAACTATGTACCATTGTCAGAAATAACTTTGTGCTGACTACCATGGACTGCAAAATGATGCTTCATCTTAATAATGACAGTACTGGGTACTAGATTAAGAAGTAGGTCAATCTCAAACCAATCTGAATAAGAGTCTGCTAACACCAAGTAATGTTGACCATTCCATTCAAAAATGTAGGTGGCTACTGTCGACCAAGATAGTTCAGGGATCTGGTTAAGCTGAAGTGGTTCTTTCTGTTGATATGATTTAGTACTATTACATACAGAACAAAATGATAGCACTGTCTCAATGTCTTGTGACATAGATGGCCAAAATACTAGTCCACTTACCCTTCTTTTGGTAGAATCTGCTCTTGAGTGGCCACAATGTAAGATAGTAATGTACTCTTGTTATAAGGACTTTGGAACAATAACTTTCGGACCTTTCATAATAATACCATTGTCAAACAAAATCTCGCCTCAATAAGAAAAATAAGGTTGCACTTCTTGAGGCAAACTAGATTGCTTTGACAGCCATCCTTGTTTGCTAAAGTAGTTGAGCATCTGTCAAACCGGATCTGTGGCTGTGTGACTTTTAAGGGCATCAAGATGTGTGTAAGAAAAATGTCTCATTTTCATGACTTCAAAATCAAGTTGCTCATTCTCATGCTGTTCAGTGGTATTTCTGGGTGATCTGGATAAAGTATCAGCAGATAAAGAAGTTTGCCTTTTGTGTAGACGAGGGTGAAGTTATACTTTTGCAATTTGACCATCATGCGTTGCAGTCTGGCAGGAGCTGTATGCACTGGCTTTCTCAAAATAGTGACTAGAGGTTGGTCATTTTCAATCTGGATAGGTCTACCATAAATATAATCATGGAACTTCGAACACACAAACGCAATTTCCAAGAGCTCCTTCTTTATCTGCGCGTACTGCATCTCAATGTGAGTTAGAGTTCTGGATGCACTGGCAACAGGTTGACCCTTTTGAACAATAACTGCCCCAAGACCACATTTCAAAGCATCACATGAATGAGTAACTGGTTTGTGAACATCATAGTATCTGAGAGTTGGTGGACTGGCAATTTTCTGTTTCAGGGCATCAAATGCTCTCTGGTGTAGCTCTAACCACGACCAGGATACATCTTTACATGTCAGCTCTCTGAGTGGTGCTGAAAGTTGGTTCAAGTCTGGTATGAACTTGCCTAAAAAGTTAACCATGCCAAGAAAATGTTGTATGGCTTGAACACTGTCTGGAGCTGGCATCTCAAGAATAGCATTTTGCTTGGAAGGGTCTGGTTGTAATCCTGAACTGGTAAACAAATGACAGCCATAACGTAGCCCGAATTTGCACTTATGAGGATTCAGTTTAAGATTCACTTCACTTGCTCTTACAGAGCTGTCCTGAGGTTTCTGTCATGCTCAGCTTCACCGTTACCTCCTACTAGAATATCATTTACTATAATAGCACAAGGATACCCAGAAAAAATTTGCTCCTTCGCACGTTGAAAAATTTCACTGGCAGAATTTATCCCAAATGGCATTTGCAAAAATCTGTACCTTTCAAAGAGACTACTGAATGTGGTCAGCAATGAAGATTTTTGGTCAAGCAAATTTGCCAAAATGAACTCTTTGCATCTAAGACAGAAAAAAAACAGTGGCATCTGGCATAAGAGCTGCAAGTTCTTCGACTGTACACATTGGATGATGAGGTGGTTTTAGTGCCTTGTTCAAATCTTGTGGATCAATAGATATTCTGATATCATCTGAGCTTTTCTCGTGCGCTACCACCATAGAGGATACACATTCAGTCGGTTCATCTACTGGACAAATCACACCTTGCTGCACCATTTCATCTAGCTCAGCTTTGACTCTGTTCTGTATGGCTACAGGAACTTTCTGGACTGGCCTGACAATTTGGCTGACATCTGTGTCTAACTTTATGAAGTACACAGCTGGAAGCTTGCCTAGTTTATCTTCGAACAGATCAGCATAGGTAGAGAAAATATACTGGGTGAAATTAGAAAAGTGGCCTTTTAAGCTAACATGTGGACTTCCTAATTAAATGAAAGCAGTCCCATTTTCAAAGTGTCTCTGAGGCCTAATAATGACTGTACATGCCGTTTGACTACATAAACTAAGTCATAGCAGTCATAGCTTCTCTCAGCAGAATAACATGAAAGCACTACTGAGCCTTCAGTTTGAATTTCTTCACCACCATAAGCAACAAGCTTCACACACTTTGCCAAATCAAGATTCTCAGAAGCACATAATCTAGCAAATGTTTCTACTGACATAACATTGCACTTTGAGCCTGTGTCATCTTTGAGCTTTATGGGCCTCTTATTTATCTGAACAGTGCAAAATACTTCATTATATGCCCACAAATGTGCTGTACTGATGGTTACATTAAGCACAGACACACCATCAACATAAAAAAGTAGGGTCACAGCTTTCTAATTGATCAACTCGCTTCTTGAAATGTTCCCTTTTGATAAAAAAGTGTGCCTTTTAATAAACAAAACTTTTTGAAATTATTCCACTTATTGCATTTGTGGCATTGCTGACCAAAAGCTAAGCACTTTTCTCTTTTAGACTCATGATTTCCACCAAAATTACGACAGTTGGCAATAAAACTGGGTGGGAGCCCATTCTTTGAGTTTGCTGACTCAATCTTGTGCTTCACTGAGACTGTGCAAACTCTGGAATGTGCTAGAAAGCTCTGGGGTTTACCAATGACTGTTGAAAGGTTTACAGTTGCTGCCATGTGCTTGGGCCTGTTTCTTTTAAACATGTGCTGCATACTATCAACATTAGCCTTAGACGTTACTGAAGCATATATTTCTCATTTGTAAGCATATTTGTGTGCTTTTGTGTGAGCTCATATATCTGACAAATTTCTTTGACCTTATTCAAAGTTAAATCACTGTCACAAAGCAAAATCTTACTCACAGCATAATTTTTAATAGCACACACAAGTTTGTCTTTTATCAACTTCATCCCTTAAATCACCAGATCTCCACATTTTAGTTCTGTTTCTCAAATTAGTTATACATGCTGCAAACGTTTCACCAGGCTTTTGATCCCTTGTGTAAAGTAAGTGCCTTTCTATTGTAATATTCATTTGGGGGTTACACATTTCTCTAAATTTACATTTTAAACACTCAGGGTCTTCCCTTGACTCAGCCAGCACCACTATGTAGCGGTTTTCCCCCTCTTCTGCAAAGACAGCAGGTGCATACACAAATGAACACTCCCTTTCAGTCACCTCTGACCCAGCTAAATTAAGCAGAATAAATGCCTTTGTATGATCATCTTTATCAGAAAATGCAGTCTGTATGAAAATGTCCTACACTTGCTCAAACACTCTCCAGTTCTCTGAAATATTAGTATCAAACACAAGTGGAGCTGGTTTTCGAAATCCATCTCCCACGCCAACAAATTATGCTCAAACACACTGAAAATATGGTGCTTGTAATGATATACAAACAAGCTGCTATGAGTGCTTGTAATAACACTCAAATGCACAATAAACTCTTCAAAATACTGTACTTTGTGAAATATGCTTTGAAATGGCTGTATTTTATGGAATAACTACTGTAATACTGCATAAACATGTGAACACTTCGTACACTTCAGATATCTCGGATAGCTTTAATTAATATGAAAAAGTACGTGCCGAGTGAAAAAATGTGGTCATTTTACTTATTTCATTCATTTTATGGGATTCAGACTTCATTTCAAACATTTCCATAGTAATTTGAATATTTCTATCAGCATGTCACAGTTTTGGACACTTCGTTTACTTAAAATACTGTTTAGAGAGTTCTGAATGACTCGTTTCATATTTTGCGAATAAAAAATCATTTGATTAAACTTTAATACCTGAAATCCTTTTCTGACCTGTTTTGTGAGTTATAATAGCGGTAGTGATGATTCACTTCTCTATATTCCTCCGATCTTAACCGAGTGCCTCTCGGTCTCAAATCTGGAGAAACTGGATCCAATTCTGACACCATGTCGCTAGTCTCTCTCTAATATAGATGACGAACAGGTGGGGTAGTTTGTTTGTATGCTTTATTATACAAAAACACATCAGGATGGATAGCAGCAATACAAAATATAAATTAACTGATTAACTGACAGACCATAAAGACATGCATGCTTACATCTCAACAGCTTACTACAAAATGGCAGTCAGGCTCCCACATGCTTAGTATTTATACACATGTGCAAGCCGTTGCATACATACATATTGATCTACAATCAAAACTCCTTTATTTTTATTTTACATTTGTTGACCGGGATAGTCCAACTGAATATATGTCCATTTTCAGTGGAGCTCTTTGGAGTTTATACTCGAACCTCCAATGGGTGTGGCCTGAGTTTTTTTTTTTAAAAATGAAGTTATCACCTCGCAGTTCAAACAAATGTCTGTTTCTTTAGAACCATAAGTGTTTGTTAAAATCTGTAAATGGCAAACTATTCAGCCCAAAGAAATCTTCACAGCGGCTACATTCATTTAATTCTTGGTCTTAAACTGGATTTTATAAGTCACAATAAACATGGTAAATATTATTGTTTGTTAAACTGAATAAATAGCTCTAATATTTCAGTAACCATTTACGCAACACAAATACTGCTAGCAAGATTTTTGTCATACAGTGTTGCGCTATTGTATGAGGCTAGCAGTTCTATCTGTGTCATTTAATTGTTGAAATATTTAGAGAAATATGAACAATATTATACTACAAATAAATACTAAACAATAAGTATTCAATATCTCTTCATCATCACCATCAATACAGTTATGTTTGCCTTTATGTAAGCCGTAAAATGAAATCTTGTGTTACCTTGAATGCACCATGTTTGTGGAATTAATTCATATTATGAGCAAGCATTATCTGACACTAAGAGGTATTAGTAGGATGCAACTGTGGAAATACCTGCAGGTGTCACTAAGGTGTAATAAGTTAAAGACACATGCGCTCTAACTTATACTTTCTTGTTGTACTGCATTCTACTTATGGTGATAACCCCATCAAAAAATTAAATATGGATGCAACGTTCTATAGTTATACAACCATCAGTACATACAAGAACTATGGTAACCAAGTATGGGTCAGTCCAGGACAAGTAGTTCCTTTTCTGGAATATCTTTGGCTCAGAAGATCAAACTTTATGTCTAAAATATATCTGCACATATCCCCATATCATTATCATGATTTTTATTTTTTCCTTCACAGCTATCTTGCTTCATGTTATCAGAAATGAGTTATTTGAGATGGAAAATAAACAGAAATTTAGAAATAAAGCTGGTATCAAAAGTATCCCCGTGATGTTAATTCACCTGCACTTAGCACAGAAAAAATGTTTAACTCCAAGTGAACAGCAAAAACACTGTCCAGACAAAGGGGTAGAGAGATTCTTACTAAATGGAAATATGATTGAAAAGGTGATTACTAAACTCGTACCATATGGGTAAAAAACATTTCACGGTTTCTTTAATAATGCCTTAAAAACATTTACTGCTGTTCCAAAGATATGAAACAGGGCTGATAAGAAGTTTCAGAAAGGATGGAAAAGGACTAGGCAAGAATTGTTTAAAATACAACAGCAGAAAATTATGGCAGCATTAATTCATTTGTAAAGCATTAACCTCGAGTGCAGGACACAAAGGGCTGTAGTGGTTGCAATATCAAAAGTAGAAATGTACCACATGCCAGATGGGATTACATATCAGGTGATCTAAAGGTAGGAAGCACTATGATGGCATGATAAATGCAGCTGGTAAAGCAATGGATCACACAAGAATCATGAATGGTACTTCATCACAGGTATAAGGCAAGATACCATCTGGAGTACTATATGTAATTCTGCAGACGTCTGTCTCACGAGGACATAGGAAGTACTGTATGTAATTCTGCAGACGTCTGTCTCACGAGGACATAGGAAGTACTGTATGTAATTCTGCAGACGTCTGCCTCACGAGGACATAGAAAGTACTGTATGTAATTCTGCAGACGTCTGTCTCACGAGGACATAGGAAGTACTGTATGATAGTGTTAAGTTTACATGGAAGAGAAAGAAGCTGTCTGTTATCAGAAGGTACAGCTTATACAGAATGTAGATAAATAAGCTAGTTAAGTGGGAAAAGTAGTGATTGTCTGTCATCAAAAATCAGTGATTCTATGTTTCTAAGCTCAGTCACGCACTGAATGCAAAGATCCATCACAAAAATACACCATAAAGAATAAATGAAAACAGTACTAATTTTTTGCATGTAGTTTGTGCTTAATGTCCATCATCAAAAACTCTGCTCTGTGTCATTTTTATTTTCATGTCATGTACAATTATTGAGCCTTCTGCACAAATTCTGATCGGCTGCAATGAGAAAATGGCATCCCAAGAATATACTAATTAGGGACTGGATTTAATACTGGCAACACTAAGTGCAGCTATCATGTATGCATTGCAGTGCACCAGACACAATATAGCGTGTTATTTGGTATTCATCAAACAGCTCTACATTTAGTGTAGAGTGATAAATTAAGGGTAAATGACAGAATATGCTAGTGACAGCAGGTAGCTTAATTACATACTAAATAACCAATCCAACATGGCAGGGCTATTCAGGAAGTTATAAAGCAATCGTGTGCACTGTGTAGTTATTTGCAATGAAATCCAAAATACAACCACAATTACACTTAGAAAACAAATATGTTATGGGTTGTTTTTTACCATCATTAACCTGTATATGCAAGAAACTTTAAATGAAGGTGCTGCTGCTGCCAGACCTCTGCCATGAAGGAGGTCTTTTATACCTCGTCTGAGTTCTTGCATGTACTCTTTGACACAGAAATTGTAGAGTGATACCAGATAGACCAGGAAATACCATAGGAAATATGCAACCTCTTTCACCCTCAGCTGATACCCAAGATACGTGTGGAATCTGTTTGAAAAACAAAGTAGATAACTGCTTAATCCCATACGAAAGTAGTCATATGACCCTGACATGAGACATCTGTTATGTGTATGACAATGTCAGTAATTTTGTATGACTGATGTCTGCTATATCCAGATATGGAGCTTGTACTATAATGAGAATCAATCATTTCAGTTTCCCACACATATCTGAACCATAAGTAAATTAAAAATGTGCAAAGGGCAGAGCACAGTCATCAGCATTGGCACAGAGTGGTGGTGGTGGTGATGGGGGGAATACATGAGGGAAAGCCTAACACTAAAGAACTGTGTGTGTGTATTACTGAACTGTACTGCATATTTGAAAGTTCTGCAGTATACACTCTGGTGTTGTCCTGTGTGTCAGAACCAACATCAATGAATCTCTGTGAACCCTCTGCTGAGGTGTCAGGGTTCTCTGACACTGGACAGAAACTCCTCAGTTTCAGTCACTGGTGGTTGGTTAGTAGCCCACCACTCAAGTGCATTACTATTTCACTAGCCCCATGTCAGGTTTTCTGATGTGTGTGGCCATGGTCTCCTACACCATTTGCATATTTCGCCATCTACCCCCAGATATGGTTACAGAGGTACTTGTCACCTCTGCCTCTTTCTAAGAGGAAGGATCAGTGTTGATGATAATTTCATTCTCTGCATCACTTTATGGCATTTTACAGTGTGCAGATGTCTTGGGCACTATAGCGCTGTATGTGTTGAACCATAAAAAAGTATAATACATAATTAAAACACATGTTTGTTGACCATACAGATATGAATGTATGAGTCCATGTATTCATCATGTACAAAATAATTTAAAAATTAAAGATCCATATTAGTACACACAAATAAATACAGATCTCCCCCACCAAAAAAGTACAGGAATGAAAAGTAACTTTACAACTTATGTAAGGAAAACAACAGGTGTGTAACTCTGTAGTGCATTGCCACATTACCCAAACCAATGTACACTTTATATTACAGATGGCTAAAAATGTTGGGGGATGTCCACTTGTGTGGAGGGTGGTCAATTGTTATTACAGGCATAGAACATTTTGTGGGCTACTAACGTCTTAACTCCTGTCCTTGATAGTAAGTGATGTATCATTCTTCTACAATAACTGATCAGATGGGAACATTTTTTAAAATGCCATGTTACAGTCTTTACAGAAATTTGTAATGGAAAAAAATAACTGCTTTATGTATCTAGGCCACCAGCAAGGGGCAGGCAATGCAGACTGTAAAGCTACAGATGTACTGTGATATATAATCCATCATTAAGGTTGAAATATAGCATTTTATAAAAAAAATAGCACCATACCTTTGCATCAAGTTAGCTGTGAAATTAGAAACAGACCTTGCATGCAAAATAGCAGTGTGGAACTCTCCACAATACAAATTCCTTGCCTACATGATTACATTCATATAGTGCAGATTCTGTCCTCTCAGCACTGTGAATATGCAGAAAAGGTGTGGACTTCTTACCATTCCTGAGTTCCAAAATGTGCACTAAGAGCAGATAATGTAAACATAGTGTAAGGACCTACAAAATGGCTGGCACATGCCCTACCTCTGTAAGGACAAGCACTGAGAAGTGATACTTGCTAAGGGCTTAAAAGTGTTAATGATTACTCTGACTGCAGGAACAATCACTGTTTCACAGGCTGACCTCTTTGCTGTATAATTACTGAGTGTGTGTCAGGGAGAATAGATTTAACAGTACATTCTGGAATTACACTGACTAAGTTAGGAGAAATATATTCCTACCATTTTTATGAATTGATCATGACACTACTTTGTGCCTCAAAGTAACAGTTCTTCTGCAATTCAAAGGATGTACTTTACTTACTGAATCCCATGTCAACAGCAATGCAAAGGAGATAGCATTTTTGTTAGAAAAATCATAGATAAGGGAATGAATGTGAAGCTTACATTATCGGATTTTGTCGCAGGTTCTGGCTCTGATAATAAGAAAGTCAAATTAATTACCATTGGCCTCAGCTGAAGCCTTACTGATACCCTGGGATTTTAAATAGTAGCAGCGTGTTTGGTATTTTTAAGTAGCATTAATATCAAGTGTTTAAGCAGGCTTGTCTAATATGTAATGCTGTAATAGAGCTAATAAGTTTTCTTTACTGTTCACTTAACTCTACTACAAACAAATTGTTCATATCTGCTGAAACATAGCTGATTGTTTTTACTGTTCATTTAATTCTGGCTACCATGTTTTAACTGTAATGGTTCCACTTTTAGTTAAAAGGTTTTGTTTCTAGCTTATATTTCATCCTTTACATTGTTTTGTCCTATTTCAATATCTAATTACAGCTGCTGTGATCCAGCTATTTGAGTTATTATGCAATTAGGTGATTGCTCCTGTGCTTTTGGCCTAGTATTTGATGTTTTCTACACCTGGTGCTGATGTTTAGTATTTGAACAAGTGTTTTAGTTTCTGTTAATTTTGTACTGCTAAAGTAACGTCTCTCTTGCTTTACCTAGTGTTAATTATAACCTTCTTCTCACTTTATTTTTATTTCTCTCCAGCTGTGCAAACTTTTTATACTTACTTTTTCCACTCCCGGCTGTGCCCTACTGGACTCCAAAGACCAGCTATATTCACCTACCTAAACCTGCCAGTGTATTTCCTCACCTGGGTAATCAAAATACCCTTGGATTGAAAGCCAAATTAACTAAGATTGTATGTCACAAATTATTTTTCATCTACTATATGTATATATTAGTCCATTTCACCTGCTAGGTGTTCTAGTTAAACTGCCATATCTGCCAGCAGCCATACCCTCCCGCCTACTTCTGTTGTACTCCACTGTTCCTGACTCTAAGATATTGCAGCCCCCACCCTGTATTCTGTAACCCCCTTAAACCTCTCCCTTCTCCATCACTTTTATTTTTTACTTACAGCCAGCTTTTGCGATCTCATCACAGTGTACTTCCAGGCTTTGGCCACTAGATGGCAGTCTTTACCCACCTCTAATTTCACTTAATTTCTCTTCTTACCACTTATTTTAAACTTTATACTCTTGTTGCACTTTTCTCCTTTACTATACTCTTCCATAGTCTATTTAAACCCTTTAACTAGCCCTCCTCTCTCCCACCCCTAGTCCTATATTAACCCTTTCTCCCCCTGGTTTCATCTCATTTTCTTTCCCCCTTCTTTACACTCACAACTTCTGCTTTTTTACTTACCTTCTCCTGTTCTTACCTTCTACCTTACTGATTGTTTTTCTCACCGCTTTTACCTTCTCGCTCCATTCGCCCTGCGGGCTCACTCCACTCCCCTACCCTACCCCCAATTCCCACCCACCCCAGTGGTCCTACACTTACACTTCACTAACCACTCCCCCTTTTTCTCATCCTATCACAGACCTCCTCGTCACTAGGCCACTCCCCTATCTCTTTCTTTCCTAATTAGTACCAATTAACTCTCTTCTGAACTACTCCCTCACCTTTCCTAACCATTCACTGCACTATCTACTTCCCAAATCTACCTCCTATACAACCTCCACTAATTTCTTATTTGCATAATTTAAACCCTGCTCAATCTCTACTTCACCTATTCAAACAAACTATTCTCAACTCATATCTACTTATTACTATGGCCCCAACACACAAAACTATTTTCACAAACATACTACTCTTAACTACCACAATAGCCTCTCTTACCATACCTTACTCACTCACCTTTTTTGAAATTCTTTCTCTACCTGAACAAAACCATCACCTCCAACAAACTTTACCATCTTCTTTCATCTACTCCCTTAACCACAGTAACATAACCTGTACCTCTAACTATATACTACCAAAATATCACAGAGCAACCCATGTTACTTACTTCACTACCAAAAAGAATTTTAATAATTTCTACAAAATCCTTAAATTCCTACAATATCCCCAGCAACACCCCCTCCTAGACGGTGATATTCATCCAACTCCTGGCCCCAATACTGACTATACCAATAACCTTGACAATTTAACAGTGCCTATGATTTCTACATTAACTAAACCACCTAACTCCCTCCTGATAGCTCACCTTAACATTAGAAGTATTAACAATAAAATTTCCCACCTGCATGCACTCCTTGATGTGCACTCATTTGATATTCTACGTCTTACAGAGACTTGGCTAAAACCATCTAGTCTAGACCAGGAAATTAGCCCTCCTGGCTATAATATCCTTAGATGTGACTGTAAAACCCAAAAAGGTGGAGGTATAGCCATTCTCTATAAATCTAATCTCCAAATTTCCCCCTTTAATGTGCTTCAATCATTAGACACCAAATCTGAAATCCTGACTACCAAACTCCAAATCTATCTATCTAATTTCCATGTATATCCCCCCAGGTAACAATACCAATACTCTTGAAAACTTACTTAGTTACCTCTCTACCCAACTACCCCAGGGGACCATTGTACTGGGTGACTTTAACATCGACTGGTCCACCTGCAGCTCCCCTAACCCTACTAACCACATAAATCACTTTGGATTCTCACAATTAATAACTACTCCTACTAGAATCCACAAACCTAGCAGTAAGGAAACTACTCTTGACTGGATCCTTATTAATAGCCACCCTATAACTTATACTCCAGGAACCCTTCATGATGATATCAGCGAACATATGCTTACCTACATTATTAGACAAAAAGTCCATATCCCAACTACTCATAATCTCAAAACCTCCCACTCAAAAAAAATTCTTTAATCCAGACAGCTTCCTAAATGAACTGCAAGCATGTGACTGGTTACCACTGATCTATCTTGAACTTGATGAGGCTGTGACCTACTTTAACACTAACTTTCTTCAAATCCTACATTACCATGCACCTTATCGCTCTACTAGAATAAGAACCAAATCTGCCCCATGGCTCACAAAACAAATTAGGCAAAAGATGCTCCTCAGAAATAAAATCTGGGCTAAATGGAGAGCCACCAAATGTCCATCAGATCACCTCCACTTAACACTAACTTTCTTCAAATCCTAGATTACCATGCACCTTATCGCTCTACTAGAATAAGAACCAAATCTGCCCATGGCTCACAAAACAAATTAGGCAAAAGATGCTCCTCAGAAATAAAATCTGGGCTAAATGGAGAGCCACCAAATGTCCATCAGATCACCTCCACTTTAAACAGTCAAGAAATGCCACCAAGAATAATATTCTTAGAGACAAAAAGACTTCTACCTTCACCTCCAACAAACCAGTCAACAAACTCCACAAAAATTCTGGTCAGGGATAAACAAACTTCTTCAGCCAGGTCACTCTACTACTCCTGCCCCAGCAGGTTTCAACCATAACTACAACCAGATTCCTGATGCCTTTAATAACTACTTTACAGAAGCCATTCAAACCCTAGCCAATTCTTTACCTCCTTTTACTGCTTCCCCACTAAATACCTCCAAGACTTCATCTCCTACCTTTCAAATACAACCTGTACCCTACATCTCTCATCTGTAAGCTATTTCAAAAACTGAAACCTTGCACCCCTTCTGCTGACCGTCTCCCATCTGAATACCTACAAATTGCTGCAAAAGACATAGACTATCCCATCTCTATCCTTATTAACAGAACTATCTCAGAAGGCAAAAACCCTACCATATGGAAAGTATCCCACATCATCCCTCTACATAAAGGTGGATCTTCTATTGAGCTTTCTAACTTTCGACCTATCGCCTTACTCTCCCCATTAGCTAAGATAATGGAAAAATATATTCACAAACTACTTAACCACCTACTACAAAATAACCAAGTAGCAAACTGCCAACATGGCTTCAGACCATTCCATAGCACAACTGCCCTACTATCCTTCACCGATTCTATAAATAAAAATCGCAACAATAACTTTTTCCTCTGCACTATTTATTGACCTTCCAAAAGCATTTGATATGGTTAACCATAACTTACTTCTAGACAAACTAAAGGCCCATTCTCTCGATCCACAAGCATTACAATGGTTTAGGTCTTATCTGGAAAATAGACAGCAAGCAGTACTTTGGGATAACAATCTGTCTTCATTACTTCCAGTAAATATTGGAGTACCCCAAGGCTCTATCTTAGGTCCCCTTCTTTTTTCCTTATTTATTAATGATCTGCACATGAACATACCTCAAGCCACCTGCATTCAATATGCAGATGACTCCACCTTAATCTGTACAGCTAAGAATATAGCCTCTCTCTAGTCCTTCACCCAAACTGTTTTTCATAATGGTTTATGCAATACTGCCTCCTCCTAAATCCTAAAAAAACAAAAATACTGCATTTTACTCCAACTCATAAATCACCTAATCCATTCTTCTCTGTAACCTCTAACAATGCTACAAACATAACCCCAGATACTACAACCCGCCTACTAGGCGTAACAATTGATAATCGTCTCAGCTATGATGACCACATCAACTCCACCATAAAGTCTGTTAACAAAAAACTTGGTACCCTCTACAGAATTAAACCCTTCCTTACCCCTTCTGCCAGGAAAACTATTGTCCAGACCCACCTCATTTCCACCCTTTTCTATGCCTCTGTTATATATACTAACCTATCAAAAAACAATCTCTCTAAACTCTCCACCTGTTATAATAGCATAGCTAGATTCATCACATGCTCCCCCTGTAAAACTCACCACTGCCTCAACCTCAAACAACTTGGATGGCTAGAACTGCAGAACCATATACTCTGTCAACAATAATTTATCACTCAAAAGATCCTATACCACCCCAACAACACCCCTAGCCTCACTAATCTGATTACACCATATAAAAATCTAGCTACACTACGCTGTGCTAATAAGCTCCTTGTTTCCTCGATTAAATCTAACAACAAAGCTGGTGACTCACTTTTCTTGAATACAGCAGGTAAAAACTGGAATCAGCTTCCTTCTGAATTACCAACCCTTGCTTCTACTTCTCTATTTAAAAAACATCTTAAAACTCACTGGCTTTGTTCAGGTGCGAACCCAGACTGATATCTTCTTCCCCCTTTTCGCTACTCCTCTAACCTAGGCCTCCAAATCTAGTTACTACTCTTTTCTTCATAGTAAGATGATAAAATATAAGGGTTTTTCTCTCTTAATTGGGTTTTGCTCATACCTACTATTGTGTTTAGTATATTTTTTATAGTTTATAATTTTATTATTATAATTCTTCTTTTGACCAATGCTGCCTCTGTACTGTGATTTTACGTGTCTTTTTATATATTGTAAACTTCGTCACTGTTCATTGCTTGGAGCTTTTCTTCTCGGGCCTCTACTGAAAATGGACGTATATCCAATTAGACTAGCCCGGTCAACAAATGTAAAATAAAATAAATAAATAAATAAAATAAAATAAAGACAGGAAAACAGTTGTATGTTGCAAATATTATTTCATAGTCTTTGAAGAAGTATCAGTTTAACTGCTGTTAAGATTGCATTCATCCACACATCTACTGGCAAATTACCATTACAGTTTAATATGAATTGATACAATCTCACATCTTCTTCTATTTAATCTTTTGCTTCTTCCTCTCCTCAACTGAGTGATGTTAGTTCACTGGATTGATGGTTCAGAACCAGAGGGGGGGTCCTGTTTGTGTGAATGTACTGATGTATAAGGAGAATTTGTTCATGTTGTAAGACAATAAAGTGGAGGTAACATCATAAATGTACATTTTAAGGAAATGTTTCATGTTTCCTTTACTTTATATATTTTTTCTGCATACGTTGCATGCAATTTGGCCTTATACACTCTTGACTGGCAGCATTCCATAGCAGTGAGAAACAGTTCATTTCTTAAGGTAAAACTTGAAAAAATTTAACTTGGAACACTATCAGTAGCACAATTGAGACTGGCAGTGGTACACTTAACGTCAGGAATCTGGGCAGTACTGAGTGAAGAAATACCACCTGTCAGCTAACTATGTTTGTGGCACAAGGTGCAAGTAAGGTGAGCTTAGAGAAAGAGCACACACAATGCAACGTAGAAATCCAGTTCACAGATATTTTTCATGACTTTATTCAGAATAAATATTGATATGCAATGTTATATAAGAAATTAACATACTTAAGTATATGAGATAAATAATAAAACTTTAACCTGCAGACCCTGTGAATTGATGTTAGAAATGTGCTGTTGTTCTAAACTTACCTCTTTTCATTATTAATAACAATATGTGTTGTGGATCTTGTGGCATATGAAATTTTGTAGAGTATGCTAACAAAAGCAGTAACATGAGTTATGTCTACATGTGTGTCATATTTGCTGGAGAACTTATCCACGTATAAGAAGTATTCATCTTTTTAGTTATAGAATATATTTTAAACTTTGATGCCTTAAATAATTGTGAGTATATCCGCGGTGGTGGTGCTGCGGTAGCATTGTCACCTCACGGTAAGACGCTGTCCGGTTCGATTCTCAGCTAGAGCGTCTTCTGCGTGGAGACATGCGTGAATGGGCATACCTTCATTGAAGGTTGTGTGTCAGGGCTGGCAACTAGGCACATAAAAATCAACTGCCAATCATTATCGGACTGGAGTTCCGCTGTGGTGACCCCTAACCGGGAAAAGCCATTTCCTTTCAGAATAACATTACATCAAATGCTGATAATGTGCAATCAAAACGCTACTTGTGATGTGGCAAGTAGATGTGAAAAGGATGACTGTATCATGCTAATGCTACAACAGTTTTGTTTTTTGCTACATACCCATTACACGTGTTACTTTGCAATACAATTTATTTATTTTACTTTTTTTAATGCCTTTTTGCATTTGCAGTCTGCTTGGCAGTGTGCAAACATTGTTCACTGCCTAAAGAAAAAAGTGAAAAATGTAATTTGAGCTGCCTTGTGTAGCACAAATGAGACCGGTGTCTGCACAGCACTCTGGTTTGTAGTACTCATTGAAAAAACAGCACCTATCAGGTACATTTCTCTGTTCCAGAAGGTGCATGTGCAGTGAGTTTGGAGAAAGAGGATATTGGATACGTAGTTCAAATCTAACTTACACATAATTTTAAAGATAGGGTGTGAATACATATTGACATGCTTTTTGTTATATCATTGTGTCATTTGAAACTCAACTATTCTTGGTATTGCTAGGAATATGTCTGCTGTTGTTTGCCCCCTTTCTAATTATATGGCTTTGCCTAATGTAATGATATGTGCCAGAAAGTAAAGTTCTGATGTGGCAAAGTGATGCGAGATGGAAGAATGTGTCACGACAATGCATTTCTTACTTTGGTCACTACTAGATATACCCTTTTTTAACAATGTTATTGAATGATCACTTACATAGATAAGCACACATTTATATAAAAGAAAACAAACCATGTTAACATGCTCACATTTATACAATTATCAATCCAACATTACAAAAAATTGATCAGTCCTTACCCTTAAACCACGCTCCTCCTCCAAAACACTATTCTGCATGTATTGCTCTCACAATTTCCATTTTTTATGTAATTTGCTCCTACCCTTTTCTAAATATCCCACTTCTGGTTCTTTTATCTCTGTTACAATATTCACTACTTAAAATACTATGCTAGATATACCCTTTGAGTGATTTAATTTTCCTTTATTTATTTATTTGTAATGCATTTTGCATTTTCACCCCACTTGGCAGTTCTCAAACATGGTTCACTGCATAAGAAAAGAAAGTGAAAATTTTAATTTGGGCTCCTGTCTGTGATACAAACGAGCCTGGCAGCAGTGCGTGGCATTCAGCATAACTTCAGGTGTCCGGTTACTTCCCAGTGATCTTACACAATGAGAACAGGTACTGCCGGGTCTGAATCCAGTTTACAAAGAGGGTCAGAATGCCATTTGTCACATTTTCCTTAAGAATGTGACAATAAATGCAAATGAGCATCATACGTTTATTGCAACAAATATGCTATAGAAGCCCAGTATAATGTTTTAATTATGTTAAACATGACAATCATATTTACTTTATAATGCACATGCAAAGGTATAAAGTGTACAATATTGTTCTTATAATTGTTATGAATTATCACATATCATAAATATGTGCTTGTGTATGTAACCAAAGCCACATCTGGATACATATCAAATGTGTTAACAAACACAAATACTGCCATTTGTATAGAAATGCATTCCCATGACTAAGTAAAGTCACTGGCATACAGGTATCACTGAAGTCTTTCTCCATCCTTGTTATATTACCAGAACTCCAACTGCCATGTTAAAAAAGTAGGTTCTCCTGTGGCACTGAACGTTAATAAGCAAGTTTAACATTTTATCCTTTTTTTCCCCATGGGTGCTGCTACTTAATTATACCAGTGTGAAACTCCCAACAGGTAATATATACAAGTCATACCAGCCTAGAAGCCTACATATTTTTTTATGAATCTGATGGAAACATTTAACAAAACATAGTTGTAAATGAAACAGCCCAAAGAAATGGTCTGTATGCATAATAAGGTTTTGCAGAGAACTGTCAAAGTTAGGATGTTAAATTTTGGCAAACAAAATAGAACCACATTTACTTATGCTTTTAGGGAAAACTTTTGGCAAATTTTTAGTTAATACTATTTCATTAGCATAAGTTGTGAAATGGGATAATCTGTTAGTACAGCAGTGACAGCTACTTACAAAGACTCTTGCATGTGACAGAAGCCAAGAAAGAAATACATGATATAACCTGATCATATAGCTGCGTTCTTAGTTAAAAGTCTTGGTAATGAACGTTCCCAGTGTAACAAGACTGCCTTTGGTAAAAGGAATGCAAGGTCATTATTTTGGCAAAAGGCAAAATTTTTGGTTATAATTCTTAGCATACTCATGTTCTAGCTAAAATGCACTGCCATTAAAATTTCTGCACTCCAGTATGAGATGTAATATCTCACTATTTACCATCTAAAAATGTCGCTTTCTTCTATGAAAAGTGCCGGATACTTCGATAATGTGGGGAATGAAAATGGCTGTTAGTCATTGTCAATATGCAGACAACTTACAGTTCCAAAGGTACTGTCGAGAAAAAAAACATAAATGTAGATTCATAGATTTATTGGTCGGTACTAGGCTAGCTGGCCTTGCAGGCCATTTTAAACCTACCCAGTTTCGTTTTTGTGCTTGAAACAACCTATCCTATTTGGATACAGATTAACTTTACCCATCCAGTGGTTGATATTTATATATTACCCTTTGAGTGAATAACTGGTGTCATACCACAGATAATATGAGGGGACTCGAGCATGGAATAAAGTATTTAGGAGCTGTCTCTGTCCATTAGTAGTACGGGGCAGTCCTGTGGTAAATTTTCTGTTCCCCACTTTGTTTTATGAGGATGGGGAGTCTGTTCCAGAGCAGTGCTATCCTCTGTAAAATACACCTATCCTGCCAAACAGTTCTGATGATGTTGACAAGAGGTTTAGATCCCCAGAGTGAGTATTTCTTATGCCATTTGACTTGCTGACATGCAGTAAATCCATCAGTAATCGTTCAAAGGATGCCTTCTATTGGTTGGAGGATTCCTTGTGTACCAACCATAGGTCACCTTTTAGCCATCTGTAGGTTACTATATACAATGACAAGCTTTGAATCGGTCCATGTAGGACGAGTTGTAACCTTTTAGAAAGGTATCTCTAGTTCGTTCAGTTTGATGAATTCACAAAGGATTCAATAATGCATTTTTTAGCATTTAGTTTCAGTCCATGATTTAGTACCAGTTATTTATTTGGGACAGAACTTCTCGCAGGATGGCCAAGTCATTTGAGGATGCAATGACTGCTCCTAGCTTACAGTCATCTGCAAACATAGTCAGCCAGAATCCTTTGGTATTGGCTTTTACTTCAGAAAAGTAGATGTCAAACAGGCATAGCATTTATTATATTAGCACATAATATTCCTTAGGCATAGCATTGTCAGAATGTTTATTATATGGTCCAGTTATGTACTTTTGACATATGTTTATCCTACGTTGCAGTTACACAACTGATCTACACATTATGAAGAATTTTTAGCTTTTCATTGTGAAATTCTTTCCAAAATAATGCTTCAGGGTCAATGTGAAAAATTGCATTTTTTGACAGATCTGTGAATCTTCAGTCATAAAGCAGACCATGTCATATCCTTACAAGTATTACTATAAATTCTGAAAAAAAAAAACTTACAATACAGTGGCAGTAGGGTCAAATGACCGAACATCCTTTAAATCACACTGAATAAGCAAACCCCATAGAGATGGACTTCACTGCTTACACCGTTCCCTGATCATCTCCTGGAGATGGGGTGCACGTGTTTTGGTCAGGTCAGGGGAAGATGTTAGTCTTGAAGTCCATAAGATGCATGAGGCTGAAGAATAAGTGTGACTACAAGTTTGATTCTGATGTGGCACATGGGACGTAGAAGACAAGAAGAGAATATTTTCATGACTACAAATAATTACAAACGAGAAGTGTGTTTTTCTTTTGTTTAGGTTACATTTTTGCATCCTAAGCTTTGGCTAGTGTCCCAACTGTAAGATGCCAATAATATAGGGGTGGAAATTGTTGATGACGCATGAGGATCTGAGCTATTAAAGAAAATATTTTTTTAGATCAAAATGGAAATCGAACACAGTCTTGACTTGGCTGTCTCAGAAAGCTGCAACACTTTGTAACTGAGTCATACAAGAATACACTGTGAACCAGTCCAGTTTAATTCATCTGTACTTTTAAAGTAGTTTTTCCCTGTGCAATGCTGAGGCTTTACACCTTTCAGCTTCTGACACAATAAATAGGAATATTTAAAATAAAAATAGCAGTTTGCTAAGTATCACCAAGACATAAGGGAAAAGGCATTCAAAGTTTAATCTTAAATGTCACACAGCACAATCAAGTACTAAATGATGCTGTGTGGCCACTGCTGTGAATAAATGTGATCTTAGCTTTCACTGACTCACTGGAAGAGTTTGGTGTTAATCTTTTTTTAAAGTACAAACATACAGAAACAAAATATCACTTTAAAATTCCCTCTGGAGAAAAAAGACATCTCAGACGCACACTGAAGCAGAAAATGAAACAGAAAAGGGGAAACAAATTTTGGAAGAGAATTGATTTCTTTGCACTAATAAAATGGTTATAAAAGGTTCACAGTTGTTTGCAAAGGCTGCAACTGTTCAAAAAACAGAATACATTGGGGAGCAAGGAAAGGCTGTTGAAACAAAATGTCCAAACATTCCTGAAAACACTGTAGCTCTTCACACTGTACCTCTTCACAATGGTTAAGTGCACTTAAACGCTTATGGCTACAACACATAATGAAGCAGGAAGTGAGCAAATAGTATTCAAAAGGCAACTTCTCTTTCTGCTGCTTAAACGTGACTTTTCTATCTGTCAAATGCAGACACTGCAGACGCATGCTTCCAAATGCAGTCATGAAATGAGAACAGTGAAAACTTTACTCACTTCAAGTTAAAGTCAACTGATGGGACCGCAGATTTGCAGTTTAAAACTAAGGTATGCCGATGTCTTACAAAATAAAAATGATTAAAGAAACAAAGTCAAACATGTTCAAAAAACATCAGATCAAGTAAATATAAATAAAAGGACAAAACTTATAAAAATATATGTTAATGTTAAGAGTTACTCAAAAAACTGATCCAAGGTATAGTAGTGGCAACTCCTGGAGTGAGGAATTTTGTATTATTTATCAAAATATGTGTTGCATAACCCCTATCACTTGTGCCTAAATACATATCCCCCCCCCCCCGCATTGAGTATTACTTAAACACCCTTTTTGTATTATTATTTATTCAACATAGATTCATGTGCTAAGACAAGGAGGTGAGACATTTAGAAACTTCTGTACATATACAAAATCTAAGGGCCAGATTCAATAAACCCTACACTAAGTGCACAAGATATGTATTCAAGAACATTCTTATCACATTTTTGTGCTTTCTAGTCATTTGGAAAGATTACACTAAGTGTACATGCAGTCTACACTTTGTGGTAACCTTTACAAATCCCTGTCATTATCTAAAACTGCAAGAATATCAGCAGGAAAACTAAAATTAGGAGGAAGAAGGTGCGAGTTATGCTTGTGTTGTCTGTTCACTCAGAATTCTGTACACTTAGTGTAGGCTTTATCGAATCCCGGGGTAAGAATATGTTATTTAAATAATAACATACATAGCATGTGCTTTATTTAATGCAGAAAAATGACTTGCTCAGGGATGTGGGATACAAGACAAATTCTACTGAGTTATGCCGTTATGTAAGAAGATGCATATGCTGAGAAACATATCGTGGATGGTGCTGTTAGGAACGTATGATGGAGCCGCAGGTTAAGAGTTAAAAAGTCTGTGTTTATTTTAGATGCTTAATGATAAAGTGCAGGCTTCATACTGAAGAATGCAGTTATGGTATCAATGTCTGGCATTCTGATAGTCCAGCAAAGTGATATTTTTGGCAATGGTATGCAAAATTAACTAGTGACAGTGCTGGATTACGAGTCCCATGGGGATCAAGTTTGAATTTATAAAGGGTCTATTTATTTGGTGTGAGAGTATCCTAAACTGGCAATGGAAGCAGCAGGACCATCTTCTAACATGCTGATCTGGAAATGTAGCTCCACGTGCATTCTTCTTACTGCACAAGAATAAGAAGGTATTTCAGATAGAAAGAATCTGTGCCATTCAATGCAATATACCTTAATGTTAACTCCGAATTACATCTACCACAACATTTACTGAACTATTCTGCTGTAACACAGATATGCAAACTTACTTATGCTCAGAAAAAGTTTCTAATCAATATATTTCTGCTTCTAGCCTCTTTCTTTCTTCTCCTCTCTCTCTGAATATATCCACCCCTCCATCTGTGTATAAACAGGGAGACACAGTCTATTTATCGATCTAGCAATTCATCCTTTTTATCTACAGACGGACACATGCACGCACACACACACACAAAACACGCAACACACATGCAACACACATGCAACACACATACACACACACACACACACACACACACACACACACACACACACACTTTGAATTATATAAAACATTATTACTATTTACATTATTTCAATGGAAATTTGTTGGGCACCAAAGTCAAAATACGGTATACTTGTTATGGAATATTGGTATATAGACGTGTGTGGAAAGCATAACATTACTTTCACATCATTGGAGATAAACTCAATCACATACATAAATAGTACAGTTTTGTACCTACCATAAATGTAGATGTCCGATAGATATGCAACTGCAGTCATAACATATGGGTTGTCCTGCCTCAGGCAGCCCTCGGTCGGCCGGATTCCAAAGTCTGGGTCCGACGTCGGCTGATGTCGCATTTCTCTCCGACGTCAGAGCGGCTGGAGTACATAAACATCAGCCGACGCCATTTTCTTCAGTGTTTCTTGCCCCAGATGCCAGGTGCCCTCCAAGGAAGGCTGAAATTAAATTGGAAGACAAAAACAGGATTCCAGACAAATAAATGAGCAATAAACAGATACCCCATAACAGATATCCCCAGCTAAGAGAAACAGGGATAGGAGTGGACCCTAGGCATAGAGGGGTATGGAGGGAGGGAAAATCCGACTGCAGTTGCATATCTATCGGACATCTACATTTATGGTAGGTACAAAACTGTACTATGTCCTTCAAGAATGCAACTGCAGTCATAACATATGGGTAGAATACCATAGCTTAGCTGGGGAGGAGGAATGCTCTAGGAAAAGGATGGTGTGGCAATCAAACCCTGCAGGACTGCTGAAGCAAAGCCTGCTCTGGATCTGGAGTATAGAGGGTGATTGTAGTGTTTGGAGAATGTATGCACGGAGCTCCATGTAGCAGCTTCTAGAAAGTCCTTAGTAGGCACCCCTCTTAAGAATGCTGTAGAGGTGGCTGTAGCTCTGGTGGAATGTGGTCTGACATTGGCTGGAACAGTCTTTCCATGAAAGGAATAACAGAATCTGATGCAATGTCCAATCCATTTTGAAATAGTCTGTTTTGAAATTGCTTTTCCTTGGACTGCAGGGGCGTAAGCTACAAACAGTTGGTCAGACCTTCTACTGGTCTTGGTTCTGTCCAGGTAGTATCGAAGTTGTCTGTGAATGTCCAAGGTATGTAACAGTCTTTCCCCCTTATTCTCAGGATTGGGGAAGAAAGCAGGCAGATGAATAGCTTGATTTAAAGAAACCCTAGATACCACCTTTGGCATAAAAGTAGGGTTGGTCCTTAATGAAACCCTGTCTCTGTGGAAAATTATGAACGGTGGCATTGCCATTAGGGCCTGTAGTTCTGAAACCCTTCTTGCTGAGGTAATTGCCAACAGGAAAGCTGTCTTCCATGAGAGAAATTGCAAGTCAACTGAAGCTGCTGGCTCAAATGGAGGTAGAGTCAGTTTTTCTAGGACAAAATTTGAGGTCCCAGGCTGGCACTGGAGCCTTTCTTGGTGGCTTAATGTTCTTGATTCCCCTGAGGAATTGCCTTAGCAAAGGATATGAAAAGACAGGCAGATCAGTGTTATATCTAGCTAAAATAGCTGATGCATGTATCTTTATGGAAGAATATGAGAGTCCATTCTTTAGCATATCTGCCAAATATTCCAGGATGAGTGGGATGTTCAATAATGATGCATCACGTCCCTTGCTGGTATTCCAAATGCTGAATCTCTTCCATTTTGCTAAGTAAACCTTTCTGGTGGATGGTCTTCGAGCCTCTATTAGTATCCGCTGAACTTCCTTGGAGAGAGATAGGTTGAGATTATTCATGGGATCTCCCAGGCTGTTAGCTGCAGTGTCTGAAGGTTTGGATGCACTGTTTTGAAGTTGTGTTGAGTCAAAAGTAGAGGCCATTGGGGAAGGGCCCACTTCTTGGTGTGACATATGCTCCGTAGTAGTGGATACCAGTGTTGTCTTGGCCAGTCCGGAGCTATTAGGATCCCCTTAGGTCTCTCTGCTTTGATCTTTAGTAATACTGAGGTCATCAGTGGCAGAGGTGGGAATGCATAGATTTTTAGGGAGTTCCAGTTGAATGAGAGAGCATCTATTTTCCAAGCTTGTGGATGGTATGTCCTTGAGCAGAATTTTTGTAGATGATGGTTGAGGTGAGAGGCAAATAGGTCTACTTCTGGCCTGCCCCATGTCGAAGTGAGCTGTGTGAAGATCTTCGGATGTAACCTCCACTCGTGTGGATCTGTGAAATTCCTGCTTAGGCTGTCCGCCAGCACATTGTCTTTGCCTGGAACAAACTGGGATTGTAACTGAATGTTTAGGCTCAGTGATTTTTCCCAAAGATGCATTGTCAGTCGGCAAAGGGGGTAAGAATGGGTGCCCCCTTGCTTGTTTATATAACACATCACAGTGGTGTTGTCTGTCCGTATCAGTAAATGGCCTTGCTGAAGTTGGTGTTGAAAAGCCTCGATGGCATGCATTACTGCCAGCATTTCCTTTTGGTTTATGTGCAGATGTGTTTCCTTTGGAGACCATTGTCCTTGTATACACCTGCCTTCCATGTGCACCCCCCATCCAAGGTCTGAGGCGTCTGTGGTCATGGTCTGTGTTATCTGTGGTTTTTTGAATGACATACCTGTGTTTGCCTGGCTTACCGAGGCCCACCATAGGAATTCCTTTTGCAGGCATGGAATGAGCGGTATGGTTGTCTCTAAGTTGTTGCTGTGCTGAGACCATAGGCTTTTTAGGCACCATTGAAGCTTTCTCATGTGTAGTCTTGCCAATGGAACCAGGAGAATGCAGGATGCCATGTAACCCAGGGCCTGTAGGAATCTCCTTGCAGTCATATGGGTAAGTTTTGCCAAACCTTTGAAATAATGAGTTAACTTCTCTTGCTTGTCTTCTGTTAGGTAAGCCATTTGAGAGGCTGTGTCTAATTTGGCTCCTAAGAAGATTATTTGCTGGGATGGCTGAAGTCTTGACTTTTGGAAGTTGACTGTGTATCCCAGAGCTTGAAGTAATCGTATGACATAGTCCAAGTTTTTTGTCAACATCAATTTGTCGTCCGCTTGTATGAGGCAGTCCAGGTACGGGTAAATTTGGATCCCCTGGAGCCTGCAATGAGCAATTACTGAAGCCAGGCATTTTGTGAATACTCTGGGTGCAGTAGATAAGCCAAATGGCAATGCTGAGAATTGATAATGCTCTGGCCCTGCAAGAAATCTGAGGTATCTTCTGCAGCTGTGTCTGATAGGGACATGCAGGTATGTCTCCTTGAGGTCCAGAGTAATCAGCCAAGACCCCTTGCCCAGCATGGGAAGGAGTTGCTGTAGAGTCAGCATTTTGAACTTTGGTACTATGAGAAAGGTGTTTAATGCGGACAAATCCAGTATTGGTCTCCACTGAGATTCTTTTCTTGGAACAAGGAACAGTCTTGAGTAAAACCCCTGGCCTTGTTCTTGTTGTGGAACTCTTTCTATTGCTTTCATCCGAGTCAACAGAGAGATTTGCTTGATAGCCTCTGCCCTCTGGTTTTGTGGTAGGTTTGGCATGCCTTGTTTTCTTGGTAAGGTATGAAAATGGAACCTGTAACCTCGGTCTATAATGTCCAAAACCCATTTGTCCTTTGTCAGTCTGTGCCAATTGTCTGCAAACAGAGATAATTTCCCACCCAAGGGAGCTTCTATTTGTTCCCTGGTAGGCGGAAGTAGAGGAAAGTCATTGAGATTGTGGCTGTGGGGCAGGTGAAACCCCTGTGTCACTTCTTTGGTTTGCTGGATGCCATTGTCGTCCCCTGTAAGGACCTCTGTATTGTCCTCTTCCTCGGCCACGTCTATTTTTACCCCTTTGAAACTTTTCTGGATTAGGAAAGGACCAGTTTTTTGAAGGCCAATTCCTACTGAATCTGGGGGGTTGAACCTGGAGGAAATCTTTCACCGTCTGAACTGATTTTGCTTTTTCCTCGATGGACTTTAACACATCCTTAGCATTAGCACCAAAAAGCTTGTTCTTTTCCAAAGGTGCATCCAGAAGTTTTGCCTTTACATGATCTGGTAGAGGTTGATCTTTTAACCATGCATGTCTACGAATGACTGCCCCTGTCATAGCTGCCCTACATGAAGCTTCCAGTGCATCATATCCACACTGCAGGAAGTGATTGCTTACTTGCTGAGAGTTATGTACAGCTTCCTGAAAAGACTTCCTGTCTAAAGGATCAGGAGAGGCCAATGTTTTCTGAAAATCTTCTAACAGGAAATCCTGATATTGTAACATATGAAAAAGGCAATTCAAAGCTCTCATAGATAAAGTAGTGGAGGTGTAAACCTTTTTCCCCATCTCTCTAATGACCTAGCTTCCCTGTTGGAGGGCAAAGGATTTTTAGAGGTGGAAGCTGAAACACCTTTAGGTCCCTGGGAAATAGTTTCCAAATCAGCAGTATGGGCCCTGAATAAATGGGAATGTGTTTCTGGGACCCTGTAATACCTGTCTGGCTTGGCTGGAGCAGGAGGGAGAGAGTCAGGGGTAACACTAGAGTCAGAATATAAATCATCCAAAATGTCAAGCACAGGAGGAATAGCTAAGGGCCTGTGCTGGGGCTTTTTAAGGAAAGTTCGAAGGCGCTTTCTGGAATCAGAATATTCCTGGCCTTGCCACTTGAAATGTTCCCTCATGGTATGCAGAACTTCCCCAAAAGAAATATCCTCAGGAGGGAGGCCGAGGGATGGAATCCTCTGCATCCGAGTCCTCATAGGTCTGGAAGAGCTCTTCCTGGCCATCAGAGTGGACAGAGTCCTCAGAATCTTCATCTGAAGGAATAGGGTCAGAGGGTTCAACCCGGGGCCTCTTATCAGAAGGAGGCTGGGATCCTCTCTCAGGATGGGCCTGTGAACCTCTAATCATAGCAATTAAGTCAGCAGCCATAGTCATAATTTGTGTCTCTGGAGTAGGCTGAGGTAAGGCTTTAGCAGAAAGATGCTTGGTCTTGCTGGCCGCCTTAGCCCTAGTGTAGGCCTTAATAGACATGGCCATGGGAGGCCTAGCAGCTCCACGTGCAGGAGTGACCTTATCTACAGCAATGGTCTTGGGCATTTCCTCGGTTTCGGTATCCGGAGGAAAATCAATAACTGGCGTCAGAGTGATATCCGGAATCGGAGTCGTCGGTAATGCGGTGTCTTCGGTTCGGAGCGGTGGAAAAACCATCTCAGGGGGAACCGGAGCACTCGCGGTAGGTTTTGGTGTGGAGTCGGTGGTAGACGCGGGCCGAGGATGTCGGCCCCAGTCTTTTCGTTTCTTGGGAGTTTGCGATGTCGGAAGCTCCGACGGCATTGTATAGGCAAATTTTTCGCCGAAAAAATCTTCAGCGAACTCCGCCCGGCGCCTGAGAGTGCGCTTGTTGAAGCGAGCACAGGCTACACAGGCCGAGACGTCGTGGTCTGGGCCAAGGCAAGGAAGACAGTAAGAATGGAAATCCTTATGAGGTATTTGTTTACCACAAGAAAGACAATTGTTAACTTTTTCAGTAATTTCTGACATCGGCTGAGGCAAGAAAAGGTCCCCAATGGGGTACTTAGCTTTTTTGATGGCTTCGGAATCGAAGAATACAGGAGCTGACCGACCGGCACTTGCGAACTGCTTCTGCTTTGGGCACCGCGCGGCAAGAAAGACTGAAGAAAATGGCGTCGGCTGATGCTTATGTACTCCAGCCGCTCTGACGTCGGAGAGAAATGCGACATCAGCCTACGTCGGACCCAGACTTTGGAATCCGGCCGACCGAGGGCTGCTTGACGCAGGACAACCCATATGTTATGACTGCAGTTGCATTCTTGAAGGACATCAACAGCAAAAAGAGATCCATAAGCAAAAGTCTGCAGCACTGAATTAGGTATATAAAGCAGAAGAAAGATGTATGTTAAATTACTTATTTATCAATGCAAAGCCAGTTCTACCATGAATACCATGTTGCCAAGTTGTCAGACTTTTGTTAGTCATGTTTTGCATTTTCCAAATAAAGAACACTCAAGTTTTTTTTTCTTGAACTGTACATAAATGCATACTAATTGTTCATGACTGTTTCTGTTTTTCTTGTTTGCTGTCTTTATTGCATGTTTTTCTTATACCGCGGTGGTGGTGCCGCGGTAGTGTTGTCGCCTCATAGTTAGATGTTGCCCGTTCGATTCTCAGTTAGAGCGTCTTCTGTGTGACGACATGCGTGAACGGCATTCCTTCGTTGAAGGTTGTGTGTTAGGCCCGGCAAGCCAGCACGTAAAACTCTACTGCCAATCATTAGCGGACCGGAGTTCACCTGTGGCGACCCCTAACCGGGAAAAGCCGAAAGAGACAAATTGCATATTTTTCTTAAGTACTCTGTATACCATATAGTTGCCTAGATGTGTTTTTGCAGACTGCCTTCATTACACCCAGATGAAAATGGAGAAGCCACTCTAGCGAAACACTCTCCTTGCAGTAATTAGATTTTAACTTCCTTTTCTATTCTGTATCTCTTGAACCCATGCCAGATGTCCATGTAAAGGGGAAGTAAATATTGTGGGAAGAAATAGCCATGGAATTGTTATGGCTAGGCTTGTATAGGCCCTAGGGCCGATAGCCTAGTACCTACCTATGAACATTTCTTATGTTTGTTAAAGGAAAAGGATTCCCCACATAAGCAGCAAGACAGCAAGATCAGTAGTCGTAAAACAACTACATACACATTTTGCGAAAAATTAAAATGTGTCATACCATTTTAGGAAAATGCAATATTATTTTTATAAACACTTTTACTACATGAGTCGGAAGGCCAGCTGGTTCAGATGCAAACCGCTTGAGACCAAATTGTCAAATTCAATGTTTATAGTAGCTGATTGCTATAACTGTAGGCACTATTCATAAAAACTGTACCACAGAGAAGGGCTGGTATGCTCTAAAACAGTGTATCGAACACATAGGAGTTTATAAAACAAGCTATAGAATAGGGTACGACACTGGATGGATTCTTATCTCATTGTGTAGTCACATTACTCTGTGTACTAAGCACAAATGCAAATTACCACCCCTCCCATCAAAATTCAAATATAGACCCCCAGCTGATCCCAATGGGGTAAAGTATGGAACTCTAGCTACATACAATTATATGGTGCACACTTAGCAGAGCAGTAACTTCCCTTCCTTCCTAATTATGTTGCTGATCAACATATCAGCACATAAAAAGATACACACAAACACACACAAAACATCCACTGCACAGCAGAAAAAAGTACTAGTAATGGATTTCAGTGTGGTGCAGGCAAACCTACTACTACAACCATACTCTCCCGCAAATGCACAGTGATACTAATAAGTCAACGAATAGAAGATCACATAGCATCACTTCCCCTCTGTACCATTTTGTGGTAAAAACTCAAACTCTTCCATCATGTCTAATGAGTATGGAATGTTTATGAATCACATAAAGGCAGAGTACAGTACAACATGGAAACCATCTTTAGTAAGGAACACTTTCTGCACAGCTCTATCTTGACGTACTGTGTTGTGATGTTATGTAACACAGCATTATTCAGCACTTTTTGATCACAGTTGGGATTAAAGGTGAACTGACAGTTCATAAACAACAGAGGTTTCTGTACACTGACATGAAGGACTATGATCATGTATATGGAGTGATATTCTGAATCGTGGCATATCAAACAAACTGCATAGACCACTACACTGTGGTTATGAATACCACAGCCCAGCAGAGAGATCACTGTGCAATTAGGGTACATGCTTTAACTCAGTACTACCTTTCAGCAGGGAATGTCATACCCCTAGCCACCTACACACGTCTTAACATTCCACAGCATTTTCTGAAAAATCAAGTTAAAAAAGCATAATAAAAATAAATGTAAATATTTTGAGATCGATAAAAGTCATTAAAGAGGCACACGTACAATATTTTCAGTAAAAAAAATCTTTTCAATAATAGTAACTGCACCCACAGTCTGTATAACAATACTATAATATATTTTGATGCACAAAGATACAGAATTATACTTTTCTATAAAGTTTTATAAACTATTTTTCATATATTGAAAACTCCATAACATTGCTTTACATTGTTAGAACACTTCTGTTAGCCAAACATTAGTGACAGCAAGAGATTCCTGTCTGAGTGCTTGTCATGGAAAGATTTACAGACAGATATAAATTATGCTTAACTGTATAATCAGTAATATAAATAACAATATCTCTCAAGATGTGCAACTAACAGTACAAATGTTAGTTGCAGTTTCCTTTGACATCATCAACAATTTCACCTGATGCCATGATATTCTTTTTAAGTCATTTGGTTTTGGAAATATTAAGTACATATAAAATATTGCACATCTTCAAACGTACTAGCAAACAAATAGTAATATCTCCCATACAGTGTACTATGACTTTGAAAATATATTTTTCTGTCTCCCATTATGTTATGTTTTTTTAAACCATTTCAAATAACATGTAAACAACCAAGCAAATAACATGTAGTTCTCTTAGTTTTTAAAATATGAACATGAATATATATATATATATATATATATATATATATATGGGTCCCCTTCAGAATGCCGAAATTCAAAACTTCGAAACCCATATGATTGCAGACCATATGTCTGAAGTTTTGAAATACCGACACTCTGAACAGGAAATCGCATACAGCGCGGACCAGGAGATTTCCCTTGTTCTCGCTATAGTGCGATCTCGGAGTTAGCATATTTAAGTAGGGGGGTGAACATCCGTTGGCAGATTTCTGGTTGCTGAATGTTAATTGAGCAAGAGTCCCTATCAGCGAATACAACTGTGCATTCGCTGATAGGAGTTCAATGTTATGAGTAGAGATAAAGGTACAGTGTGGACTGGGAAAGTCATTCCTATCATCACTGTAGCACAATCTCAGAGATGGAATATATAACTAGCAGGGGTTGGCCACGGGGGGGGGGGGGGGGGAGTGCAGGGAGGGCTTGCCTCCCAGCAAAACAGTGAATTCCAGGGTTGAAGCTAGACTTACTTTAGCTCCTATATGCACATCCCATTCAATATTCGATGTAAATGTCGATTTGTTCATCTGATTCGAGATTTACACCTCATTAGTATGCATGAATTCAACATTGTTTTTCAACGTTAAATACAGTTTTTGTTTTTAACATTGAGATTTTGGAAGTAAACCTATATATCTATCTATATATATATATATATATATATATATATATATATATGTATGGATCTAGGATGTTTGTTCGAGTGAGCAAATGACAGAAACCCAAACAGCCGGGCATACTTACACGAAAGTGATTTTCATCGAAGAAGCACTTTCACATAAGTATGCCTGTTGCTGAGGCTGTACTACGGTGTAGGTAAGGGAAATTCCCTTTTCCCCACTGTAGTGCGGTCTTGGAGGGAGAATATTACAGTAGGCAGGGGTTGCATTTTATATATATATATATATATATATATATATATATATATATATATAAGTAACAAAATAACTAGCAATGATTAATATTAATATATCCACATATTTCCACTGCAAGATATTGCAGGTTAATAATCCTAATATCATTTCGCAACTTTCTATTTTTCATTAATAATACTGCCTGTTATTAACTGGTGTGCCACTTAAGGAAGACAGCCTCAAAAAGTGTGTGTTTACTGCATAAGGAGCTATAGCTATTAACACAAAGTGTACAAAAATGACATCTTAAGGCTTTAGTGAATGAACAGCAGCTTCTCCTTTCTATAGATTCTGTGCTAGTAGAGTTGTTACACACAGATTGGGGGTTATAAAGTGTTCACCTCCCAAAAGGGATAGGAGTGCAAGGGTACTGCACTCACAAAAATGTTTTATCTTTACTGGAAGGTTAGAGGGAAATATGTGTCCTCAATTCGTCGTAACGGACCAATGTTTCTTCAAAATATCATGCATCAGTCTATCATACAGGAAGTGTTACATGTTGTATTAGTGATGGGCATGAAGCAAAATAAAGGGGTGCTTGGCGAATTTACCAGACTGTCACTCACCAGGTAATGTGACTCTCATGTTATACTTATGTCTATAAGCCCAATGAAGTCACATAAGGTGATAATTTCTCACATTTTCCCTCTCTCTGAAACAAATCTTTGTTCTCCTACTGAGGATGTTAGACCATCACAGTCGTTCAATCTGAAACAATTTTCACAACAAAACATGAAGTAATTCATGGCCTTTATACAAGCTCTTTAATAAGCTATGTCATAAAACAATGCAAATCATAAATCATAATTAGTTTCCAATATGATGAAGCTAAAGTCTTCCAAAAGTTTCTTATGAAGAATGTGACCACTTCTCCAGACTAACAGAAGCGATGGTAGGCAGATATCTGTTTTAATCAGGTGTAATAACAGGAAAGTTATAAGCAGTTAAAAATGACTACTTTACAATGTGCATTTGTGGTGTTTCGATTACGCAGTACAGAATATCTTACTGGTTTGTCACACTTTATACAAAACACTATCTAGAAATGAGCCTTGTGTCTTTGAACTTGATGTGCAAATGAGTTCTGCTTATTGTGGAAAAATGTTATCTCTGAGCCAACATCTAGAGTTCAGAAATGAATACAAGTTATGAGCTACAAAAGTCAGATAAGGCAGGTTTGCAAATTGCATGCAAAAGTCTGTACCGACTTCTGAAATACAAAAGAAACAAAATCACATTCAAATGTCTGCAAAGTATGTACATAAATACACAAACACACAAAAAATGTGTAGTATGGTATGCATAAGCAACTATATGCAGTACAGGTTAACTATTTTGTCACTGCACTGTAAGAAATCCATACCCTTGGTTATGGGAGAAAAAACAGAATATGGATTCTACCAGGAATGACAGCAGTCCTTTTGCAAGTCTCTGTTTTCAAATAATTGTATTAATTTTAACATATTTACAATGTTTACATATAAAAGAAGAATGAAGATTCAAACTTTTTTTACATAACAAGAGACTTTTTCAATTCATCAAAAAACAAACTTCAAAACTGATTTTCAAGCCTTTTGATGGCTTACAGCTTTCAGACTCAAGTATGGAAGCCACAGTTAATATTAGGGAATATAGAGCAGCTACTAACTGTAGTGGTATCCACATGTCTTTATGAAAACTACACAGATCCTCCTCACACACCTGCAGCTAAGTACTACATAAAACAGCATGAAAAAGGAAAGAACACTATATAAATGCAAAGCTTGGGACAACGCAGAACTGAGAAAGGTGTGTGCGTGTGTGTGTGTGTGTGTGGGGAGAAGAGACCCAAGATGGCAGGCGGTGGGGAATAAACAATGTGCTTCTTCAGACTTTCATTATATTCTCTTTGTTGCAGTATACATGAACAACAATAATGCCTCCAAAACAGAGATGTGATAAACTGAAACTGTGGGAAAGCTGAAGCGGCAAATAAAAAGCTCAAGTATAAAGATACATGTTTTTTGCATCTGGAAGATGTACTAGATCTTCAGAAAGCTGCTAATTAAATCTCATTCCTCCTTGAATATCGTTTTTCATCCTGCAGATCACCTAAGCACAGCTTCACCTCCTCCTCCAAATCGCTCAAGAAAAGGTCCTCAAAGCACTTTCCAAGGCCAATAATACTGCACCTTTATTGACAAATACCATATCTGGCTGCATATTGGCCAACTTATAAGATGCCGTCCACTAGCAGAGTAATTTAGCTCTAATTCCAACCCCTTTATTCCCAGATCACATACCCACATCTACACCCCCAAATCTCTCAAGGACTATGACATGTCCTCAAAGGCCAAGAACACTACTTTTTCTATGGGGCCAGATAACATACCAGGCTGCCTATTGGCCAGCCTGAAACAGGACTATCATATGACATGTCCTCAAAGACCAAGAACACTACTTTTTCTATGGGGCCAGATAACACACCAGGCTGCCTATTGGCCAGCCTGAAACAGGACTATCAACCCCCCTACAGAGGCTATTCAATATCAGCGTCCAAATCAGTTTTGTTCTGGATGAATGGTGGACAGCAACAGTAATTCCACTGCACAAAGGTGGGGTGTCAGAGCCGTAAGTGTGACCACAGTTATCTGTAATGCTATATAGAGGATAATTATCAGATTAATAAACAAGGACATAGGCAACTTACATACTCTTGACCAAAGTTGGATCAGATTTCCAATGGCAAATCCTGCCTTCTTAACCTTGTTGACTTTTTCAAAAAGGTTACTGAAGCAATGGATGTGGGAAAACTTTGTACCCACCTCATATCTAGAGCACACAAAAGTATTGTTGACAAACTTTCCCACCTAATTGTTAAGTCTTATTTAACTCACTGGATAGTAGATTGGCTCACAAACAGAACCAAGGAAATTAGGTTAGATGGCTGTCTGCCTCCATGAAAAGATCTAGTGGTGGAGTGGTGTACTCCAGGGTTCAGTCCATCAAACACTCCACACATTTAGTTCTCCAACATAACTTACTTATGCTCTCACTTCTCCCACCTTTAATACTAGCACACCTGATAACCTCCTGTGAACATCCACTACTGTCACACTTTCCCTTCACTACTCAACCATCTGCCACTTCAATTATTGCCTCTCTTGCTCACCACATCAACATCACTTCCACACCTAGCTATCTTTTACCCAAATACCATAGGACAACCCACATTCAATATGACTTCCCCAATCCTAGAAGCCATCCACCTATGCAAAGTAAATACACTAACACTAGAAATCTAACACTACTCCTCTCCCTAAAGGATGGAGATATTCACCCAAACCCAGGTCCAAACACCTCCTCTACCACTCTACCTTTCAAATCAAACCCCACTGCCAACCTCCTACTTAAAAAAACAGCCAATTCACGCCTAATAGCTCACCTCAACATATGCAGCATTAACAACAAAATAACACAACTACATGCTCTCTTGGAACTCTATTCCTTTGGTATTATCTGTCTAACAGAAACCTGGCTAAAACCTTCAACCAAAGACAACAAAATCATCCCGCCTGGCTACAATATCTTACGTTTTGACCGAATATCTAAAAAAGGTGGTGGAGTAGCTGTCTTATTCAAATCTGTCTTTCAAATAACCACTTTCCACCAGAAACCACCTCAGGACTCTAATGCTGAGATTCTAATTACCAAACTTCAGCTAAACTCAGTCAAGTCTATCTATATTATCTGCATCTATGTCCCTCCAGGAAATAACATTTCTACCATTGAAAACATCCTCTGTTGGCTATCTCTAAACTTACCCCAAGAAACCATTATCCTGGGTGATTTTAACATTGATTGGCAATCCTGCAGCAACAAACACCTACTACCCATATTAATCTCTATGGGTTTTCACAAACTATTACCTCCCCCACTAGAATTAACAAATCTAATAAAAAAGAAAGCACCTTAGATTGGATATTCGTCAATAATCAACCACACTTGTGAAACAGGAACCCTCCCTGACGATGTAAGTGATCACTTACTAACCTATATTATCAGGCTCAAAGCAAATCCACCCACTCAAACCATTACTAGAACAATTAGAACCAAGAAAAACTTCAACTTGGATCTATTTCAAAGTGATCTGAAAGCATGCAATTGGTCACCCTTAAAACACCTTTCTCTTGATGAAGCTGTAGATTATTTTAATACTAAGTTTCTAGACATACTCAACCACCATGCCCCCACTCGGTCTAGTAGAATAAGAACTAAATCTGCTCCTTGGCTCTCTAAAGAAACTAAGCAAAAAATCCATCTCAGAAATAAAATCTGGAACAAATCTCGCTTAACTAGAAACCCTGCTGATCACCAACACTTCAAACAATTGAGAAATGAGACTAAAAAAGCAATATCGAACAACAAAAAAAACTATTACCTACAATTTCAGAAAACTCACCAGAAAAACCCACAAAAGTCCTGGGCAAACATTAATCAGTTACTTCAGCCCAGTCAATCTATCACACCCAACCCACAAGGTACAGACAAAGAGAACCCCGAGCAAATGCTAATGACTTTAACTCCTTTTTCACCGAAACAATTCAAACTCTTGCCAGTCACCTCTCTAGTCAAAATGCAACTATATCTAATTCTAACTCAAACCCACCACCCCCATTTCTTTTCCAACCTGTCCCAACAGCTTATATTCTCTCCCTCATCCAAAAACTCAAACCATGTACTCCCTCTGCTGACTTACTACCCGCAGAATACTTACAACTAGCAGCCAAATCCATTGCCTACCCTATCTCCATATTAATCAATAGAACCATCACTGATGGATACGTCCCTAAACTTTGGAAAGTTTCTCATATTATTCCCCTTCATAAGGGAGGAAATTCTACTGAACTCTCCAACTATCGCCCCATAGCCCTACTCTCCCCCTTATCTAAGATCATGGAAAGGTGTATCCACAAGCAACTGCTTGACCACCTTCTCCAAAATAACTTGCTTTCTAATACCCAACATGGTTTCAGACCTTGCCACAGTACCACCACTGCCCTCCTTTCCTTTACAAACACCATCAACAACCAACGTAACCTTAACACCTTTTCCTCTGCACTTTTCTTAGACCTGTCCAAGGCTTTTGACATGGTCAACCACCAAATACTCATACAAATTCTTCAATCTCTCTCACTTGACATTCTACCTATTAAATGGTTCAAGTCCTACTTAACTAACAGACATCAAGCTGTACTCTGGAACTCCACTCTATCTACCCATCTACCAGTTAACATCGGTGTCCCTCAAGGGTCCATACTGGGTCCTCTCCTGTTTTCTTTATTCATAAATGACCTCTGCCAAGCAGTTCCCCTAGCTACATGCATACAATACGCAGACGATTCCACACTTATTTGCTCAGCCACAACTGTATCAGAACTTCACTCTCTGACACAAAACATATTTAACTCTGTTGAACAGTGGTTTACACAACGATGTCTCCTACTTAACCCAAAAAAAACTAAACTCCTCCTATTCACACCTACCAATAAATCCCCCCAAACAGACTTTACAATTTTATCTAAAAATGGCACACCTATATCCCAAGATCTTACTACCAAACTGCTAGGCATCACCATCAACAACAACCTTAGCTTCGACACCCATATCAGCAACACCTTGAAAACTATTTATAAAAAATAGGCTCTCTTTACAGAATCAAACCCTACCTCACTCCAGCAACTAGAATAACCATTGCCCACTCCCACCTAATCTCTTCCCTTCTCTATGCCTCACCCATATTTACTAACCTGTCAAAACATAATTTTATGAAATTAGAAAACACCTACAATAGCATAGCCAGGTTTGCTACAGGTAACCCTTTCAGAACCCACCACTGTATTAATTTAAAGCAACTAGGCTGGCTTGAATTTCAGCAGCAACTGAAAATTAATCAACTAATCATCGCCCATAAAATACTGTATCAACCTGCCAAAACACCTATTCTATCTACTCTAATTTACCCTTTACCATAACCTGAAGTCTCTAAGATCTGCACACAAACCTCTTGTAAATATTGACAAAGCAAATAACAAGGCTGGAGATTCCCTCTTCTCCAATACTGTTGGAAAACACTGGAACCTACTTCCCTCTGAACTATCTACAATTCCCTCCACAACTCTATTTAAAAAGAAACTTAAGCTCTTCCTCAAAACAAAGTGGTTGTGCCCCTGTACTAATCCTGACTGACTATCTAGCTCCTGATACATGACTCAACCTTTACCTTTAGAACCCTGCATATACTTCATCCTAACATCTAATGATCTATTTCTCCATCATAGTATTAATTACCTCATAAGAAAAAAAAAAACCTTTACTACTAGATGTATTTCATGTACATTACGCTATTATTCTATTTGAATGTCTACTTGAAACTGTACTTCTACTAATCAATGTCAGATGTACTGCAAGTATATACTTTAATAATATGTTAACAGATACTATCTTTATCTTTTTTCTCTTTTACTGTAAATGTATCTGCATTTTAAACATGTATTTCTTTGATGTGAATTTATTTTAACTGTTTGGAGCTTATCTCCCCGGGCCTCTACTGAACATGGACATATATCCAGCTAGACTAGCCCAGTCAACAAATGTAAAATAAATAAATAAATAAATAAATTTACTTCTCAGTAGTCAAAGCTAATGTTAAGGGTTTACAACTGACCAAGTTTGCAGATGACTGTAACCTTGTTCCCACTGGAATCTCTCCAGAGGACATCAAGATTCTCCAAAAAGGACTATCCCAAACAAATAACTGCTATAATAACCATGAACTAAAACTAAATGCTAAAAAATGTATAATATTCTCCTTCAGCAAGCATGATGCATCTAGTAATTAATCTACAACACACCTATGAACATTAATTTGGTAGTTAGGGACCTGTGAACCTCTGTAGACAGCAAAGTCTTCTTTGATCATCATGTATCCACTACTGTAAGAAAGCCCTTTGTCATTGCCCATCTTATTAGCAGGGGTATGGTGTCTAGGTCCAGGGATGTGATCATCCCACTGTATTCTGCACTTATTAGGAAGATCATGGAGTATAAAGCACCTTCAGTATCTAACTATCCAAACACTTAAGAGAACATGAATGATGACAGAGCTTCCTCACCAAGAAAGCAAGGTCCTAAATCATAAAAGCTACACTCATCATCTTAAAGCCTTGTTCCTTTTCTCTGCATCATACAGGCTACTAAGGACCAATCTTTCTTCACATACAAAGCCTCAGCATATCCCATCCTCTCAGAACTACTGCAGATCCACATGGGCAATGGGGGCACAAACAGCCAGTCAACAGATCTTTATCTCTTCTACAACATAAACATAAATTGTTGGAGGGATAGATACATAGTACAAAGAATACCACTTCTTTTCAACTGTCTTCCTCTCCACATACAGCAAAGTACTTCCCTAATTCTATTCAAACATGGTCTGGACAAATGGAAAAGAAACCACAAATTCACCCCCTTGGTTTAGCACCTGTTCCTTATGTTGTGTCAGCTCTGGGCATCCATACATAAATTACAAAGACTGAAAGTTTAATGGGAATACAGGGCAAGGCCTCTAATAATCCTCATGGATCAATAATCTAGAGACACCTATGAACCTGCTGTGACATTATGGGCAAGCAATCACTTTTAATCATTCATTTTTTCCCAGGCTTGCGGAACTCTTCTCCTCTACTGTAAAACTCAGTATTAAACTTGATATGAAATGAAGTTTTGCGCTGTATCCTCTAAACTCAGTTGCCCCACAATTTACAGATATCATTTATGAAAAGATATTGTGAACAAAACTGAACGATTAGCTGGGAAGAGTTTTTTTTTTTTTTGCCCTTTGTTTTGAAACAGAGTTTGTATAATTTACACACTTACTAATCTTCTTCTAGCTTTTCCTGGTTAGGGGTTGCCACAGCAGATCACCTTGTCCGCTTATGATTGGTAGTGGAGTTTTACGGTGTCGAGTTGCCAGCCCAGTGCCCAACCTTCCACAGAAGGCACACACATGCACACACTCACAATTTAGAGTGCCCAATCCACCTGCAGCATGTCTTTGGGATGTGGGAGGAAACCGGAGCACCCGGAAGAAACCCACGCAACCACAGGGAGGACATGCAGACTCCGCACAGAAGGCACCCCAGCCGAGGATCGAACCGGAGAACCTCTTGCTGTGAGGTGGCAATGCTAACCACTGCACCACCGTGGCCGCCCTATTTACACACTTACTAATAAATCACTTTATTCTTACAGCTTGCATTTACCCAGTGAATTTATTCCAAACTAAAATTCTGCTAACTTCAGTTCCTGACCTGTAATTCCACTGCTAGCAACATACCTGCTTGAAACAATTTCTTAATTAGGTTACTAAGATTCCAAGTGGAATAATATGAAAACATGTTTCTTTTTTACACCTTCGAGAATTTTTCCTGTTTAGAGTCAGTTTTGTTTATGACATTTACATTTGTGTATCACATGCTTTCCTATTTGTATCTCTGTTATTTTAACTTTATTTAGTATAGTAACCTCTGCACAGCTTAGGTAAGGCAGTGAAGCATTAACGTGTTTGTGTCTAGACACTGTTAACGTGTTTGTGTCTAGACACTGTGTTTACTAGTTTACCCTTTCAAATGTCTATGCCAAAATACCATGGGGACAAAGAAAATAAATAAACTAGCATATGAAATAATTTTGCTAACTCTACTGCGATTTGTTTTTCCTACTGTTTTCTTTGTCTTCTTCAGTCATTTAAATAAAAAACAAAGAAACTAGTGTTCTTAAAAACATCGTTGATGAGCTCAGTCACAATAATTTCCAAAAATCCTGAAACCCAGGTAGAGTTCCAAAGCAGCAAGCCTTTATTTGTCACTGACACGCAATCCTCAGTAACAAAAAATCAGAAATATTTTAATGTTAAAAATATCAGTAGTGTTTTCCTTAACTAGGATTTAGCTTGATTTAATCAGTAGTAATGTGTGGGAGTAGGTACTTGCTGTTCTTAAATGCACTTTTACGGCCCTGTTTATATTATTTGTTTTGAATAGGCTGGTTTAAAATTAAACAAAACATACATTTTCCACACCTATTTTTAAGTATATAAAAACTGATATGGTTAACGTTGTTAAAATATTTATGATTTTTTTTTTACTGAGGATCGCTTGCCTGTGACAAATAAAGGCTTGCTGCTTTAGAACACTACCTGGGCTTCATGATTTTGGAAATTATTGTGACTGAGCTCACATCAATGACATTTCTTTGTTTTTTTTATTTTTTTCCTCAATACTCATGGTGGTGAGGTTGGAACTAGACAGATTCCTATTTTGTGTTACTGTTACAGTCTACTTTTAATAAAAACAGCAGGCAAGCAGGAGTGAAATAAAAACTGCATATAATTACACAGCACAGCTGCTATTCAGTGTTGTGTGAAACATGTCACTGTAAGAGATTCATATGGCAAGTAATGCATTACAATGCGATCAAATATGTAGGCAAAAATGACCATTTTTTGCGCTCACAGCCTCATACATTTGACCGCATCCTAGTGTAAATATCTGTTAAAATGTTGCCCCTACATACTTCATAAAATGAATGCATCATTTTCAGCACTGGTCCCCTGCAACCACACACTGGCTTCAGTTAACACAGTTTTCAACATCACCAGGCCTCAATAACTCAAAATACTTTTAAGCTATGCTCAAACTGAGTACGCTGAATATTGATTGGCTACACCCTTGACTATAGCAGTCTGATTAATTTTTAATATACCTAACAATAGTTTATGAGTTTTTATACAAAATTTAGTGAAAATACCTTGGTTACAGTTTTTTGTTAGTAATAAGGTACTTAATCGTTTATGACAGTCCATGATTACAGTCTATATTCAGGAAAAGGAGAATTGATAAGCTCCTTTCTGACAAAAGAAAGGGATATAGTACTTACGGTAGAGTACAACTGTGGCCACCACACAAAGCATCAGAAGCATTTTCATAGCCTTAAAAGTTGACTACACTACTGCTCCACAAAAGGAGACTTTCTGAGCTTCAGCTCCCCCCCGACTCAGTTCCCCAACAATGTTATAATTTTCATAGAAACACTTTGTCACGGAATCATGCAAGCAATAAGTGCCATTTCTGAATGTTTTCCCCTCCCACCCTTTCATGGAGATGATTACTTAGAGAATATGGGGGTACAGCTCTCCATATTTGGGGTGCAAGAGAGTTTCCCTCTTTGCAAAAAAAACACTGAAAACTGTTTTTTGGAAAGTCACTTTCAGCAGGCTGTCTTTTGGGGAGTATAGCAATTGTGATTTGTCCACTCACACAGGAAGCTTAACAGTTATTATACACTTCACTACCACACAAATAGAAAGTGTGGCAAACTAAATTGACTAAACTTGTAAAACTGTTCATCAAAGGGTGCGTGTCTCCTCCCGGCTATCTGTGTAGCTGCATTTAGTGAACTGCACCATTGAAACATGTAAAATATCTTGTGCTGCTACACTTTGTTTTCTCTGTATTCAGTAGTATAAAAAGCAGATAAAGCTGCATGAACTATAAAAATTATGATTGTGTTTCTCCAATCATACTTACATAATGTATGTTCTTGACATGGATGTCAAGATTCAGCTTGACAATGACTGAAGTCAAAGTGAATGCCAGGTTTTATAATGTACAGGATAGCTGGATGCCAGTGAATAAAACAAAGTCAAATATATCTGTACACATAAGAATACCATCTCATAACTAAATGTCATTGTATACCCTCTACTTCTAATTTAAGATAAATTACATTTCCTTTTCCTAAGGTACAGGCTTTAAAAAGTTACAATTTTCAAATGCGTGACTTGGCAGATGTTTGTCCAAAATCAGTCAGCCTCTCTGACGATATTACTGAAATAAAAAAGTGCAGAAATATTTAGTTGAACAAAGCAAATAAAATGGCACCATGCATGTTCATTCTGTGTAGATATCAGTGTTAGGTCAGGGTCTGTTAAACAATGATATACTCAAAGGGGGACATTTAATAAAGCCTACACAGACTTCTTTCTGTGTACAGATTGTGGCACACTGCTTACATGAAAGTAAGCAGATGTGTGATCCAGTAAACAGAACTGAGCGGTGTGCTCAAGTGCACCAACATGGAAGTATCCGTGGCATGAGATTACCTCATAAACAGGTGAACTGCATACAAATGAGGTAGGTAGAGCAATCCAGAAAGCAGATAAGCAGTCCTGCAGATCCTGTGTTGGTGTCTGTAGTGTACACTGAAAAATTCCATGTACAGGATGTAAAACTGAGAACAGGGGCTATGAAAGTGCAGTTAGATGGGCAGAAATAGCATAGCAGGCAGAGATATGTGCAAAACTATTCACCATGTGTCCAAAACCATATGGGAAATAATTTAAAATACTTCTATTTTTTTTAAATAATCTGGGTATGTTTGCGCAGAATGCCTCAGTGTGCAAACATGCTGTTATAAGAAAAAAAATGCAAAAACAAAATGTATTAGTATGTGACAGTAATGTATTATAGGACCCTGCATGGAGTATCTACAACGGTGGAATGGTGCTGTTGTTAATGAGGCAGGGCCTGGAACCATGTAGTTTCCAGATTGTGTTCATGGATCTCTATGCAAATGAGCTAGAGTTACTGAATAGCACAGATGGGTATCCATGTCCACAGATCCTATCCATGTAGGTACAGAACCGTGTTGGTGTCCAAAGAAGAGGTAGCTGACATCGAAGTGGGGTATGTCTGAAGACTTGTAAGCTCATTGGAGCTCAGCAGCACCTATTTACCTGGTGAGACACTTTGCTGAGTGGGGGAGGGGATGTAGTGTCTGCTCAGCTTTGTTTACCTTCAGGGCACGTGTTTCATCATGCTTGAGTGTGTTTGTGCAGCATGCCACTGTGCTGAGTGTGACCTTTCATGGGAGCGTGTACACTGAGTGCTGAGAACTGTTTACCTTTGTGGTGTGTATTTACGTGGTGCTCCACAGTGCTGACCAAGGAAAGTTGTCCAAAAAAAAAAAAAACTGTCCGAGAAGGGCAATGATATCCTAATTACTGATGACCTCTGTTTCACTTAAACTAGGGCCATTAACAGTCCTTAATGATGTACTTGGCATGTGGAATGCATCATAGGTAGCCAATCACAGACTGCACCTACAGCAGAGCACTATAAAGGTTGCATACACCCTAAAATCTATTTTCACCACCATACTCTGCACCAGTGGAGTAGAGACTTGGGAGTTTTAACTGAAGGAATGCTAGGGGCTGCTGCAGGTCTGCTACACCTGTATGTGCTAGATGCTGACATTGCTGCTGATGCTGACAATAGGCCTAGACTGAGAAGGAGAAGAGCATTCAGGCCCAGGGTAACCTTCCATGAGCTACATGAGCTGGAAATTGTAGAGCACTACAAGGTGGACAGGGACATACTACAAGAATTCACTGACCTCTGCCTCCCACAATTCAGACCCAGAGCCAAACAGAGGGTAACCCATCCCAGTGGAAACAAAGGTACATGTATCTCTTAGGATACTAGCTACAGGTACTTTCCAAAGACCAACTGGGGACATGATGGGGGGTCTCTCAGGCATCACTATCCAGGGTACTCCACCAGTTCCTGGATGCCATGCTACAACATGCCAGTGAGCACAACTATTTTCTCGTCACTCCAGCTGCGAGATCTAGCAGTATGCAACACTTCTACCGTGTAACACACTACCTAAGGTACCGGGTGCCATAGATTGCCCTCTTGTACACATCAAGGCACCACCCAGTGAGGAGGATAGATTCTATGTCAACCTCAAGGGGTATCATTCCATCAACTGCCAGATCATGTGCAATGGCCAGGGCATTATCATGAGTGTGTGTGCTGGCAGCCCTGGCATGCATCACAGCTGTACCAGATGTTTGTTAGGTGGGACACCTCACACAGCCAATTGCTGAGGGATGTTGGCTACACAATGGAACCATGAATGTCTTCATGCATCAGAAATGCAGACACACCCACCAAAAGATGCCATAATGAGGCACACACACAAACTAGGAACATCACAGTGTGTCTGTTTGGGCTGCTGAAGTCATGGTACTGCTGCCACGATATATCTGGAGGAGTCTTGCAATACTCTCCAGCCACATGAGCACAGATGTTCACAGCATGTGCCATGCTACACAATATGATCCTGTAGAAACAGCTGCAGCAGGATCAGCAAAGGGAAGGGATACACAGCCACCCACTAGTGCCTAGGTCTCCACAGCTACACACGCAGGGGGATTCTGTGGAGGAAATCCCTGAGGTTGTCACTGTAGGCAGATGTAGGCATGACCAGTATGCCCTGGCCTTGGCCAAGAGACAACGCATAGCACATACACTGAAAACCTAGGGTCCTAGGGACTGACACCTTACTCTGACTCACATATGTATGAGTAAATATAATGCCAACCAGCCCACACAACCTGTACCAAAACATGTATTGGCTGTGTACTATGTGCATCAGACAGAGTCAGCCATGAACTACAGGTCAGTCAACTGCTGCATTCACAAGGTAAGTCACTCAACTATTAACCACTTGTAAGGGTTACTAGAATATTGTAGCATATGTATGGACTTGCTGTATGTATGCAAGGGAATATAGTGGGCCTCTGGGCTACTTGGTGAGATCTAACAGCCACTTGGGACAACAGGTACTCTGTCCAATAGTATGTGCTCCACAATATGCACTACGCCACACAGCAGAAAAATCCACTATATTATTCACGGGAAATGGCAAACATTGGGGTCACACAACAGTCGCGCAACTGTCTATCCCAGCAGAGAATGGGTTGGTCATTCCCCACCCCAAATACATCAGTGTACCCAGACAACTGCTGTAACAGTAAGTCTGCAATGACATATCATCAGACCAGCCAACTCCAAGGCTGTGATATAGAACCTGGCCACACAATGTATGTCTCGTGTAATGCAGGGGTGACAATGTATGTCTGTATGCTGTTAATTATGTGAGGAATGACAACTCCCTGTCTGGCGGCTGGTGTGCCTCACTGGGCTAGGGATGTTAGCATGGGTGATGGTGCTGATGGTTTGAATCTGGCAGCATCCACATCTTTTGCATGTCAGATAATCGCATAGTGGTATTCCCACAGACTCTCATACCCCTCAATCTGTTACTGCAAGAAAGCTGGACAGAGTAAGAGAGAATTGGGGGACAAAGGGTTAAAAGTACAGGCAGACATTACACATACTCTGATTAACCTAGAAGGTGATTAGTATAACAGCAGATTGCAGCAGAACAGAATAGCTGCAGGATGCAAAGGCCATCACTTAAATGTGTCAGCACTAAGCACAATTCAGTGATCGCTTTATACAAAATTTTACTGGAACACCTCAAATATTTGAAGAACAGACCAGACATATGAAGCGAAATGCTGGACATTCTGCAAAAATATGTACAGGGAGAGGTATGCAGACCGTCACCCTTTGTGTGGTGTTTCACCATGTACCCCAGTCACATATTAAGTACAGCACAAAGCCGGGGAATGCCTTGGATGATTTCAGGGAAGTGTTGTACTGCACAAACAGGTGCAGCAGCCAATGTCTGCAGCACATAAAATCCTATACCAGAGTACAGGTAGCTCTGGCCTGGAGTCACCTTGTAAGTACTGACAGTCCCACTGGGCATGGTCCTACACTTAGCTAACTTGGTGCAAGTCTGTTGCCTCTTCCTCACAAAGACCTGCTATATGGAAAGATGTCTGTACATACAGACAGCTACGTATACATATATGTCTGTCCCTTCCCTCTCAGACATGATTAGTGTATCTATTGGTATGCATCACATATACATATGATACTGATATCTATATAAAAATTATAATGATACAGAGACTCTCCACATGTATCTACCTAACACAGTTACATAACATACACACAGCAACATTTAAAGAGACATCCTTGTTATACACATTTATATATATATATATATATATATATATATATATATATATATATATATATAATATATATTTTATATATATATAATATATATGTTGGGCTGAACAAATGTCCCCACATACCCTTGGAATGCTAAGGTTATCTACACTTACACATCACAACAGTTGTCTGAAGGAAACAGACCAAGGCCACAGCAGAACATAATCCACTCACCCACAGACCCCTGTGCCATGTGGAATGTCACCTTGTAGACAGACACAGGTGAGCAGGTGTTGTGTTGTACAATGGTTTCAACATATGGCTTGGACAGGCCATACTGTCCCTAGTCACATGGTTGCCTAACTCCAACCAGCCACATATGGCCATACTGCTAACTGTACACACATAGTGGGGATAGTGACAGGTATCCAGCTCCTAGGACACTAGATACAATAACAGTACCAAGCAATATCACTCTACAGGCCACACATGCTAACATAAGGCTACTTTGTGTACTCCACAAGTAGAGTGCCTGCAGTCACATATATAACAGACCTAATCCGTGGCATATGCAATAAGTACTGTGAGCTACAGTGTGTAATAGTAGATATGTAGGGGTTCTATACTCACAGCAGCCAACTGTGTGTGCATGTGTGTGTAAATATATCCCTGTGCAGTGCTACAGACATGCCCTTAGGGGCTATCCCTCTGCAATGGTTATGCACGTTTTGGCCCTGTGACTAGCTGCTGGCCCTAAATTGCCCTCCTATACATAATCATAACTGATGTCCACCACCTGTCTGACCCAGACACAGGATATTTGTAGATGTGTCAACTCCATCACCACCCCTTCTAGATTTGTAAGTGCAGAGAACCCAGGTGACGTGTAGCAAGGGTAGCAGACCTTATCACAAAGTATGAATGCATGAATACGCTGACTACCCCCATTGTCCCTGATAGACTGTTTTACACATATGTATCTAGGGAGCCATGCATGTATACTGCTGCACATTGCTGATGTCATACTTCTGCTGTGCAGCCATGCCATCCTGTGCTGCTGTATTGCTGCCATGTGTCCATAATGTATCCATTTAGACTCCTGGAACATAAACATACACAGGTTTGTGACACAACTGTCATTCTGTAACACTACCGCCGTCCAACATCATGCCACAAAGATACACAAAGTGTGATGTGTAGTCATGACACATGCCATCATACAGTACCTGCTGTGGCCCACAAATGCCATGGCAAAACAATACTGCGCTACACAAGTACAAGTCAAGTGATATAGACACACTGTGCATCAGACACACAATAGCATTTCCCTGTATTGATGGCATGGATGGCAGGGGTGTGGCACAGGTTTCATCACATGGTGTGGTGTGGGGTGCCAGAGGCCTATGCTGTGCCAAACAGTTGACAGCATGTGTTTGTGTCAGGAAGGGGTGTGGGTTACATGGGCCATGGAAATGTGCTGTGTGTGTCTGTAGGTGACCTGCATGTGACAGTGGTGTTTGAGTGTGTGCGTGTACACAGTCAAGCCCAGTGCTAGCCCTACACATGTGTGTAGGACTGCTGTGGACTGTACATGGTAGAGTGGACAGTTCAGTGTCTCTGGTCACAAACAAGGGAACTAGCTTTGCCAGTAGCAGCACTGGTACCACCCATGCCCAAGGTCAGATTCAATGCTAGTACCTGACGGTGACTGCAAAATGCTGGGGCTGTGTTCCCCATAGGACCACATGCGCATGGCCTGCCACATTATGGTGTGGACAGCACACTTCCCTCTGTAGCATTGGAGGTACTGCCACTATGACAGCGTGACTGTGCACAGCCATGTGGACTCTCATCAGATGTTGCTGACCTATGTCCATGTGTTTGACGCTCAACTCCAACCAGATGTTCCAGCACAGACAACGTGCAGTCCAAGACAGACACTGTCTCAGCCCACCATTTCTCCACTGCATCAGTGAACCGATCCAGGCTGTCCCCAATGTGGTGGAGGCAGTCACGGATGTCAGACTGTGCTGCATCCATAACCCTAAGCATCCTTCTGGTGTTGCGTTCAGAATGTGCCTGTGCCTCCATGATGGCCCGAAACATTCACTGAGTGACCCATGATGTGACACCTGCAACAGGTGGTGGATGGACAGCAGTCTTCCTATGAGCACCCCTATGAATCCTCCTGTGCAGGGCCTTGCCAGCTCTTTGGCTATGGCCAGTGTCTACACTCAATGACACCACAGTTGCCACGTTGTCCTGTTCAATGTCGCTATGTTACTATAATCGATCCAGATTATTATGAAAGTGGATTTAAGGGCTAAAGTTCATACTTACAATCTCAATAAAGAATTAAACACACACACACACACACACACACACACACACACACACATACATATAATTATATAAACACACACACATTATATATATATATATATATATATATATATATATATATATGTATATATAAATCTGCTCAAGCAACAGAGACCTCCAAAGCAGAAATGCAAGCAACCTCCACCCCCCAATACAACCCAAATGACACATAGCCCGCAAACTCAGTGTGCCACTCAACCACAGCCAATAAGGCAGAACAACGTACCCAACACACTAGTCATAGGTGACTCCATAGTCAGGCACACTGATGTCCCACTCACCAGGCTAAACAAGGAGAAGGTTACTGTCAGCTACCTGTCAGGTGCCAGGATCTGCCACATAACCCACGCACTCAGGTCACTCCACAACAAGTACAAATAAGACTCTGTCATTCTTCATGTTGGCGGGAACGACCTGAGACGTACCTCCCTGGCCTACATGAAAAGAGACATGGAAGAGCTCTCCGATCTTGTAGCCAAAGCAGGTATGACCCTAGCCCTGAGTAGCATTCTGCCATCACCCAGAATGATACCGCAGTACAAGGACAAAATGACTAACTTCAAAAACTGGCTAAGCTTCTGGTGTCATTCTAAAGGGATCCAGTATCTGTCTGCCTGGGATGACATGGTTGACAGACCACAATGCTTTGCCAGAGATGGCCTCTACCTGTCACCCCTGGGATTCCAGATACTGGCTAATGTTCTTGCTGCCCCTATAGTGCCTTTTTTAGGCAAGGTTCAAATGACAAATTCACCACCGTAACAGGAACAGGCAAGCAAAAACTGAGGGTGATGCTACTCAATGCTAGAAGTCTAAATCTCAAAATGCACTCACTCGAGGCACTCCTTAAAATGGAGAACATCGGTATCTGTGCAGTGACTGCGACCTGGTTCAAGGCTCCAGAGAGCACCCCTGCACTACCAGGCTATAACTCATACCACACCTTTCGGCCATATAACCTGGACTGGAACACTAAAGGCGGAGGTGTGTCCATATTCATGAAGGATATCCAGACCTCCAGGCTAGTTGCTCAGCATAATGCATCCGAGGTTATCCAAGTGCAACTAACTCTGGGCAAAACTGCAATCCAAATCGCAGCTTGCTACAGATCCCCCACCATGCCCCAGGATTCTTACTCCTCTTTTCTTGATGTACTGGAAAATATTAGGGTTCAACCAAAAACCCTAATAATGGGTGATTTCCACTACCCCACCATTAACTGGGAAAACTACTCATGTACCAACTCCATCGCTCAACACTTTCTGGAATTCATAAACTCCAATGCCCTGGATCAACTTATCCACACCCCCACAATACAGTTATGACTACTGAATCCTACACAATTGCACTTTATAAGCACATACACGAGTGCATGGATCATGCTATCCCAAACAGAATCAAGACGCTATCCTCCAAAAAAAGGAAGCCAATCTGGTGGTCACCTGCCATAAACAAACTGTACAACAGAAGAAAGAAACTGTTGCAAAAGAGAGTAAAACCCCATGAGTGGAGGAGTTCCCTGGTCAGCCTCAGTAAGAAGCTGCGATCCCTGATAAAATCCTCCAAAGCTAGTTATGAAAACAAAATTGCTACGGATTCTAAAGACAACCATAAAGCATTCTATAGCTATGTCAAGAATCTCAATGGCAAAACTCAGATCTGCTCTGAGTTACAGCACAATGGCACTAAATATACAGACCCAACTGATATTGCCAACATCCTGGCAGATAGGTTCAGTGCTCACTTTACCCCCCTCTCACCCCCTAAAGGGCCCATCTCTATACTGGAAGAATGCAAAGTTCCTGTAATCACGGCTGCACAGGTAAAAACCACACTCTCCAAAGCCAAGAACACAGCATCCATGGGACTAGACAACATCCCAGGCTGCTTTCTACATGAACTACGGAACGAACTGGCACCCCACCTAAGTACCATGTTCAATCATAGCCTCACCTCAGGCTTTGTGCCTGCTGAATGGCGCACAGTGACGGTTATCCCACTCCACAAGGGGGAGCCACCATGGACCCCAGGAACTACCACCCCTTTAGCCTGACGAGCCTGGTCTGCAAGGCCATGGAACATATCATCATGGAACTTATAAACAAAGACATTGGTAATTTCCAAACTCTGGAGCCCACCCAGTTTGGGTTTGTAAAAGGCAGATCATGTCTCCTAAACCTGATAGACTTCTTTGAAGCAGTCATCAAAGCCGTAGACGCGGGTAAGGTGGTTCACACAGCCTATCTAGATCTTGCCAAGGCTTTCGACACCATCCCCCCACTCTGGAATTATAGATAAACTCACTAAACTAGGTATAAATCCCCATGTCACAAGATGGGTTGCCAACTGGCTCACTGACAGAACCCACAAAGTAGCAGACTTCAAATCCAACCTCAGTCCAGTGACAAGTGGAGTACCACAGTGTTCAGTCGTGGGTCCTTTCCTGTTTGGTATCTACTTCTCTGAAGTACAGGCTAACACAGAAGGTATTTGGCTAACAAAAACCAAATGATGACTGCAAACTAGGAGTCATAATCGAAACTCCTAACGATGTCGACATCCTACAAAACGGCCTCACTGAGACAGATGCCTGGTGTCAAAGCCATGGCTTCAAGCTCAATGCCAAAAAGTGCATTGTCATCCCCTTTGGTAAAAACTCAGCTACCCATAGGTGGTAGTATACTTAACACCGAAAGTGTGATAAGAGACCTTGGAAAACAGGCGGACAGTAGTCTCCCCTTTGATAATCACATTGCCACAGTAGTCAGGAAATCCTTCTACGTGGCACACCTCATCAGAAAAGGTTTCTCATCCAGAAAAAAGGAGGTCATTGTTCCCCTCTACTCATCACTCATTAGACCCATTATAGAGTACAACGCGCCTTTTGGTATATACCTCACAAGACATCTACAAAAACTGGAAAGGCCGCAGAAATACCTCACAAAGAGGATTACCTGCCTCAAACAGATGCTCTACACAGACAGTCTCAAAAAACTCCAGCTTTACTCTGTCGCATATCGCCTCCTCAGAGGTGATCTCTGCCTAACATACAAAGCTATGTCAAACCCAGAGCTGTTGGACATGCTTCACTTAAAGAAATCCCAATCCCTCCGAGCTACCCGCTCTAGGGACCTAAACCTTGTCACCACAATAAACAGAACATGCCGGAGGGATAGATTCCTGTCCCAGAGACTTCCCATACTCTGAAAAAACTACCTATTTATATCATCAAAGCTCCTCGTTAGCACTCAAGAAAAATCTTAATGACTGAATGGGAAATAGGAAATTCACCCTGAGGATCACTTCTGTGGCTCTGCTCGACAGTGGCACAGGAAAATAATTTTCTTGGGTGGCAAAAGCCAGGGTACCTTTTTGGCTCGGCTTGTATAGGCCCTTGGGCTGATAGCCTAGTACCTACCTATGAACCTATATATATATATATATATATATATATATATATAGATATATATATATATATATATATATATATATATATGTGTGTGTGTGTGTGTGTATATATATATATATATATATATATATATATATATATATATATGTACATAAAGTAACATTACACTCACACAGATTTCACTTTTATAAGAGACTACCACAAACCATTCATGCCAAAGACTGGACAAGAAGATATTTTGAATATTCATAAGGCACAGATTCATAGAAATGTATTGCACTCCGATGGAGGCTTGCATCACGTTGGGGTGGTGCACTGCAGTATAAACTACAAACGAATATCCAGATGATGACAAACTGCATGTCTAAGCAGCCAGGTATCCTCCAATCGGAAATGAGAACAATGCTGACAAAACTGCAAGCCAATCACACTGCACCAGTGCAAAATGTAACTTATTGGGCAAGTGAGTGGCCTTGTCCTGGCTATAGAGAATCTCACAAGAAAGGATGGCAGCAGGTCATGTGACTCGCTGCATGACAGATAACATTGTTAGCAAGCAACAGGGCAGTGTAAATACCTGCTGTCTGATGTCCAGTCACCAGATTATTTACTGGTTCCATCAAGAGAGGAATGTGGAGTATAAGACAGCAGGAAATAGGAAAACATAGCATGTAGAGTTATACAAGGAAGGAAAGCATAAAGGAAAAATAGGTGGTGGAGGCAGGGCAGTTTTTTTGGGGTGGGGGATAGGATTCAAATTTAGGTATACAGACAGGGAATAAATGATGGGAAAGGTGGAATGCTGAGGAATTACAAGAATTGGGTGGGCAGGGGAGGTTCATGCCAAACCCAAAACAATACAAACAGGGTGGATGTGCTTACACTAGGACGGGGAGACATGGGATAGGCAGAGACAGAGGGTGGAAAAATGCTGACAGGGTGGAATGGACAGTGCACATGGGAAGGCTGTTAAACAATGGGATGTTGGTACATGAGGCAGGATAAGTTTGGGGCATTCTAATGGCAGAGGGATATTAAATGCCCCTTCAGATGGCTGAGACAGGCTAGGGTGGCCAGTGATGAGGAGCAATCCTTCCTTCAGTTGCCTAACTGCAAGGCCCACCGGTCAAGAACCTGTACAGCCTACTTCAGTAGGTGCAAGGAAGCAATTATCCAGTGGGCCATGATCACCTCCTGAACCTCCTACTTCACTGATAGCTGGGATACAAGCAGGTGATTGAGAAACATGGCAGAAGTAAGACAACCCCCGAAGGGTGAGGCACTATGAGTCTTCTCACTCATGGCAGCTGCAGACACATTATCTGTCCCTCAGCAGACTTGGGTGATAGCCAGCTGGAGGAAATTGTCAACCAGCCAGGCAAGAAGATTCCATTACCTCAGCTCTCCACAGGCCACCAGGTAATTCCTGCAATCCATTGCCTGTCAAGTGTCTCACAAGCCCATGCCACAGACCATTCATACCAGCACCCCAAGGTACCACAGCAAACGGATATCAGTATTGAACCTCCACTGCAGTCTCATACCAAATGAGAGGATCGTAACCCCATGGCCATTTCATGTTTAAAGCCTAATGTTTGCACAAAACCTGGTTAGGAAATAGATGTGCTACGGCAACTGAAAGAATACAACCAGTTATTTTTCTATTTAAATAGTATATCTTACTAAGCATATGTACACTTAACTTGCTTGTTTTTTACCTTCAATTACAGCACTGTTATTCTTTTTATTCCTACCTAGACTATATGATTACATTAATGAAATGTATTTATTTTTAATTTTGTGTTTGTATCTGAAATTGAATCAAAATTTGTATCTGTATGTTGTATATGTATCGTACTGTTACTTATAAATGTGGAGCTTATCTCCCCAGGCCTCCACTGAAAAAGGCCATTTTATCTAGTCAGACGTTCCTGGTAAACAAATATAAATAAATAAAAATACATTTTGCCTTCTTGTGGTTGATACAGACACATACATAATGACAACAGCATTGAGCGCCTTCCTCACGACTATAAATTCTACCTCACATATGTCAATTAAGTTTACCATCACACGTTTGGAAGTGTCACTCCTGTGTCTTTCAGTTTTCAGACAATGTTTGAGACTGTACAAGTCTCTACATGGATGTTGCTGATCAGTCAACTAGAACCACCTCTCCTTTCACACAGGAAAGCCAAGCAAACTTCTCCCACTTATTCCAATCTCCCCTACCCTGCTCTTACAGTTCTCAAGCCATTTATCAAACTCCTGTCATCTGGTACATAATCAGAACTTTATCCATTTATACCACAGAGCAGGAAAGAAAAAAGTACCAATTGTTATATTTGCTAGCTCCTTGGGGTCAGCACAGTAGATGGACATGCCCTTCTCTATACCAGTCCCTCTGAGTTTATATTCCAATCTCTCTGCAGTGCAATTTCTGCATTTCTCAGCTGTTCAGCTAAACATACTATTTTTTTCTTCCTGTCAGTGGTATATCGTACACATCTTGTCATTGCTAAAACAATTATTTGCAAAACCCAACAAAATGTGAAAAAAGTTCCCATTCAGAAATGCAGAATGGATAAGCATGCTGGTTAAGTAAGCCAAGCATAACCAAAGCCGTAGACGAGGTTAAGGTGGTTCACACAACCTATCTTGACCTTGCCAAGGCTTTCAACACCATCCCCCATTCTGGAATTATAGCTAAACTCACTAAACTAGGTATAAATCCCTACATCACAAAATGGGTTGCCAACTGGTTCACTGACAGAACCCACACTGTAAAAGTTGCAGACTCCAAATCTGACTTTAAACCAGTGACAAGTGGAATACTACAGGGTTCAGTCCTGGGACCTCTCCTGTTTGGTATCTACTTCACTGAAGTACAGGCTAACACAGAAGGCCATTGGCTAACTAATTTCACAGATGAATGCAAACTAGGAGCCATAGTCAAGTCCCCAAATGATGTGGACATCTTACAGAAGGGCCTCACTGAGACAGATGCCTGATGTCAGAGTCATGGCCTCAAGCTCAATGCCAAAAAGTGCACCGTCATCCCCAAAGTGCATTGTCATCCCCTTTAATAAAAACTCTGTACCCACGAACTACCACACAGGCAGCAGTCTACTTAATGTCGAATGTGTGATAAGAGACCTTGGGACCCAGGTGTACAGTAGTCTCGCCTTTGATACTCACAATGTCACAGTAGTCAGGAAATCCTTCTACGTGGCACACCTCATCACAAAAGGGTTCTCATCCAAGAAAAAAGAGGTCATTGTTCCCCTCTACTCGACACTCATTAGACCCATTATAGAGTACAATGCCCCTTTTGGAATGTACCTCACAAGACATCTGCAGAAGCTGGAAAGGCCACAGATGTACCTCACAAAGAGGATTACTGACCTCAAAAAAACTCCAGCTTTACTCCGTGGCATATCACCTACTTCGAGGTGATCTGTGCCTAACATATAAAGCTATGTCAAACCCAGAGCTGTTGGACATGCTACACCTAAAGAAATCCCAATCCCTCCAAGCTACACACTCTAGGGACCTAAACCTTGTCACCACAACAAACAGGACATGCTGGAGGGATAGATTCCTGTCCCAGAGACTTCCCATTCTCTGGAACAAGCTACCTATCTATGTCAAGCAAAGTTCCTCATTAGCACTCTTCAAGAAAAATCTTCATGAGTGGATGGGAAATAGGAAATACACCCCGGGGATCACTTCTGTGGCTCTGCTTGACACGGGCGCAGGAAAATAACTTTCTTGGGTGGCGTAAGCCAGGGGACCTTGTTGGCTAAGCTTACTTAGGCCCTTTGGCCGATAGCCTAGTACATACCTATGAACCTATGAGCATAGAAATGCAGTTGTACATGTATAAGACTAGAACATGCAACAAAATACCAAGCATAAAGGTATTCTGAACATTTACTAATAACTTTTAGTGATATGAACTTGACAAAATGTGGCAACGTGTCCTAGGCATATACATATCAGTGAAACACAGAATATGTGTAGTACTCAAAAGTTGCAAAGTTAAAGCAGAGTATTGCTATATGCTGCACTGGATAACTCCTGGATGACATTTCCTGCTCCAACATAGCCTTCCTGTCACCCTAGTCCATTCTTTTCCGACTACTCCAAGCATGTAAAGCCTTACTCTCTGTACATAGGAGCATTTCATGTGGTATTTCCATACCTAGGAAGTGGTCACATGAACTATAGTAACCACTGACCTTCTTTAAGGATTCCAGCAATTGTTCACTGAAAGCTCTCATAAAGCTAGCGAGTGGGAGAGGGGGTGGATTTGACATTTTTGGCATAATAGGTAAATTGTTTACCTCATACATACAGGGTTTGATTCCAATCTCTGGTTATTGGCCAGGCTTGCAATAGTCCCATATTAATAGTACAGTATTGACCTATGAACCGGTGTCAGGTCCCACTTGTAATTCTCACTGTTCAAGGCCATGGATGAGCACTTACATCAGTAGTACACATGCACACTTTCATTGTGACAGCATGATGCCTATTACATCACTTGTTTGCCTCATACTTAAGAAGTCAAAGTTCTTCTTTCGTAAAGTTCCACCAAACATTTGAAACCACTGGAAAAGCATTCACTCCCCCCCTCTGCCCCACTAGCACTCCTGTAAGCAAGACATTATCTGTAATGTTAGTGACATAAATTTGAGAATTGACATGTTCCTATGTTAGCTGGTCAGGCCTCCCTATATTAATGAGATAGTGTTAACAATACTTTAAATGTAAACTACCATTCATCAGCACTGTCAGACATTAACAGCAGCACATCAAAATGATAAATCCACTTTTATTTACTAGTTATACCATTCCATTCTTTAAAAATAATTATTAGAAGGAAAGGTAAATGCAGTGTGTTTAAAGTGCTTCAAAGGCTTGTTCATAGCAAACACAGCACACCGAAATGATCTTCACATTTGTCAGAATGCACACCGGTGGTAAAGCAGGAGTCGTTCCATGTCCAGAGTCATTACAACGTTCCAATTAAACAGCTAAGACCAGTTTCTCAGTGAAAATAAAATTTGTCCCTGATGAAATGCAGAGGATTAGTTAGGCTGTAAGCAACAGCTAGGGCGCTGTGTGGCAAAATCTTTATATAAATGGGAAATGTAGTATATATAGGTCAGAGTTTACAGAATAGGGATCCTTTGGAAGTATTATGGGGGAGTACAAACAGGAGGTATGTAGTGGAATGTGCCTATATTTTGAAATATCTGTGGATATGTTAAGGGAAAGACAAAACAGGAGACAAGCTGCGAAATCTATAAATGCATATACATTGTACTGATAGTAATTGGAAATATGGGACAGAGTACCCTAATTAACAAATAAGGTATTTTCATTGTTAGATGAAAAAGGGTGCACTAGATGATGAAAAAAGCATATGAATGCAAACACATTCTGAGTGTAATGGCGGACTTGTTCAATACAAACATGTCCTCATTCTTTCATTCACTCATTCGTTCTACAATGTCTGCTTTATTCAATTCATCATTGTATAGGATATCTGACATGAATGAATGCATGAACAAGCACGCAAACTTATCTTTTAATTTCTATCTTACTGCATGTTTAAGTGAAGGGTGGTTCAGTGCGGTAAGAATTCATAGAGAGGCCTGAGGAACCTTCTCACCATCCCTTGTGATGTTTCCAGAAATAAGTGCAAATCAGCACTAGAATTGAATGAATAACAGCTGGAATGCAGGTAGGGGCAGGCATGATTGGGAATAGTACCCACCTACCTCAGGAAGAAACAAAAATGTCAGCCTTCTAGAAACACAGATGTATATTCATACCAGACTTGTACTGCTATGGTGATCCTAGCATTAAATATCTCTTATAGCTGTGTCATATCCCCCACTGCATGCAGGTTAGCTAAGAAGGACAGGACAGCCAATAGCAGCAGTGGCCGATCAGCGAGGTTCTGAGGGAAAAAAACATGCAAGATATTTTGTAGGCTGGAATGTATACAATGTGCTTACTGTCCTGCTACTGATTGCCGTCAGTCACCACCAGAGAATGAGACCCAATAATGTTGTCACTGATAATCTATATATTTGTGGCATGCTAATCGAAAAAAGGATGAGCACTCAGAGGAGAAGATGCAGCTGCTGATTTGCACTTATTTCTGAAAATGTCGCAATGGATGGCGACATTTTCTCAATGACAGAGCTCTATCTAATAAACAGCATTGTCGTTGAAGTATCACATTCCATTAAGGGAAAGGCTAATGTTTACTAAAAGTTGTAGCATAAATTATACCAGCAAAATGACAACTTCACAGACTACTTAAGTAAATATACTTAACTCCATATCACAACTGTGTGGACTAATACATGGGTGGTGCACTGTTGGCTAGGCTTGCTTTGGCCCTCGAGCCGATAGCCTAGTACCTACCTATGAACCTATTGCAGATCCTGCAAGGACAAAAAATTAAACTTCAGTCTGAACGTTTAACTAAATTATAAAACTCTCAGTTGTTTTTCCAAAGCACTTCTGCAGAGGACAAGCCCTCTTCACCCGCCATTATGACATGCTGGCACTCAAAAGTGCTGTGTGTGTGGCACAAACAGTAGTAAACTTTCAAGTGGTGACAAGCCGAAAAAAAAGGTAGGAATACTAGAAAAGATTGAATCTTGTAGATTGTTCTTCCCTTTAAACTATTTTTTTTCAAGGTTGCAAGTTTTGCTTCACCCCTTGAACTTATACGGACCAACTCCATATCACCATACCTTTGACAAACGGGAAAATTCCAGGTAATGGCCATTGCGAACCTAATATATGTAAATCCATTCTATCGAATAATTGAAAGAAATGTTAGAATCTGGTGGCCACCAGCCATATAATCATAAAATAATCCTTTATTAAGTGCTTTCATCCTATTGATAGGACTTAATCAGAGGTATTCGATGAAAGCACTTAATAAAGGATTATTTTATGATTATTTGACTGGTGGCCACTGGATTCTAATGGTATTTTGTTCAGTATAGATGTCTGTTGTATTGGCCATTTAGTCTCCATGTTTCAAGACTCAGTCCACAGGGCTCTGACATTTTAAATAGTTACCAGTTCTGGTTGCACCATTAACTATGTATGTAACCTCCGAGTTCACTGTACTTTGCAACATGGAGAATGCCCAGAGGTACCCCAACCTTAGATTTAGTATATATTCCTGGTATTGACAATTATAATCTAGTGGTTTATAGGACTGGAAGTAGACTCCTTGGGATTACAGTAGGGACCTGAAATATCCTCTACCCTTTCTAATTTATTGCACTTAGGGCTGAATCTCAAACTAAGTTATGCACATATGCTGTATAGAATAAATACTGCATCAATGAAAGGACTAATATTTCAAAGATGGTTCAGGTGAGTTCTAGCAAAGCTTCATCTACTAAAAGAAAACATGAAATATTAAATTTCTGATGTACTACTTGAATGACAAGGACAGGATGTTTTAAATACAAGATCATTCAATTTGAGAATAAACAAGTACTTTACACAAAATGCTACGTATTAAAATAATCATGTTGTCTAAGCAGCATGGTCTAAAGAAACAAAAACTGTGCAAATTATCAAATTATCAAAGGAGCAATATATCATGCACAATACCTTTTTAATTAGCACAACATCCCTATGTCAGCAAAACACTCCTTATTAATTGTGCATTGATAATACCTGGGACAACACATTTCACATGACAGTTTATATCAATAAAACGTTTGTCTTTACCAATTCTTTTCTAAACAGCATGGTGATTTTATTGATGAAGTGATTCCATTTTTACTAGCAAGATATTCATTCTGAATACTGGAATCCTCTTCTCAGAGATACTTTTGTCAAAGAAGGGCTCTACATCTTTAAATAAGAATAATCCAGACAGGAAAATGCACTATCAACAACAAAGCACTTCACTTTCTTGAGCAGCTTACAATACTCCAGGCTACTTTTATATTTAAAGAGTTTAGTCACCACTGGCTTCTTAAATGTGACATATAAAATTGCCATTAGTGGATACTAGTGAAATTAATGAAGTGCACATTAAACGTCTGTGATATACGAATGAAATACGGTTTCAGACAACCTCTAAAGAACCCATCTTTCATAACCACTGTCTCTCCTCAAAGAGACCATTATTTAAATTCATAAGAGCATCCAAGGGAAAAAATAGTCAGTAATCTGCATATATTCTTCATGGTGTATTTTCTGCATTATTCTTTCATGGAAAACCCTGCTGTGCAAATCAAAATCAGCTCAGCAGTGCCATATGACTATCAGGGTAAGTTGAAAAATATAAGATGCCATCACCTAAAGCAGAAAAGAAATGAAAAGCAGCCAGACATGACAGTTCAGTCTCCACATTTTGAACTGAAGCTGACATTCTGTCTTTTGAACTACTGCTAATTAATCTCTCTTTTCAACAGTTAATGATCCAGTGCCTTATAAAGCTGAAGTTTTTAACCATCTCTGACTAAAGCAAATAAACAAATAAATGTATATAGCAAATAACACTAACTAGATCTTACACGTTTCTTACTTCCAAGCCATATGGCTTTCTGTAATGTAATTACAGTGACTGTAGCAGTATGTGAATAAAATAAAGTGGCTTTCAGGAAGCTGGCCCTGTCATTAATGACCCTACTTAAGCACAACCTTAACAACTGGATAAATTCATCCCAGGGATGGCACATATGTCCCTTGTGGACAGGGGCAGTCAGTGCTAAGCAATAATTTGCTTTGCTTACAATGACCATCTAACCATGGTGAACAAGGGTATTACATGGTTAGGCTTGTTAAGGCCCTAGGGCCATTAGCCTAGTAACCTCCTATAAACCTATGAACCTATAATCTGTGAACCTGTAATCTGTACTGCAGAAATTACTCAGAGTTTAGAAAATGTGCAAAACAATAAAGGCCGGTAAACTCTCTGCAATAATGTTTAACATTACAACACACCTGAGCTGATATTTGGCAGTGTATTCCACATTCCAGTTTAGACACCTGCCCCAAATTTCGAGTTCTAGTTTCCTTTGCAGTCTGTAAATACTCCACAATCTCACAATATAGGTCAGTATAGGTGCTGAATTAACTGTCTACTGAGAATGAATGAATGGTTAAATCAACAGATGTTTCTTTTCTAATGAAGACTGGCAAAATGCCATTCCCAACTTTATTCCTGAATATATTCAATTCTGAGCCACTGAATTGTGGAGTGAATTGGGATTTTCTGCTGCAGTGACATCAGACAGAAAAATGACTAAGTTCCAATGGATGCAGTTGCATATGTTGGCTATAGAGCATCTCTCTGACCCCCCTTCAGCTTTCATGGAAATATGATTGTATATACGCGTGTGTGTGTGTGTGTGTGTGTGTATATAGGTCTACTTCTAAATCTCGTAGCCCATATTACTACTATTCTAATTTACAATGGAAATACAGAATGAATCCAAAAAATTCTGGAACACAATCAATAACATACTTCACCCTGGTAAAACCACAACCTCCCCACCCAACATATCTGATAACAGACAAAATATTGCTGAACAATTTAACATATTTTCACTGAAAGCGTTTTAGCACTGACTAAGAATAGCAAGTCTCTCACAATGCCAACACGCAACAATCCAAGCAATTTTGTAGATGCATTCTCATTTCAGACAGTTCCAAAACAAACTATTGCAAAACTATTAAAGAAGTTGAAACCCACTTCACTGGCAGCAGATAATTTTAGATATTCTGCTGGCAAGTTAACAGCAGCTGTTATTGCCTTCCCTGTGACAATACTTATAAACCGCTCTATAACAAAACAGTGTCTCCCAGCTATTTGGAAAATTGCATATATTACACAAAGGAGGCAATTCAACAGAACTAAGAAACTACTGGCCCGTTGGTACACTTTCACCACTTTCTAAAATTCTGGAAAGATGGAACCACTTTCAACTTCTTAAACACCTTCTAAACACTAATCTCCTCTCATCGTCACAGCATGGATTCTGATCATATCATAGCACTAATACAGCTCTTTTAAGTTTCACTAATACTATAAATAAATTCAGAGATGATGACAAAATAGTGTCTTCAGTCTTTTTCGACATGCCTAAAGCATTTAATACAGTTTCTCATCCTAAGTTACTGTCCACTCTGTATAATCTTACTATAATCCCTGATGCTGTTAACTGGTTTCAAAGTTATCTATCTAGCCGCCAGCAAGCTGTGAAATGGAAGCAAGATCTAGCCTCACTCCTTCCTGTTACACTTTGAGTCCCGCAGGGTTCAATCCTACGGCCCCTCCTCTTCAGGATATTCATAAATGATCTTAAAACCGCCTCCTGTCAAGCATCTATCATACAATACACCGATGATTCAACTCTCATATGTACAGCATCCACAATAACTCAACTTCTTACAGTCACACAAAAAGAATTTTCTGATGCTGAAACATGGCTAGCAAACTCACAACTCATTCTCAACCCTAATAAAACTAAACTTATGATCTTTCATCCATCTAAACATATTAACCTCCCAGCTAACTTTTACATCACTGCCAGTAATATACTTGGATTCTCCCAGATTCCCAAACAAAACTATTAGGTGTCATAATTGACAATAGACTAAAATTTGACATACACATTTCTAACACAATCAAAAAGGTTCACAAGAAAATGGGAACAATGTATAGAAACAAAAATATTCTTAACAGACGCTGCAAGAATAGCCATAGCTAGAACACACCTTCTCTCCTCACTCTTATATGCATCCCCCATACTTACCAACCTCAAAAAGTCAGAACTAAGTAAATTAGAATCATGTTACAATAAGATTGCCAAACTTGCAACACATTCCACACATTCATCACCGTCAATGACTCAGAAATCTTTCTTGGTTGGTACTATCTCATGTTATGAACTATAACCAATTAATAATGGCTCACGAAATAATGCACAATCCTGACAACGTACCTTCCTTAAAAAATGTTCTACAACCCTATTCTAACATTCGTAATCTTCTATCATCTAACAAAGACTTACTCGAAGTAACCAAAGTATCCAATACAGCAGGAAACTCTCTTTACTCTAACTTTGTTGCCAAAAATTGGAATACCCTTCCACATAGTATTAGATCCATGAGTAATGTTAATCATTTCAAAATATCTCTCAAAAGACACTTATTTGAATCCTGGCTTTGCACATGTAACACTCCATGTTAATTATTAACTTCACACTACTTATACAATTTGGCTGTATTATCCCTTCTAATAACACTACTTCTCTATAAGGAGTTACATTCCTAGCTGCAACTCCCACCACGGAAGTATTACTAACTGTGCACTACTTTGCCTAAGTGATTCTCCCTACTTAATTTCCTAACTAATGTTATATTCTTGCACATATATACGTTCAACCATATATTTGTCTATATTCAAGTGTTTAAAGTCTTGTTCTATTTGATACTATGTATATATTTTAGTTTTTAAATCATTATCCTGTAAATGTGTTAACACTCTTTTTCTGGGCTATAATTTCCATTACTTGATGTGATGACTTTGTAAGCTTAAGCTGGAGCTTTTCCCCCGGGCCTCTGCTGAAAATGGGCACTGTCCCAGTCAGACCATCCCGGTAAACAAATGTAAAATAAATAAATAAAATATTACCGACTCGGAAAATCCAATTCCAAATGTAAGATTTTTAACATGGTAAGTAAACACCTGCCCAAATGGAACCCACACCAAGGCCCACATGCCTTGTTCTCTACTGTAGTGCAATCCTATATTTAGTTGGGGGGTGTAGCCCCCCCCACCTAGGTCAGTTTTAATTACCTCGATGTGAATTACCAAGTTTAAAATCTGACATTCGGGATTCTGATGTTTCTTTATTGTCATATGTTGTTCTTCTTCTTTCGGCTTTTCCCAGTTAGGGGTTGCCACAGCGGAACTCCGGTCCGCTAATGATTGGCAGTAGATTTTTACAGTACCGAGGTACCAAAGAAAGCATGCCCATTCTATGCATGTCTTTTGAATGCTACTTGACTGCGGGGAGGACATGCAGACTTCACACAGAAGGTGCTCCAGCTGAGAATCGAACGGGAGAACCTCTTGCTGTGAGGCAACAACGCTACCGCTGCACCACCGTGGGTCATATATTCATATATATATATATATATATATATATATATATATATATATAGATATATATATATATATAGATATATATATATATATATTATACACACACACACATATACACTGGTTTATGTCACATGATTAAGTTTTCAGAACCTCAAACTTCACATGGTCGAGAACATATGTTCAACTTTCCAAAACTCACACAAAAAAAAGGAAAACATGAAAAATCTATGCTGCACCCCCCACACACAAATTATATATATATAGACTAGAAAATTACACTACATTGGGGAATGGTTGCATTACCCCATCCCCACTATACCCCAATCTCTGTACAAATACATTGAGTTTTCAGAAAGTCAAACATATAGTCTCAACCATATGAAGTTCGAGTTTCCAAAATCTCAATCATCTGATACAATCCCATACATATGCATGGGAATGCTTAAAATAATCAGAATTCGCAGTTGTCGACACTTTGATCAACAGGTGTACAAGATCAACAGTAGCTGGGGATGGAGTATATGCCCCTTCCATGGAAACTGTGAGATGATGGAGTAAGTATCTATAATTAGCAGGTTATGTAGGGGATGCAGGAGAATTCCCCCCAACAGAAAACAATGTTTAAGTTCTGTATGCTCTGAGGCTATGCTCAGAGCTTGTGCGCTGAAGTACTGACATTATCTGTTGATGTTACCAACATTGACATTTAGGAGTTTTGATTAAGTACACCCATATATAAAATTTGCTATAAACGGCAATCTCCGTCTATCAATGAGTGTCCAAGAAAAAAATGAAAACAACCCCTTAAATGGGCCAATACATTTTCTCAAAAATAAAATAATGTGACAAACACTATGATCTTATAAACATGTAAATATACTTCAAGCCAATCTCACTTTAGTGCTCATATGGAAACAATAACCCTCACCTATTTTAGCAGCAGCTTCAGTTTGGCTAACATAACCGTATTTATAGTGCGTGAGAAGCCTATTAAAAATAGAACAAACATATTCTCCACTGATTAATGAAGCCTTATGGAAACAATGTTTCGTTCATCTCATGCAAACGGTTTATGGTTAAATTCAACAGGCTGATATATTTGATTATTGTACCTGATTCATTTACTTTTTTTGTTTTAAATGCTGCTTATTTGACATAGCACAGAAACTAATAAAGCTTATGCCATGGATTTCTTCTTACAATATCATAGTTCTACCAAGACTTCTTCCATGACTAATGCAGTTAGCAGTAGTACATTCAAAGAATAGCAGCAATTCTTAAAAAGAATGTTCCAGGCTTGGAAAGAAAGAATACAAGACTGTATTTATTCATGTATGTATATGACTGTTAACAGAAATATTTAATACACTGTTAACGTATTTTCAGAAGACGCCTGAAAACAAAAGCAAAAAGCAAACTCAAAGTTACAAATATAAGAGATATAAAAATAAATAGTGTGATACATGAAGATCAACACAGCTGCAATTTCCAAGGCATAAACACACATATGAACTTCAAGGGATAAAGTGAAAGAGGAAAAAGATGAGTCCACATCCTTAAAGACACAGTACAATTAATATTTTAGCCCAGTCGACAAATGAAAATAAAATAAAACAAATAAATTCTCTTTATCATTTCTTTTCCAAAGCTAACCAGAATGGGGGAAAATTGTCTTCCCTGGACTAAACATCGTTCTACTTTTTTTTCCTGCTTAATAAAGTAAAACCTAATTCATTTTTCAGGCAAACACAAAAGTAATGTACCTGTCTGAGCACAAAGAATGCAGTGCACATTAATTTAATGATCACAAATGTTTTGCTTTCTGGACAAATATCCTGAAAATACTACAGAAAGATGTGCTTTAAAAAAGTAAACGTGTATAAACTGACCACTGATAAGTCATTTAGCAACCAAGAAGAAATAATGAAAACTGATGCTCTAATTGTTGATTGTACGTGAAATGTGTCCACAAAAGTATGGATGTGCGAAACAATTAATCATGACAATGATGAGTGAATTACTTTAAAAAGTTTACTATGGCAAGAACGTCAAAAATGTTTTTATCATGCTGTAATCTTTTATGCAATACTTGTATCACTGCATCAGTCTAGCTAATTAGTACTATTTAATAATTTGTTGCAAAACAAAATATCCAAAATTACTCAGATGTGGGTTGCAACACAGATGTGATTTTTTTTTTCAGCTAAAACTTTTAGTTTTCCTCAGTCTGTGTCACAAATATATGATTTTTTTGCTCTTCCTTTTGAAAACTGTCACACATACACACACACAAACACACACACACACACCCATGCACATTGTGTAATGGGGATGGCTAGGCCTGGGAAATACTGAATATGGTGGGTTTGTATCTGCCGTTGGTGTTGCCTTAATAAGAGGGTGTGTCATTAAAGGAACCTTAAGACTTTCTGAGAATTGCAGATCAGTCTGGCAAACCAGAGAGAGGCTCCGACTGAGAAATAATAGGAAGTATGTGCCTCTTAGAATACATCATGTGACAAATAATAGGAAGCATGTGCCTCTTGGAATACATCATGTGACAAATAATAGGAAGCATGTGGCTCTTGGAATTCATCATGTGACAAATAATAGGAAGCATGTGCCTCTTGGAATACATCATATGACAAATAATAGGAAGCATGTGCCTCTTGGAATACATCATGTGACAAATAATAGGAAACATTTGCCTCTTGGAATACATCATGTGACAAATAGGAAGCATGTGCCTCTTGGAATACATCATGTGACAAATAATAGGAAGCATGTGCCTCTTGAAATACATCATGTGACAAATAATAGGAAGCATGTGCCTCTTGGAATACATCATGATCACTACCTCTTGGGGAAATCTGATTCGTACTTTTGAGTCTAGCAAGGGCTCTGAAGAGGAGTCTGTATGGAGGTATGTATGAAAGATGAAGATGGTCTAGTAGGATGTCCTGAAAACTAAAAAAGAAACAACACTGTGCGTCATAAAGGAATTACCACTGACTGCATAATAAAAGGTGCTGAGGGAAAAAAAATAGAATCTGCATTTTTGTTTACTAGCCACAGTACCAGAGAAACCAAAATATGTTACCCTGTTGCTCACTAAACTGAACTTTTAAAAAGAACTTAGAATTGCATTAATGACTCTGTTCCTTTTTCGATTATCCCCATTCTGTTATTCTTGCAAATAAACCTAACCCAATGACTATTCTCATCACTCTAAGCACTATATATATCTATACCCATCTTCTTCTTTTCGGCTTTTTCCGGTTAGGGGTCACCACAGCGGATCACCTGTCCGCTCATGATATATATATATATATATATATATATATATATATATATATATATATATATAGATATACAAACAAATAATCCCATTATCCACTTTTCTGTATTTTTTATTTAGACTACTACTGCATAGTTAGTTAATAACTAAGCTTTATCTAGGTTTTATAAAGGGGTTGACTTCTGAATGGCTTTCAGTACAAAATTAAGCTGTAATATTTAAAAATGTTTTTGCTATCTTGCTTAGCACCATTTTATTAGTAAAGTTATGGTTATGTTAATATATCTTAGGTTTGTATACAGTGAGGACAAAATACTTGATACATGCAGAGGGGCAAAAAAATATATTATAGGTGCTGATTACATACAGGGCTGTGATAAGTAAAACTCTTGGGACTCTGTCTCAGACATGTATGTCACATTTCTCTGTCAATTTATTCTGTTGCAATATTTTTTGTATGCATGTGTGTATGTGTGTGTCTATGTATATGTACATAAATATGTTATATCTCAAATAGAGATGGCTACAAACACACACACACACACACACATAGACACACAGACACACACACACACACACAGACACACAGACACACACACACGCACACAGACACACACACACAGACACACACACAGACACACACACACAGAACTTCTTCATATTCTTTAAAAAGCATATAGTCCCAATGTTGTAAAATAAATTAAATAAAAATGACAATTGAATAAAGAATGCACAATTCTACTCCCATAGCACATTTGTTTGTTAATGTCCATTGTTAAAATATCTATATACATATATAACTCACTCTCTCTCTCTCTCTCTGTATATATATATATATATATATATATATATATATATATATATATATAGATCAGTCACAGCATGAAGTTATGGGAAAGTGTAGTGGACGCAAGGTTAAGAAGGGAGGTGATGATTAGCAGTATGGTTTCCTGCCAGGAAAGAGCACTACAGATGCGGTCTTTGCTCTGAGAGTGTTGATGGAGAAGTAAAGAGAATGTCAGAAGGAGTTGCATTGTGTTTTTGTAGACTTAGAGAAAGCATATGACAGGATGCCTAGAGAGGAGTTGTGGTATTGTATGAGGAAGTCGGGAGTGTCAGAGAAGTATGTAAGAGTGGTACAGGATATGTACAAGGGTAGTGTGACAGCGGTGAGGTCTGCGGTGGGAGTGATGGATGCGTTTAAGGTGGAGGTGGGATTACATCAAGGTTCAGCTCTGAGCACTTTCTTATTTGTAATGGTGATGGACAGGTTGACAGATGAGATCAGACAGGAGTCCCTGTGGACTATGATGTTTGCAGATGACACTGTGATCTCTAGTGAGAGTAGGGAACAGGTGGAGGAGACCTTGGAGAGGTGGAGATATGCTCTAGAGAGAAGAGGAATGAAGGTCAGCAGGACTAAGACAGAATATATGTGTGTGAATGAGAGGGAGGATAGAGGAATGGTGAGCATGCAGGGAGTAGAGGTGGCAAAGGTGAATGAGTTTAAATACTAGGGATCAACAGTTCAGAGTAATGGTGAGTGTGGAAGAGAGTTGAAGAAGAGGGTACAGGCAGGATGGAGTGGGTGGATAAGAGTGTCAGGAGTGATTTGTGACAGAGTAGTACCAGTAAGAGTAAAAGGGAAGGCCTACAAGAGGGTAGTGAGACCAGCTATGTTATATGGGTTGGAGACAGTGGCACTGACAAAAAGGCAGGAGTCAGAGATTGACATGGCAGAGTTGAAGATGTTAAGATTTGCACTGGGTGTGATGAGGATGGACAGGATTAGGAATAAGTACATTAGAGGGTCAGCCCAGGTTGGAAGGTTTGGAGACAAAGCCAGAGAGGCAAGATTATGTTGGTTTGGACATGTGCTGAGGAGGGATGCAGAGTATATTGGGAAAAAGATGCTAAGGATGAAGCTGCCAGGTAACAGGAAAAGAGGAAGGCCTACGATAAGGTTTATGAATGTGGTGAGAGAGGACATGCAGGTGGTTGGTGTGACAGAGCAAGATGCAGAGGACAGGAAGAAATGGAAACAGTTGATCTGCTGTGGTGACCCCTGACGGGAACAGCCGAAAGAAGAAGAATATATATATATATTTTTTTTTAATTTAGTATGTGCGTGCGCACACACACAAACACACACAGCACATACTTACACACATATGATTATATAATGAATGGTGGACATGCTATATGGTTGAGACAGAAAAAAAATAATGACAAAATGTTCATTACACCAACTCACACACCCAAAAACCAATAAACAAAAAATAAGGAAAATAAATTCCTTTTCCAGTCTATAAACCATGACCTTATGAAACCATTCAGGCAAAATTTGTCTGAATAATGTTTGTGTGACAAAAGTTTTTTTACTAAAGTAAAGAGTACAGGTAGGGTTATGATTGATCTGGAACAACAGGAACCAAGTAGAAAGTAACAAACAACAGGAACAAGTTCCACCAGGATTTATTTAAAAGCACAAAATCTTTCTCTCTGACGTCTCGGCCAAAAGCCTTCAAGGAGAATTAGGGTTATGATTGATGCAGGTTATGATTGATGCAGGTTTAGAGTGAGCATGCTTTACTAAGTTGGGCAGCGGCGGATGTCATTAACTTGGCTCCCAGAAAACCTCAACACTGTCTCATTAGGTAAAACTACATAAAAAATCATCACTTAACTTCAAGAATTACAATCTTCCTTCTATGCAAAAAGGTATGAAGTTCATTCATTCTCCTCTTACCAGGTTGAAGAATTTTTTAAGCTTTTTTAGAAATCTAAAGCTGAAAGTGATTTTATAAGGAGTAATACATTATAGAAAACAATGTTAAAAACACAGAATGTGAAGACCTAAAACTTGAATGTAAGAGGCTAACAGGACTGGAATTTTCTGATTTCTTCCAGCTGGTATATTTTAATGATGGAAACAGACTTTGACTTACTTATCTTAATCCAATTATGAACTCTTTCTATCAGCTATAGATATCTCATATGTTTTTATAGTTGCTCTCTTATGGTCATTACCATCTGATTAAGATAAATTGATTCTTTGTTCCTTACTACGTTTGGACAGTTATGAACTGTTATATTAATATGGTATTAGTGTGAGTTTGTTTGCCTCCTGTTCTGTGTCTATGTCTGTGGCTATTATTATAGCAATAACCCATGCCTGGGTGTGGGTAATGCTGGATTTACCCACGGTTGGCGTGGTTTGGTCCCGAGGGACCAAACAAAGCCAACCGTGGGTAAATCCAGCATTACCCACACCCAGAAATGGGTTATTGCTATTATACAATGACATTATTTAAGAAAATAAATAATTACTTTTCTTAAATAATGGCATTGTATAATGCCTCTTTACTGCCCTTCCGCAGCTGTCTGGTATTCTGCGGCAGTTCTGATGTACTGCGCATGCCTACACAGTACATCAGAGCTGTGGGCAAAAGCACTGTTTCGCTATGTTAAATGGGTTTAACATAGCGAGACAGCTTTAAAATAAGCAACGGATATCTCTGTTGCTTATTTTAAAGCTGTCTCGCTATGTTAAACCCATTTAATATAGCGAGACAGCTTTAAAAAAAAAAGCAACGAAGATCGCAAGATCTCCGTTGCTTTTTACACACTGTGTCGCTATGTTAAAGGAGTTTAACATAGCGAGACAGCTTTAAAAAGAGCAACGGATATCTCCATTGCTTTTTTTAAACCTGTGTCGCTATGTTAAACTCTTTTAACATAGCGAGACAGTGTTTTATACTAACGGAAAAAGTCCGGGCGACCGGACCTTTTTCCATTAGTATATTGAGGGATTTACAACGGGCACGCTGGTTGGGCTGGCCAATCAGCGTGCACGCTTTAGGGGAGGAATTGTATAATATGTTACACGTTCTACGTTTTTGAAGAGTCAATAAATTGTTCAACTTATGCTTTTAATACTAAAAGTATGGGAGAAGGAAAAGCTCACATGAATTTTTGAGTGCTGGCAGTCATGTATTTTCAAAAGATAAAGGATATAAATTATACAAAGTTCTTTCTTTTAAGTGTCAGCTTTTTTTATGCTTCTGAAGCTAAATATTAATGTTGGTATTTTGAAAAAAAATTGTACTGAGTTAATTATAAAACATTTTTTTCAGTTAATAATGGAAACCAAGACATTTAGTGTTACTAAGCATGAATCGTTGGTTGTAAGTAGGTAAACACGTACAAGTAGTATAAAGAAGACGAAATTATATGACAGGTTGATAAGGGGGTGGGCAAAGTTGTGCTGTTGCATAGAGGGGACTTAATAACAAAATGCTGTACAATATTAAATGCCACATCTGAATATGAATTGTTCAGAAAAAGACCTACTAACGTAAACAATAAAGGGTTCTTAGCCCTGTCACCCAAAGGTCAAAAAAAAAAAAAGAAACAAGCAGCAAACAAAAAGGTATATCATCTTGAAAATGTATAATACTACTTTAACTCATTCCTTAAAGTTCAAAAATATTGTTTACCCCACATGCTCC
>NC_056746.1:88608935-88628935 GCF_019279795.1 Protopterus annectens | reverse complement strand
ACCAATCTGAAGAAATTTATCTGTATACAATCATTAAGAAAAATCAAATTCTAAAGGTTAAGTGGAGAGGAAGGTATTTTAGTTTGGACATAGTTACTGTCTGCCTCTATCTGTCAGAGACATGGGGGTCAGACCCAGGGTCAAATTCCAATTTACCATCCACTGGTCAAGGTTATGCTTAAATAGGGTTAAGGATGGACTATGCTTCACAAGGATGGGGAGTCTGTACCAGAGCACGGGAATCCTCTTAGACTCATATCTGTCTCACCAAAATGATGCAGGCAAAAATTTAAATCCTTGGATCTAGTGGTTCTGATGCTGTTCATTTTGAGAATGTACAAAAAAGGTCCATCAGAGCTAGATCTGAGGATGCCTTGTATGCCAGGCATAGATTGCCTCTCAGTAACCTGTAGGAGACCAAGTATAGAGATGGGATTTTAAGGCAATCTATATAGGAGAATGTGTTTATACCCTGGATTCTCCTGGTAAAAGAACCTTTGTGGACATTCCAACCGTTGCATGTGACTGGTCAGGTACATGATGAAGGGGGCATTACACTCAATGATGGGTCTGATAAGGACTGAATAAAGGGGGGACTATGACTTCCCTGGATGTGGATGCCATGCTCTTACTTAGAAGTTGGGTGACAAAGAATGATTTTCTTATTACCTTGGCCACATGTTGGTCAAACACCAGATTACTGTTTACATATGTTCCCAGATCCCTGACTACCATGTGTAGAATATGAACGGACAAAGCATGTGTTTAAGGAAATTGAGTACGTGACAATCTGCATGCATTAAGATGGACTTTGTTCTATGAACGCTGAGTAAACTGTGAATAGTGGAAAAGTACTGATAAACAAGAGCCTGCTTGAAAGCAGAAAATGTGCCTTATATGGAAGTGCATCCGATTTTCTTTTTCTGCCTAGAGATGTAGTAATGTAAACTGCTTTAAGCCTACGGGTAAACCACTGATTGGTTAAATGTCTTTTGTACTGACCTAATTGGTCCAGTTTATATTTTTGTACTGTCAGCAGTATTACCATTATATAAGCTTATGCATTCTTTTGTTCTGGGAGTCTCCCTGGTGCTTTCCATGAGGCTCCCACACGTGTGTAATAAATACCACTAAAAGAGAGAAAGATTTGTCTTGTCTTCATTTAAGGTAAAAAAGCTAGCACAACAACTGATGCCGTGACTCGGATCTGAATTGACAACAGCTGCAGCAGTCGGGGATTAAATGAAATATTGCTAGTGAAAGGGCCCATGACAGAATTTTCTGTTTTTGCGGTGTTTCTTTCATTTCCTGTACTTGTCTGCTTTAAAATTTGGTATTGATAACTTTGCAAAAATATAATAATTCCTCTCATTCAGTTGTTTTGAGCTAAGTGGCATGTATTTATTTTCTGCTATTGATTGCGCAGTATGAGTGCGGATTAAAACAAAAAACTGGCAACATAAGAGTGAAAGGAGATACGAGAGTGGGGAAACCGACGTTTACAAAACATTACAGCTAAATCTGTAAAATACAGTATAGCTTATTGTGTAAAAATAGGAGCGAGTGTGGGAACCATAAAGGAGCCAGAAAGAGGTACATCAGCTGGTTATATGTATTTTCATGTGCCCCGAGACAGTTGTATGTTTATAATCAGTGGGTCACCCTCACTAAGGGTGACGGTAAACTCGCCTTCCCAGAAAATGGCAGTTTTAACAAAAATATTTTGCTTAATCTCCAGGGAAAGTTAAAGAAAAAAGGGAAAAAAAATACCAGGGTTGTGCTGGGCAGCATTTAATGATTGGATGACAGAGGCGAAAGAAAAAGAAAAAGATTCGGTTATCAATAATTTAAAAGATAATCAGCAAAAACTAAAAGAGCATTTGAGGGAATTACAACACACTGCCAGTAATTTAGATGTAGTAAACAGTAAATGTTTAAAGGACCCACCCTTTAAGGTGCTTTATCCTGTAAAGAAATTAGCTAAATTGCAAATAACTGAATTGTCAGAGGACGATAATGCCTGGTTTCCCCCACCACCGACCGCACCACCGATTGCACCACCACAGTATCAGCCCCCCCCCTTGCTCAACAAAGAGTTGAAATGCAGCTGCCAGACTCCACCACTAGGGAGGGAGGACAAGCTGCGGACAGTCGGTCTAGTGATTCTGATCCAGAAATAAGCGATAAAAAAGAGGGACCACAAACTCGTAGTAAGTCTCATAAGAAAGCAAAAGCTGTAATGTATTTTAAATCTAACCCCTATCATAAAGGAAAAGGAAAGAGACATTTACACCGACAAAGGCATTTTGGCCAGTTCCCTGCTATAACTGACAGTGGGGATGGATATTTTGGGCCAGATAAATTTAATCCAGACTCAAAATCGGAGTCGTCAGATGACGATAGATTGTTACCATTAAGGGAGGTACCTAACCTGGCCCATGCTAAAAGTACACAGGAACCAGTGACCATTGTAGTACCTAGAGCGTGGTCGGCAGTTGACTTTCAAGCCATTACCAAATCACTACCATCTATCCGTACTAATCCAGCTAAGTTCCAATGTGTGCTAGCGGGACATATTTGTCTACAAAATCCTACAATAGAAAAAGTCAGGGCAGTTCTTCAGTATGCCGTGCTGGCTGATCTGATGAAACAAATTTGGGACCATGCTAACGTCCCTACTCCAATTCCAAAACACGATGCACAGGGAGATAATAGGTTTGAAGTGGTCAGACAGAGTATAGTAGATGCTATTACGGTAATAGTCCCACCCACACCCAACTGGTCCAAAATCAAGTCAGTTCTTCAAAAAAAAAAGACGAACCTGTGGACGAGTATTTAAATCATCTCACTGAAGCCTTTGAGGCTTATTCTGGTTACCCAGAACCCACAGAAGGGCCAGCACAGAGTGGATTGTCAGCGGCCTTCATAGATGGGTTACGCCCACAAGTGTGGGATAAGCTAAAGGAAGTATGTTTAAACTGGCCTAGTCTTGGACTGCATGAATTGGTCACACAAGTGCAATACCTCTCTGACCACTTAGCAAAGGAAAAAAAGGCCTTACAGAAAAAAATTGGTTAAGGTGCAGATTCAGATGTGTACTGCCTTCAGGCAGCAAGGACGGGGAAGAGGGAGAGGTGGACATCAAGGGGCGAAAAATCAAAATAGACAAAACTGTCAGGAAACACGATCAGCCCAACCCCAAAGCTATAATAATCAGACGGAGTGTTTCAATTGTGGCCAAATAGACCATTGGAAAAATGAATGTCCTTATCTGGCTGAACAACCTGCCCCACCCACTGATACGGCACCTCAGTGAAATTCTAATTGGACTCCATCCAATCGGCAGACATAACAATGAAGGCTCCCTGAACAAAGACAACAACAGCTGTGGCCTTTCATCCCTGTGGATCAAAATGGACCGCATGTTATGTTGCTTGTCAAAAATAAACCACACCCATTTTTAATTGACACTGAAGCAACCAAATCTATGTTAGCTGGCAAAGCAGCAATAAATGTCCCCCTCTCCAGTAACACAACTAGAGGGGTAGGTGTCTCTGGTATTCCTATTAAATATTCTAAAACCATCCCAGTCCCAGTAACTTTGGGACCTTTGCAAGACAATCATGCATTTTTAGTAGGACCCTCAGCACCTTTAAATTTATTGGGGAGAGATTTGCTCTGTAAGATGGGAGCAATCATTTTCTGCACAGCTGATGGAGTATATTTACAAGTACCTTCAGATAAACAAAATAGCATTTTGGCTACTTTAGACAAAACCGTCACTCTGCAAACAATATGTATGCAGTCTGACCTCGATAAAAATAAGCATTTAAATTCATTACCCTCTCATCTATGGACCACTCATGATAATGATGTTGGGTTTCTGACTTCAACCACTCCTGTAAAAATAACCTTAAAACCTGAAGCAAAGTTACCTCGGGTGCCACAGTATCCTTTGACGGCTGAGGCTACATCTGGTATTGCCCCCATCATTTCTGCTTTGGTACAGCAAGGAATCATAGTCCGTACAACAAGCCCATGTAATACTCCAATACTACCGGTAAGGAAACCTGGTAAACAAGCTTACAGATTTGTGCAAGACTTGCGAAAAGTCAATAAAGCTGTTCTGCCTGTTTTTCCAATCGTACCAAACCCAGCTACGATTTTAAGCTGTATCCCACCTACAGCACATTGTTTTATGGTTATAAATATCTCGTCAGCTTTCTTCTCTATTCTAGTACATTCTGATAGTCAGTATTTGTTTGCATTCACTTATAAGGGCCAACAGTATACTTGGACCCAACTACCCCAAGGATATGTAGAATCTCCAACCGTATTCTCTAGAGAGATGCACAGACAACTACAGGATTTACAGTTACCACCACGTTCAGTTTTGGTCCAATATGTTCATAGGTTCATAGGTTCATACTAGGCTATCTGCCCTAGGGCATTTATGAGCCTAGCCAGAATGTGTTTGGCTTTCGCCACCCATTTTAAATTTATTTTGCTATGCCCTTTTTCGAGGTTAGTATACTGTGCCTCTATCTAACAGTGACACAGAAGTGATACCCGGGGTAAACCTATGATCTCCCATCCACTCATCAAGATTCCTCTTGAAGAGAGTCAATGAGGGACTCTGCCTAACCTGGACTGGGATTTTATTCCAGAGTGAAGGGAGCCTCTGGGTTATGAATCTGTCCCTCCAGCATGTCCTATTTATTTCAGTGCTGAGGTTCAAGTCTCTCGAGCGTAGCTCGATGGGATTTGGATTTTCTGAGGTCCAGCATGTCCATTAATTCCGGGTTGCACATGGCCTTGTACGCCAGGCACAGATCTCCTCTGAACAGGCGGTATGCCACTGAGTAGAGCTGGAGTTTCTTTAACCGGGCAGCATATGGCATCTGTTTGAGCCCTTTGATCCTCTTGGTGAGGTACTTTTGGGGTCTTTCCAGTTGCTGCAGGTGTCTGGTAAGGTACATCCCAAAAGGGGCATTGTACTCAATTATGGGCCTGATGAGGGATGAGTAAAGAGGCACGATGACCTCCCCTGATCTAGATGTGAATCCCTTCATGATTAGGTGGGCTATATAAAATGTTTTTCTAACCACTTTGGCCACGTGGTTGTCAAATGAGAGATTGCTATCAACTTGGGTCCCCAGGTCCCTAATTACTTCTTCTGTACTTAATGGATTTCCACCTATGTGGTAATTTGTGGGCACTTTGTTTTTGCCAAAGGGATGACTATACACTTTTGGCATTTAGCTTGAGGCCATGGCTCTGGCACCAGTTGTCTGTTTCTATGAGGCCCTTTTGGAGGATGCTTGTGTCGGCTGGAGAGTCGATTATGGCACCCAGTTTGCAGTCATCTGCGAACTTGGTCAGCCACAGTCCTTCCGTGTTGGCCTGTACCTCCGAGAAATATATACCTAACAAGAGAGGTCCCAGGACTGAGCCGTGTGGGACACCACTTGTAACTGGTTTGAGTCTGACATGGCTCCAGAAATTCTAACCATGTGGGTTCTGTCCTTGAGCCAGTTTGCAATCCATCTAGTGACATAGGGTTTATATTTAAGCTGGTGAGCTTATCTATAATGCCAGAGTGGGGTATTGTATCAAAGGCTTTTGCGAGGTCCAGGTAGGCTGTGTGGACCACCTTCCCTCGCAATGGCCTTGGTGACTGTTTCAAAGAAATCAACCAGGTTTAAGAGGCAGGATCTGCCCTTAACAAAGCCGAACTGGGTAGGATCCGTGTTTGTAGGTCCCCAATATCTTTATTTATGAGGTCCATGATGATCCTTTCCATAGCTTTGCAGACCAAGCTAGTCAGGCTTATGGGGCTTATAGTTTCCAGGATCCGTTGAGGCACCACCTTTATGGAGAGGGACCACTGTTGCTGTACGCCACTCTTTGGGCACATATCCTGTAGTAAGGCTGAGATTGAACAGTAGTTTTATGTTTGGGTTTAGCTCTTCTTTGAGTTCATGTAGGACGCAGCCCGGGACACCATCTGGTCCCATTGATGCTGTGTTTTTTGCTTTGGCGAGGGCGGCTCTTACCTGAGCATCTGAGATGTCAGGGGGGCAGCACTCTGCTGGGATAGATATTTGCCCTTTTGGTGGGGAGGGGGGGGAGAAGTTTGCGCTGAACCTGTCAGCTAGGATGTTGGCAATGTCTGTGGGTTCGGTGCAGATGATATTTATGTAGATATGTAGATGATATTCTATAGCTTCACAAGATACTAAGTCTTGTATAAAGGATTCTCTTCTAGTTTTAAAGTTTTTGGCTGAACAAGGCTTTAAAGTAAATAAATCTAAACTGCAGTTCTGTCAAAAAAAGGTACAATACCTGGGACACATCATTTCTATGGGTTTACGTCAAATACTTCCAAGTAGGATCACCTCCATTCAGACTGACCCCCGCCTGTAACTCAGAGACAGCTCAGGGGGTTCCTTGGCCTGGCAGGTTATTGTAGACAGTGGGTGCCCAATTTTTCGTAAATTTCAGCTCCTCTGTTACAGCTGCTAAAAAAGAAAGTCACAGATCCTCTGCCTTGGTCCCCTAAACATAAAAATGCTTTTCAGGCTATTAAAACAGCACTGATAAACCCACCTGCCCTGGGGCTCCCAGATTATTCGAAACTGTTTGTTTTCTTCTGTTGTGAAAAAAATAAGACTGCCCTGGGTTTTCTAGCGCAAGCGCACATGGGGGGCTATCGACCTATAGCATATTACAGCACTCAGTTAGAATCTGTTGCTTCTGGCTATCCACCCTGTTTACAAAAGGTGACAGCCGCTGCTGTTTTGATCGATATGGCAGCACCATTAACTTTAGGGCATAATACTATACTAGCAGTACCTCATGCGGTACAAGCACTACTCTTAAAAACAAAAACCCAGTATCTTTCTAATGCTCGCCTCATTAAATATAAGTTGTTTATTAAGTAATCCTGCTGTTCAAATTACACGTTGCCCATCACTAAACCCTGCATCATTGATTCCAACTAGTGATGAGGGCGAACCACATGACTGTGTGTTTGTAGTTAACACTGCTCTTTCTCGCAGGTTAGATTTGCGAGATGTTCCTTTGTTTAATCCTGATTTAGTTCTTTTTGTGAATGGATCCTGTTTATGAAATAATTCTGGTAAACTCCAGGCTGCATGGTCAGTCTGCTCGCCATCTGAGGTCTTACAAACTGGACAATTACCACCTGGCACCTCCGCACAAGCCTCAAAATTAGTGGCACTTTTGCATGCATGTAAAATGGCCAAAGACAGATCTGTCACTATCTATACTGACTCACGTTATGCCCATGGTGTTGTTCATGATTTTGGTGCCTTATGGAAGAAAAGGGTTTTTTTGACATCCTCTGGGGCAACTATTAAAAATTACCTGTACACTGATCACCTATTACAAGATTTGTTACTACCTTCTGAAATTGCTGTTATTAAGTGTGCAACTCACCAGTCCAATGACTCCCTAGTGGCTAAGGAAAATAATTTGGCTGACTGGGCTGCCAAACAGGCTGCTCTTTCACACACTGTTCAGGGACAATTTCTGCAGCCTATCTTACAAGCAGTTACTTTTGACACTACTGTTTAAAAACTTTACAAAACAAAGCATCAAAATCAGAAAAAAAAGCATGGCTGGCTCAAAACTGTTTCAAATGCTCTGATTTTATTTGGCAGCATCCTAATGGCAGATTAATTTGCCCTGTATCTATGTTAAATTCTCTTATAAAAGCATATAATTTGCCAGCTCATGTAGGGGTACAAGCATTAATCAAACAAATCCAAAAGGATTGGTTCACCCCAGGACTTTCTGCTTCTGTGCAACATTTCTTTGAGCACGTGCTCCATTTGTTTACAGCATAATATTTTATAAGGCACTATGGCTCCCGCTCAACCAGTGCCAAAACCAATGGGACCATTTTGTGCCTTACAGTGGGACTTTATTAAACTCCCACCTTGTACTCGTTTTAAATATGTTTTGACTGTTGTTGATATTTTTTCGGGGTGGTTAAAAGCCTACCCATGTGCTAAAAATTATGCTATTTCAGTTTCAAAAAAATTGTGTTATAAATTAATACCTCGTTTTGGTATTCCCTGTCAAATATACTCGGACCGTGGAACGCATTTTACTGCACAGTTAGTTAAATCATTATGTACAATGCTAGGCATCACTTTAAAATTCCATTGCCCATATAGACCACAGGCATCAGGTATTATTAAACAAATAAATCAGACCTTAAAAACTAGACTGGCTAAAGCCACTTCAAAAACAAGCCTAACTTGGGTGCAGGCCTTACCACTAGCTTTACTTTCTATGTGAGCACAACCGCATCCTACTAAGGGTCTTTCTCCTCATAAAATTCTCATGGGTTGCCCTATGCATATGCCCATGACAGCACCACCACCCCTTTCTAAATATGATGCATTTGATAATGATATTCTTTTGTACTGCAAATCTCTTGTTTCCTTCCTACAGTTTCACCATCGACAAGTAGCAGCTGCTCACCACCTTCCAGATCCTTTCCTGTTATCTGCCCTACAACCAGGTGATTGGGTTTACGTTAAGTCCTTCTCTAAAAAAACAGCGCTCCAGCTACGCTGAAAGGGGCCCTTCCTGGTTCTTCTAACAATGTCATCTGCTGTGCGACTGAAGGTGTTTCATTCTAAACAAGGTTATATAGATAATAATATCACCACTAAGGTAAAAAATTGCTACTTTGTGTGTGATAATAGAGCCTATAAATGGCTACTGGGAAAATGGTCTGGTAGCTGTTTCTTAGATTATTTAGTCCCAGCCATCCAACATGTATCTGCTTTGCCTCAAATTTGGAACATTCGAGAGGTAAAAAAAACTGCCAATCTGGTAGGCCAAATTGACGCTTCATGGATTTATCATCATGATTTAGCTCATGCTGGCACCAAAGGACTATCTCATATGGACTTGGATAATGATGTCATATCGTGGGCTGGTATAATTCCAGCATGCGGAGCAGTAAAATCAATTTGGAAACTGAAAAAACTGTCCAAGTTGCTTAAAGTATTAAGCAATGCCACATTTTCTGCTTGAGAACTAGTGACTGATAAACTGACTGCTATGAGAGCTGTAGTCCTCCACAACCATATGGCTCTCGACATCACCCTAGCGGCGAAAGGTGAAACTTGCGCTTTAATCCAGGAGTGCTGTACGTTTATTCTTGACAATCAGCACAAAATTAAAAGTCATCTTGAACTCATTCAGAGAGTCTCCAAACTCTCTAAGGCCAATTCGGCCGATAACTCAACATGGGCATGGTTAACCAACCTGTTCTCAGGCAGGGGAGGTAGACTATTAAAGTTAATCTAATTAATTGCAGTATTAGCTATTATTGCCTTTCTTGTTGTGTTTTTAATCAAAGTATTGACTTTAAAATGAATGTCTTTTAAGACTTCTAAAAAGGTGTCAAAGTTTTATATTTCTTTACTTACTGCTACTGAAGATTACATTTGAATAACCTATTTAGAATAAATACTTTGCTTTAAACTGCTACATATGAATAGCGAGGCAGAATACTAGCCCTACCCCTTACTTTTACTGAATACTGTTGAATATACTGTACTGACAAACATTAGAACTATTAGTGATGCTGCACTGTTGCTTTCTTGTACGTTAACAACCCCAAAGCTAATATAGCGTCTTGGCGATCTTGTTTCAGGAACTTTGCTTTTGAAATGTACAACCCTGCATTATATAAAGGTCCTATTCTGATTTGTACTGTTTATTTGTACTAATGCTACAGTTGAAATACTTTTTGACTTTGAATAAGCCATGTTAATTTAGCGCCCATGTTTTCCTACCTATATTTATGCTGCCTTTGCCTGCACTCGAACAACATTCTTTGCTCCTTACCTTAGTCTCTGTTAAATGCAAACTGTACTTCTCCACTTACAGAGTGGCATTGCTGCAATTGTATGACATTATTCTGAGTCCACCAAATCTATTACTGACTATACTACTGGAAATGTCTGTTTTTTTTTAGTTGTCTTTTGTTATATTGTATATGTAGAACAGTGATAATATTGCCTAAGTGTTGAATATCAGTACCTAGTATTTCTACTTACTGTGCCTAATATTCTGTTTACTTTACCTCTTGTTTCTCTCTGCTTTTATTTACCCAGCTGTCCAACCTGCCCGTATTGTCCTCCAGTGGGAGACTGCCCTGTCACTGTTGACCAACGTCCTTCACCCACCATATCTTCTACTGTCCATTACCTAAACTGAACCTTAACCTCCCTGTGCAACAGTCCCGCTAAGAAGAAAAATAAAACAAAAGTAAGTATGTGTTCCTAATACAACTGACTGTACTAAATCAAAATCTGTTTAGATACTCCAGGTTTTTTATGTACACTCCTTAGCTAGGTCGACCAGCAGCCAAAGCTTTTCCTTAACTTCTTGCATACCCTCTCCTCTTGTGTCCTCTGTTCTTTAAACATAAATCCTTCCCCCCTTGTACTTTCCCAGACCTGCTACCTTCCATAAGAAGCTATTCTTTACTATATAACTTTTGTCCACTAGGTAGCACCCTTCTCCCAGTCTTACCCCACTGACTCAAAACACATCCCTTAGACTCGCAGTTTTTATATAAATTGTAGAACTGCTGCCCCTACATCTTTTTCTTTCCTTCTACCTGTACTCTAATTCACTTATTTTTCCCTGTCTACTATCCCTACTACCTAGGCCTTTACCTTCTACCCATCCCCAAACTTACCTTACCAATTCAGCTCTCCACTGATAGTTTTTCCTTGTGCTCTCTCCTTCAGTGGTTCTATCCACTCCGTTCGCCCTCCGGGCTCACTCCGCTCCTCTACCCTACCCGCAAATTCCACCCACCCCCAGTGCATTTACCTTTATAGTCACTTGAATCTCCTCCCCATTTCCCCTCAGCCTATCCCATTGCTTTGCCCCTCCCCCTCCTAGCTGCAATTCAATTGGTTACCCCTCCCCCTCTCTATCCCTTACCTGACTGCACTCTCACATATACTCCTCTTTCTTACAACTCCAAACTCTCTCCCATTTACTCTGCCTCCTCCTCTAAAATCAATCCTACTCTATTTAACCATGACTCTTCCACTTCATCTCACCTCCTCTACATGTATTCTCCTAATAACTCTCTATAATGCAACCTCCTATTCATCTACCAAACTACCACCCTCATTCTCCCTCCCCTCCACCTCCACTCTCTCCCTTCCCCACCCTTTGACACTCCACTTTTATTTAATATCCCCCTCCCTACTTCAACCAAACCCATTTCATTACTTTACATTAAAACTCCTTACAGTTTCTTTAAAACCTCTTGCTACCAAATCAAAACTGCATCTCCCTCTAACTTCATGTCAAAAGCCAAAGTTTCTCCTCCTCTCTCCCTCTTCCTGGCTTGCTCTAGCAGGTGACATCCACCCCAACCCTGGGCCCACATCCAGTAATAATCTCTCTCACACTACCTCCTCTATTAGAAACAGCCATAAAAACCTTAAGTTCATTACCATTAACACCCAGAGTATAAATAACAAAATAACAAACTTCCATGCTTGGCTAAATCACACTGTACCTGACATAGTAGCAGTCAAAGAAACTTGGCTAAAAACACACATTACTAACTCTGAGATTATACCACCTGGCTTGCAAGCTCTTCGATTTGACCACCAAAACAAAAAAGGAGGTGGAGTAGCCTTAATCTACAACTGCCTGCTGAATCTCTGCCCTTACCAGAATCCCATTCCTCAGTTTAATAATGCCGAACTAATCACAGGAATCCTCAAAATGAACAACTTTAAAAGTATCTGTATTATAGCCATCTATATTCCCCCTGGTGACAACACTTCCACCCTAGAGAATATTCTCTTATGGGCTTCAAACAACATCAAACTTGAGACTTACATTCTAGGTGATGTCAACATCGACTGGAATAAAATTAATAACAATATTCCCATTCTATCAGTCTTTATAATTTTACTCAACTAATAAATGACATTACCAGACTTAACAAAAACAACCCCCAAGGGTCCATCCTGGACTGGATCTTAGTCAGCCACCCTAATAAGATCTCTGACTCTGGTATACTACCTCACTCAATAAGTGATCATCTTCCAGCCTTTATTCACCGAGTTGCCCAACATCTCCCTCACCAACACCAATAAGCCCACACTTGTAACCTCACTAACTTCAACTCTTCTATATTTTCTGAAACCCTTAAACTAACAAATTGGGATATCATAAAAGCTCTTCCTCTAGATGAAGCCTTAGAAGTCTTCAATACTACCTTCCTTGGAATGCTAAACTCCCAAGCCCCACCTTGAACAAAACGATTAAAATACAACTCTGCCCCTTGGCTAACTAAGGACACTAAAACTCTCATGCTACAAAGGGACAAAACATGGAAACTCTACAATAAAAATAAACACCCAGCTACACTCCTTCAATTTAAGCAACTCCGCAGTCTAGCCAAAAAACTTATAACAAAAGATAAAAAAAATCGTACTACACCAAACTACAGTCTACCCTCTCAAAAAATCCCCAAAAATTCTGGAATTCCATCAACTCCCTTTTACACCCTGGTACTAAATCCAATCCCTGTCCTGACAACAATAAGACCGACACAGAAATAGCAACCCTTTTTAACTCCTTCTTTACCAACTCTATAGCTGAACTTACTAAAACCTTCACCAAATCCACCCCCTCCACTACCCCTAAGCCCATGTCCCCCTCCTCTCCCCATTCCTGCTCCCCTAAACCCCCTCTCACTTTTTATTTAAAACCTGTCTCAACCACCTGTATCAAAAAACTTCTTTCCAAACTCAAGCCGTGCTCCAATGCCCCCGACAATATCCCTTCACTATTTCTCAAGCTCGCTGCAGATGGTATCGCCATAGCCATCAGCATTCTCATCAATAGATTCATCCAGCAATCTTATTTTCCCAACCTATGGCAAGCTGCCTACATCCTGCCCCTTCATAAAGGAGGCAAAATAATAGCATTTCTAATTTCCGCCCAATAGCTATTCTTTCCCCAATTTCAAAAGTCCTTGAAAAATGTATCCACCTGCAACTCATGCCCCACCTCCTCAATAACCAACTCCTCACCCCTACTTAACACGGTTTCTGTCCTGGCCACAGTACCATAACTGCTCTCCTCTCTTTCTTAGACATTGTCGACCTTGCTCGTGACTCTGGAGATATTGTCTCCACTGTCCTTCTCAACCTTTCCAAGGCATTTGACACTGTATCCCACACACATCTTCTTAATCACCTTTCTAACCTCAATCTCTCCCTAGATTCCCTTTCTTGGTTCAAAAGTTATCTCTCAGATAGATCCCAAGCTGTGAAATGGCAAACAGGTACTTCTACCTTCCTACCCCTACCGGAGTTCCACAGGGTTCTATTCTCAGACTGCTCTTTAATGCTCTTTAATATCTTCGTCAATGATTTTCACTCTGCAATTCCAAACTCTCAAATAGTGCAAAATGCAGACGACTCCACTTTAGTCTGCTCATTCTCTAGCCTTCCCGAGCTCCAGGTCAAGACCCAATTGGCCTTCACAACTACAGAGAATTGGATGCTTCAAAACCATCTCTCTCTTAATGCCAATAAATCCCATATCATTTTTTTCTCCCCCTCAAAATCCCTCCCACTTGACAAGCACTCTTTCAAGATCACCAGCCTCACCCACTCCTCAATAGAAGTTGTTACTTGTGCCAAACTACTTGGTGTTACCATTGATGAACACCTGAAATTTAATACTCATATTCAGCTAAACATAAAACAAACCCATCCGAAGCTCGGTATGCTTTATAGAAATGCTCCCTTTCTATCATTAGCTACAAGACAAACCCTCACCTCCACCTTCCTTCTACCTTCTCTATTGTATGGTGCTCCTCTTCTAACTAACATCACAGCTTCTATCTCCTCAAAACTAGAAAGTTGCAACAACAAAATTGCCAAATTCGCTACTAATTCTACACACCATTGCATCTCCCTCCATAGTCTTCAATGGCTAGAACTCCCTAAACATCTTGACTACCTCCAACTTACTACTGCCCACAAACTAATTTTAAAACCCACTGCTTGCCCTGCACTATCTAATGTCTTGCCTTTCTACACTCCTCTCAAGCCCCTAAGATCAGCCCACCAAAATCTTCTTTCAGTGCACAAACCTAAACGACCCCCTGGCCACCTACTACTTTCTTATACTATAGCAAAAAAATGGAACTTGCTTCCTCCCCTGCTAAGAATCACTACAAGCCCTGAACAATTCAAATCTCTACTCCATTCTCACGTCTCCCAAAACTGGGAATGTAATTGTACACTTCCTGCCTAGATCCTATTACATCCCTTTCATTATTCTCCCTCCTGCCCCTCTTCTTCAAACTCTGTCTTCAGCTCCCCACCCTCAGCTTCTTTATCATTTTTACTCTGTATAAACTCTATGTAAATACTTTTTATATCTTCACTTCCCCACTGCCTATAATGCCTCTTCTTGCAACTGTATCTTTGACAACAACCGTAAAATGTATCTTTGACCACAAACATAAAATGAATGCTGGCTATGCCCTTGCAACTCCCACTCTGATATCATCCACCCCATCCAACCACTACCTTTCTTTCCACTTCACTAACTACCTTGATTATAGCAAGCTCAGATGCTCATAAGCCAGTACTTATTATACAGCACAAACTGCTTCTTCTTGTAACATTTGTTAATGTCTGGTATGTACTTCACAGATAAAGATTCTAGTTGTCTACTGATGTACTATGTTCTTCATCTGTAAATATGTTGTAAGTAATTGCTATGTAAATTGTTAATCGCTATGTAATCCAATGTATACACTGTCTGTTTATTTTAACTGTGGAGCTTTTCTCCCCGGGCCTCCGCTGAAAATGGACCTACGTCCAGTTGGACACTCCCGGTCAACAAATTTAAATAAATAAATAAGTCTTTGTCTAACTGTTCTTTTTTCCCCCTCCTGGCATTTCTTCTCTTTTATTTCTTTGCACCACCTCTTTCCAACACTTCTCTTCTGATTTACTTTTTTTGCATTTCAAATCTATGTGTATTTTTTTCTGTGCTAACAATACAATTGTATAAAAATTTTATTTTTTACTTGTTTGTCAATTATTTAAGTGTGCAATGTGTTTGTAATATGGAGCTTTTCTCACCAGGCCTCCACTGAAAATGGGCTTTCGGGCCCAGTGGACATCCCCGGTTATCAAACTGGAAATAAATAAATAAAATCAATAAATGCCTGCAGCTATAAATATAGATGATAAAAGAAAAATATGTGACAATGTTGAAAAAAACAGCCACATGGTTATGTTAGACTTAGGGAAAATGCATGATAGATTAAATGGTGATGCTTACACAGCATCAAATGGGGTATTGTAGAATATGAACGGCCAAAGCATGTGTTTAAGGAAATTGAGTACGTGACAATCTGCATGCATTAAGATGGACTTTGTACTATGAACTCTGAGTAAACTGTGAATAGTGGAAAAGTACTGAAAAACAAGAGCCTGCTTGAAAGCAGAAAATGTGCCTTATATGGAAGTGCATCCGATTTTCTTTTTCTGCTTAGAGATGTAGAAATGTAAACGGCTTTAAGCCTACGGGTAAACCACTGACTGGTTAAATGTCTTTTGTACTGACCTAATTGGTCCAGTTTATATTTTTGTACTGTCAGCAGTATTTCCAGTATATAAGCTTATGTATTCTTTTGTTCTGGGAGTCTCCCTGGTACTTTCTATGAGGCTCCCACACGTGTGTAATAAATACCACTAAAAGAGAGAAAGATTTGTCTTGTCTTCATTTAAGGTAAAAAGCTAACACAACACGTCAACTCAAGTGTGTTTCATCAATGGAGTAATTAGTCAGGGTGGCCATTTTCCCCAAAAGGCACTGTAATGTATTTCTTGGCACGGAGTTTTAATCTGTGAGTTTGGCACCTGTCATTTGTCTAAATTAGAGCCTTGTGTCACTGGCGAAATCTATGATAGTTCCCTATTTGCAGTTATCTGCAGACTTGGCCAGCCAGAGGCCTCTGACATTAACCTTTACCTCCAAGAATTAGATGCCAAATAGAAGCGGTCCCAGCACTGAGTCCTGAGGTGCCCCACTGGTGACCTGTCTCTTAGTAGAGGTAGCCTCATCAATCCTTCCTGGTCCTGTCTGTGAGATTATGTTGGGGTTTATACCAAGTTTGGTGAGTCTGTCAACTATATTTGAATGGAGTATTGTATGAAATGCCTTAGCCAGAGGCCTTCTCAGACAAGTCCACCAGTAGGCATGATCTTCCCTTGAAAAAAAGCCAAACTGAGCTATTTCTAGTATCTGAAGGTTGCCTACATCTTTCTTGATCATTTCCATGATAAATTATTCCATGGCTTTGCTTATTAGACTAGTCAGACTAATGGGTCTGTAGTTTTTGGGGTTGGTTGATGGTCCACACTTGTGAAGTGGAATAACCATTGTAGTCCTCCATCCTCATGGTACAAAAAGTTTTGAGGTTATAGTTGAAAAGTGAATTGTGGGGTCATGTTTCAAACTATTTAGGAGGCATTCTGGGATACTGTCAGGGCCCATTGAGGCTGTGTTTTTGGTCTTAGTGAACACTGTTAATCGTTATTTCATAAAGAGAATTGGGGGAAGTGGCATGGGTGAAGTTTGAGATGAATTTGTCAGCCAGCAGATTTGCTAAGCTACTTTGCTCAGTGAAGGCAACAACATTTACCACCAGTTTGGCTCAATGGTGTGTGCTGCCTTTGAGGTTATGAACATGGCTGTAGAAGGCATTGTGGTTGTCTATGACTGTAAGGTAATTTTAACCTTTAACTGGCCATGTAGGATGTAATTAGGCATTTTAGTTTCCTGTTAAGTTTAATTACAGAGCTTTTATCATTATGGGAGATGTTGTTCCTGATTTTAGCCATGGCTTTCTTCCTTTTGTTACATTGTGACATACCATGTTAATGTTAGGATTCCATCAGTGTAGTTTGTTTTTAGAGTTTGGTTTGAGCTTACTTTTAGTAGGTACAGCCTATATACAGACACTGTACAGTATCTCTGTCAACAAGTCCACATAGGCTGTTATGAACTCAAGGTTAGGAGGGGCACTGAATTTTTGACAAACTATTGCTTAATAGGATGTAGTTTGCTGCGGAATAGTTCCAAAGGGTTACAGGGTTTGCTGGGATTACTGAGAAGATTTCTGTTTCAAAGTTGACAGCTTTGTGGTCCAACCTCACCAGTGAGGACATGACATGAGTGGCAGCACTATCCCATATTGGTGACTACCAGGTCCAGTATGTTTGAACTTCTGGTGGGTGTGCACACTATCTGATCAAAGGTATTTGTGTTAATAATGTCCCAGAATTGTTGTGCCTGTGAGCATGAGGCAGTGTATGTTTCCCATTCTATAGAGGGTTAGCTAAAGCCTCCCATGACTAGGTTATTTGGTTTAATGGTGAGTGTCTCCAGTAGGGCTACGCACAAGCTATGGAATTCTTGGGACACAGATGGTGACCTATAGCTGGCTAAGATATGGCATAGGGCTTTGTCTGTAGTGATTTGCACATGGATAAACTCCAGGGCATCATCTTGTTTAACCAACACAGGGTTATTCTTTTTACTAATGTAGATCAAGACACCTCTGCCTTTTGTCACCATCATTGCACTTGATGGTCTAAATGTGCAGAAGGCTCTGAAGCCTTGCACTGCTAGAATAATTACTGCGGATTTAAACCATGCCTTGGTAATGGCACCGCTGTCCATGTTCTCCAGAGTGAGGGGAGATTGTAGGGTTTAGAGTTTATTGTTTAGGCTCTTAGTACTGAGCAGTAACACCTTTAGTTTTTTTGGATATTATTTGTTATATCAGATTTGTCACTGCCTAAAAAAGACTCTAAGAGGCTGGATAAAGTTTTAAGCAATATTCAGAAGCCTAGGGGAGGCAGGTGCAAAGCATCCTTGCAAAGCAGTTGAATCCCCCTAGAAAGACACCAGAAACTAAGCCAATTATTGAAGTCAATCATGTTTTATTTGTACTGTGGTATCATCCTTTCTAATGGTAGAATGCTGCTCAATACGAGACACATAGCTGCTTCAGATACATATTCTAAGAGATCGATATTTTCTCTCTTCATATAGTCCAGGGAGGTATAACTCAGGTCATTAACACCCACATGGATTATGATAGAATGGTATTTGTGGTGTAGTAGACTTGACTGCATGTACAGCTTGGTGGATCTTGGCTCAGTCTGTGTGTTGTACAATGAAGTCCCCAATGAAAAGAATCTTGGGTAATGTGTGGTGTTTGTGTTGCTTTTTGTGAGTGTTTTAGAGATATTTTTAATGCATTAATCAGTGTACCTATGTATGTATATATATACACACAATTGTTTCCCTCTGCTGTCAAGTAAATATGGTGTAACGCAATACAAATGTACCACTACATACACACACACACACACACACACACACACACACACACACACACACACACATGCACGCACTCACACACATGCACTCACACACATACCACAGACACAAAATGTGTTTGGTAACTGCCTCTTTGTCAGCACAGTAGATGTGGATGTTGATGCTTGGTCTATGCAATATCTTGTTAGGAGATGTAAAGTATATTTACATGATGTCACACCGAATGTATAAGAAAATTAAAGGAAAAGAAGCAAACAGGAAGCTAAAAATGGACATTTAGAACATGCTCTCCATCCTTGGTTGTGAAAAGACAGCTAAGCAAGGCGAACATACAATTCAAATGTACATTTCCATGATTGTCAGGTGTGGTCAGCCAGGAAATAATATCTGAGATTTTATACCACCCAGCTGCTAAGGTTTAAGGCAGAGCACTATGATTTTTTTGCCCTTAGATTTAGGCATGCTCCTCCTCCTGGGTTTAATTACTAACTTCATAAAAAAATGAATTGTTTAAGGGTACAGACATTATTAAATAAGTAAGCTAAGTGTGTAGAATTGCTCATCGCTAACTACATCAAGTCTGTTGTACGATTATATTTCAGTTTTAAAAATACCAAATTGCTCCTCTTACTGACTCTTCACTATGATTTTTACAGATCAGTGTTATGGTTATTAATGCACACATTACTAGTGAACAAAACTTCATCAGCACAATGGTGAGTCAGGACATCACAATCTGCTGATAAAAGTCTACTCAGAAAGAAGATTATTACAGAGCACTTGTTTACAGGGTGACACCTTTCCTAAATTGGTAGAGTCAGGTAGAACAGCATATCTCTCATGTTATTGCTTGATTTAACCAATAAATTCTGTTATGAATAATATTCCTTTTACTGCAATGAATATGTGAATCCTGGATTAATACCACTTAGTGGAATTTCACTGTAGACAGAAGTCATATGCAACCAGAAGAGACTTTCCAGAACATTGCTGATTCCTATGACATTATCGAAAGATAACGTAATCGAACGATCAAAACGTCGAAATGGCAGCATTTTGAAGCCCCCAAACCCCCTGCTAAATATAAATTCCAACCCCGAGATCGCACTACAGTGAGGAACGTTCAAATATTCCAATCCTCACTGTACTGTGATCCCACAATGCGATCTACGAAATGCTGCCATTTTAAAGTTTTGATCATTCAATTACGTTATCTTTCGATAAAGTCATAGGAACCCGAACATTGCATATGTACAGACAGCAGATTAAAATACAAAAGTAAAGTTTTGTGTGCATCTGTTTCAACACATGCAGGGTTACTGGCAGCTGAGTGTGAAATTCAGTTGTAAACTGTTTTTTTTTTTTTTTTAGTTATATACACTTTGAAAAGGAAAATATTACTTAAGTATTAAAATTCAGAAAGGCTGACTTTATTAAAATGCAAAGCTTTGTTAGGGAACATACAACTGGGGTAAACACTACACTGTAAACTGATTTTAAGCGCAGTCAAATAAAGCACAATACATTTT
>NC_056746.1:88413935-88603935 GCF_019279795.1 Protopterus annectens | reverse complement strand
TACCCACTAACTTCCTAAAATAGCATCTGACTCTCTTTCTTACCCAGTATTAATCCTAATAAATAGGTCCATTCAGGAAGCTTATGTTCCACAACTATGGAAAATATCCTCCATTATACCTCTTCATAAAGGAGGTAAATCTTATGACTTTTCCAACTAACAGCCTATAGCTATTCTTCCCCCCTTATCTAAGCTCCTAGAGAAATGCATACACTCACAAGTTATGCAATTCCTAGATACAAACAAACCTCTCATCCACCCAACATGGATTACGCCCTCACCGTAGTACAACTTCTGCTCTTCTCTCCTTTATCAATCCGGTTAATCAACATAGAAACAACAGCAACTATGTATCTGCTACCTTCTTAGACCTCTCAAATGCATATGACATGGTCTCACACCCTAAACTACTGGACACCCTTCATTCTCTATCCTTTAATTCCCCTACCATCTCCTAGTTCAATAGCTACCTATCAGGCAGACAACAATCTGTACAATGGCACAGTGAACTATCCCCTCCTCTCTCTAATTCTATAGGAGTACCACAAGGCTCAATATTAGGCCCACTACTTTTCTCTGTCTTTACAAACAATCTATATACCTCCTCCAAGTATGCCTCACTAATTCAGTATGCAGATGATTCCGCTCTCATCTGCGCAGCTCCATCTCTCAACACCCTACAACACAGTCCAAGAATCATTCTCTGCTATTGAAACTTGGATCACTGACATCCAACTAATTCTTAATCCTAACAAAACCAAACTTCTACTGTTCACACCTAATAAAACAAAACTCACCCCCTCTACTTTCTCTGTCTCATCTAGGAATGACACTGTCATCTCTCCATCCACCCACACAAAACTTCTAGGAGATGAAACAGACAACAACCTATTGTTTGCGCTTCACATAGCACAAACCATTCAAAAAGTTCACAAAAAAATGGGAACCCTATACAGACACAAAAACTATCTTACAGCAAAAGCGCAGATCACTCTAGCTCAAACTCACCTCCTATCAACACTTACTTATGCCGCACCAATCCAAACCCACAGTAGAAAAGCAGATCTGGACAAGTTAGAGTCATGCTACAACAAAATTCTCAAATTTGCCAACAATTCCCCCTTTAGAACTCACCACTGCCAAGTACTAAAAGAAATTCAATGGCTTGAATTTCCTAACTTACTAGCTAACCAACAACTCATGTATGACTTTAACATCAGAAACTACCCAAGCAAAACTCCAGCCCTCAGTCAGCTTTTAACCTCCCACTCTTCCAGTTGCCCCATCCTCAGTGTTACTACTGCTAACAACACTGCAGGAAAAGCCCTTTATTCCCACATCATAGCTAAAAAATGGAACAATCACCCCCCAATATAACCTCCACAGCAACAAACACAAACTTCAAAAAATCACTCAAATCTCATCTCAGGACAACTTGGATTTGCCATTGTATCATTTGACAATCTCTATACCTTCTTGTCTCTTCCACCAAACTACTCCAGTCTAGCATACACACTATTCTATCCGCATAGAAATACATACTCTTAGAATATGCCACACTGTTCTTTGTACTCCTTTCTGTGCATACTTACTAAAAGTGTAAACAGTACATACTACCTTTGTAAATATTATTCTAACTGTATCTCAGTCCTGCAATACCTGTTAACCTATTGTAAACAAAGTAATGAATATCGCTGCTTGTAATTAAGCTTCTGTATTACCAGTCTGCATATTTCTCATTGTATTAAAATCGTCTTAATTATGGAGCTTTTCTCCCCGGGCCTCCACTGAAAATGGACCTGGTCCAGCTGGATTTTCCCAGTAAACAAATGTAAAATAAATAAATAAAATAAAATAAAATAAATATTATACCCAAATACAAAGGCTTTCATATCCTAAATGCAAGCGTCTCTACCGCCTGGCACTGAAATCTAACTACCAATTCCTAAGTCAGGTTCCTCACCCAAAGAACTGCATACCTGCAGATAAGGCTCCCTTTGCAAGTAAAGTCATGTAATATACTGTCCTCCTTTAAGTTCTGCCTTGACAACTGGATGTGTACCAACAATATTTTCCCAAGTTAAGCTGTATATCTCTCACAGAAAAGAGAGGTTGAATCACCCAGTATGGTCAGTCTCTGTACGGTCAACAAGGCTAATAAGCACATATGAACGTATGACTGTTGTAGCTTCCTTGGTCCCTTTGATTTCTCCTTTGTTGCACATTTTTGTGATGTCTGTTAGAGGTGTAGCTTGTTATTATTGTGCCCAATTTCATCCCCTGATCTGGAGAACCCCCTGAACTTTGTGTTGAGGAGGAACAGCAAAAGAAAAACTCCTCTCCTAAGCCATAGAAAACTACTTGCTTCAGTTTACACCACATATGGAGACCTTCAGCCTTTCAGTTCTGACTACAAATGCAGTACTGGCATATTCATATATTGTCTAAATACAAGCAGATTTCATGCCAGGTTAGTCCTTCATAAAGACACTTATGTATTCAATAAGGAAAAGATGTGATATTTCTTTGGCAAGCTCTGCTCCATGAAATACACCGGTGGTCACCTTATCACCATCAGAAACACAACCATAAAATTTTATTAAGAAACTCACAAACTTTTTATCAACCATGGGTGTGATGGTGGCTGATATGCACTTACTTCACAACTTCTTATGTTCTTCTGTGTAGAAAATCTGCCTCAAATTTCTCAGCTCTGCTAAGAAGCATCACCATGACAAAGCAAAATGACAGCTAGCATCAAAGTAAATTCTTAACAACCATCTCTCAGTAATAACCTCTGACTTGTATTAGTAGTGATATACAGTAATACAGGTTAATAAATCTGGTCAACAAAATAAGGAAATGTAAAGCAGTGGTGGACTTCTTTGAGAAGGTAACCAAAGCAATGAATGAGGGAAAAATGGTTCACACTGCTTACCTTGACCTGGCCAAGACATATGACACAATAACCTACTCGGGCATTGCTGACAAACTCAGGAGGTTAGGTACAAACCCGTATGTCATCTGGTGGATAGCCAACTGTCTCAAAGACAGGACCCAGGAAGTTAGAATCAGGAAGTCCACCTCTACAAAGAGGCCAGTTACAAGAGGACCACCTTGGAATCAGTCCTTTGATCTCTCCTTTTTGGCATTTACTTCTCTGAAGTCAAGGCCAATGTCAGTGGTCTCTGGCTGACTATATTTGCTGATGACTGCAAATTAGGAGCTGTCATTCAATCCCACACTGACACAAATGTTCTCCAGGAGGGGCTGACACATACAAACAACTGGTGTCAGAGCCATGGACTAAAACTAAATGCCAAGAAATCATCCACCCCTAGTAACTATCATGTTGAAAACATACCCCTTAGAGTTTACCCAGTAGTTAGGGACTTAGGGACACACATAGTAGTCTAGCCTATGACCATCAAGTGTCTATAGTTGTGAAAAAAAAATCACTCTATGTTGCGCAACTTAAAACAAAGCTAAGGCATCTAAGTCAAATTAAGTCATTGTTCCACTGTATTCAGCATTCATCAGACCTGTCATTGAGTACGACGACCCCTTTGGTATGTACTTAACCAGGCATATGTAACAACTAGAATGTCCACAGAGGTTCCTCACTAAAAGAATACAGGGCGTAAATATAATGTCCTATGCAGACTGCCTCAAGTCCTATCCATGTATTCTGTCTCCTACAAGCTTTTGAGGGGAGATCTATGCCTGGCATACAGGGTATTGTCAACCCCACTCTAATGAATCTGCTGCATACCCACAAAAAAACAGCACCATAATTACCTGTTCTAAAGACTTAAATCTTGCCTGTGATATAAATATTGCCTGCTGGAGTGACAGGTATGTATCCCAGACAGTACCTCGTCTATGGAACAAGCTCCCCATCCATGTGAAGCAGAGTTCCTCCCTAACCCAATTCAAGAGCAACTTGGACAACTGGATGGGGAACAGGAAATTCATCCCTGGTTTGGCACCTATGTTTTTAATGGACACAGGCAACCTGTAATAGTTCAACCCCCAGGCCCCTACTTGTAAATGTTTCATCTCTCAAACCCCTTTTTACACTTATCAAGGGTATCAGAACTTGTCAGAAATTTGGGATGCATGGCTAGGCTTAAAAGGCCCTTGTGGTCATTAGCCTAGTAAACACCTATGAACCTATGAAGAAATGGAAATAAATACTGCAATGCATTTCTGATCATTGAAAATGCTTTGCTTGACAGCATGTGTGTGTGTGTGTGTGTGTGTGTGTGTGTGTGTGTGTGTGTGTGTGTGTGTGTGTGTGTGTGTGTGTGTGTCTATACACATCGTGGACCAATAGCATTGTATTACATTTGCCTGATGGCGGAAAAAGACAATCAGTTCCACCTTTTTCTCACCATTTTTTCACCTGCTCCATGCCAACTTGAATGCTTTCACAGATTCTTTCTCCAGCACCCACAACTAGCTGTCCACTCCATGAGTTCACTACCCCACTTTTATAAGTACTTTCACAAATCCACGTAGTAACTTGTCCTATTTGCTGCCTGTCCACTCCCACCTCTGTCCTTCCTGATCAGGATTATCTCTGCACATCTTCCTGGTATGAACTTGTACCCACATATTTATTTATTTGACATTTGTTGTGCTGGAAAAGTCTAACTGGGCAGAAACCCATTTTCAGCAGAGGCCAGGGGAGAAAAGCACTAAATAGGTTCATAGATTCATACTAAGCTAACTGCCCTTGCAAACCATTTTAAGCCTAGCCAATTATCCATTGTGAGACTCAAACCCTGCACCTTGTGTTTGTAAGGCAAACACCTTAACCATTAGGCCACCCTCCTAACCTTACATAAAAAAAAATTAGATTAAGTAGACAGAGAAATAGAAACTAGCAATTACAGTCAAGTTTCAGCATCATGCAGCTGGGTAATTGTATAAAAAAAGAGTTAGCAAATGCAACTGAGTTTCAGCAACAATAAGATAAGATAAAACAAGAGTAGCTGGAGTGTACATTAAGGACTGACAAGTTACATTATGTCTTCTGATCTCTTGTGTGAAGATCACTTCCTCCACAAGCCTGTGGTTATATCCTTTCTCATCCTATTAATACAACCTTCTGGAGGTTGTCTTATTGATACTTCCCAGTGAAAGAAATGTAGTCTCCTTCGATGGACACTGGAAATGCAAAGAACATATTGTAGTCTGGCCAGTGGACATACAGCAGGGGCATTAAATCTTTGCTTATGGAATCAATTTCCTTTTTTTCTTTCTTTGCCTCTGGAGTATATTTCCATAAAGATGCCTGCAAGCATCCTGATTCATGTTACCAGTTCCTTTTTAGTCTCCTCCTTGTGATCCAATCCATGTGGAATCAATACCTATAGATCTACTTCATACTCCATTGCTGTCAGTTCCTGACCCCCCCCGCCAACTAATACTTCATATAAGGGTTGTTTTGACATTCAGTTAGGCATCATGAGGCTGTAGACACCATACTTTCTGATCAGGAATCTGCCATTACACCTTGAAAGTAGGAAGTATTAACCTAAAATTGTAAGTAGTTGGAAAGAAATGGGAAAAAAAGTCTGTATATAACATGGATTCATACTCAACACAAATATCTTCATAACAGGAACTGTTCTTTTCCCGAAGATATGTCAGTTTCAGTATTAGCTATAATAGTGTCAGGGTGCATGGAGTCTCCTATGGTTTTTACAGGACTTTTGCAAAGTGCCACTACATCAAATGTGTTTGATGAAAGGGCACTGATCAACTTTGAGTATTGATACTATAAACTTGTAAATGAGCCACATCTGAAGATTGCTATGCACTTCCTGTTCATAAATTCTGCAAGTTTTATACTCGGTTGCACTTATATAATGTAGTCGCATATGTACATGGTTATTTCAGAACATTTAGTGATGCATGCAAATTATTCTGGTTTGCTGTTTAAGCAGAAATCACTACTCATATCAAAAGTTGTGTGTGTGTGTGTGTGTGTGTGTGTGTGTGTGTGTGTGTGTGTGTGTGTGTGTGTGTGTGTATATATATATATATATATATATATATATATGTGTGTGTGTGTGTGTGTGTGTGTGTGTGTGTGTGTGTGTGTGTGTGTGTGTGTGTGTTAGGAAGAACTAACTTTGAATCTGTATTTGGAGCTACGGTGAAATTTGCTTGATCTGGCCAGAAAAATACTCACAAAAATGTGCCTGCTAACCATATAAATTGTGAAAACCTCCCCAGGCTAACTTTTTTCTCATCTGTTTCAGATGTCTACAATTCTAGGAATTATTTCATATTTTATAGCCTGAAACTTTTCAGCATGCTACACTAAATAATACTTACAAAACTGACTTTTTATTTAGTGCTGTCAGGTCAATACCAATGCCTTGCAAGATGCATTCTTTTTCAGTAGTTGGTCACCCACTCTGGCATTTAAACAGCAGCAATACACCAGAACCGATTCATTTCTACAAACATAGCTGTTACTCTTTTAAACAGAACAATACTCACATATACAATATTAAGAAAAGCAACATTTAGGTATTATTCTTAATAAAGTGCAACAAACAACAAGAAAAAAAATGGAAGTCTTCTTGACAGATTTAAGTACAACTGCTCTTGGTTATGAATTTAAACTATTCATTTTTGTATTATTTCTGGTAGCAGGTATAAAAATAAAATTTACAAACAATACACACAATCATAAAAAAAAAAACCCTAAAGGGAAAGAATGTAGTATCCTTGGCAAGCAGTCTTGAAATAAATGGCTTCATCTACTGATGTTCAAAAGGAAAGTTCCAGCAGTCCTGTACACGAGTACCTCCCTGCTAGCTTCGTGCATAGGGGCATGGCCATCTTGATTGACAGGCAAAATTTCATTGTTGTGATATGTAAATGAACCATTGTGTGATATCATGCATACACAGTTAGTTAATTGACACGTGTGCAAATGAATCCTATGAAATGGAGCAGGTGATTGACAGGTATGCAAATAACCCCTCTGAAATGATGAAGATGTTGAATTTACCTTAACAATTTGTAAAGACGTGTATGTGAGCAGTGAAACTGTGTTGGAAACAAGTGGAAAATGCAGTGTTGCGATGTGTAAAAACAGTGTATGTGAGCTTTGAAACTGTTTATGAAACAAGTAGAAAATGGAGAATTTGCCATAATGGCTGCTCAACACAAACACAAACACACACCCCACAGCACTGTCACCTTTCAGCTATGTTCGGCTCCAGTACATAATGGGCCATGTGCCCGGCATGTATCTAATAAAAGTGCTTCTCATTCCACTCGCACTTCATGATCCCACCACACATTCCACAGCAGCCGTTATGGCAAACACTCCATTTTCCACTTATTTCATAAACAGTTTCAGTGCTCACCTACAATGTTTTTTACGCATTATGTTACAAATATCCAAAATGGTGGTGTTGCTGTGGTAAATAGTTATGGGCGTGTATATTTATTCAGTGACGTGCCACCATTACACACTGAATATTCATGTGCACATTTAATTATTCTGTCATGTGAAAGGATGCATTTAATTATTCTGTCATGTGAAAGGGTGTTGTGTGGTTGGTGGAATTAAGGCAGGCTTTGTTACTGTGCATAAAAAAAAAATGACTAGATAAAAACGCTCACTTTATTAACAAAATAAAGCTTTCGGGAATAACCCTTCCTCAGTATTTAAAACATTTAAAACACAGCAACACAATAAGCACATGACACAGCCAACCAATGAAACTAAGTAAACAATCAATTAATTTGGCAATTTACATGCATATTAAAAAGTTTCTTTCTTCTTAATTTCTACTAAATACATAAATTGTAAAAATATATGAAACAGAATAAAAACAAATTAAGAGCAGAAGTATAAACAGAGAAATAACAGTTGCATGAATAGAAGGAAATGTCTATTATTACTTGTATTGTTTTGCCTAGCTATTAATACTAGCTTAATGGTTACCATGTTATTGAGGCCAGGTAGCCTATCTGCCTTTAGCCTGGTGATCCATCTATATATATTCTGCCATTCCTTTCTTATTATTAATATCTCCTTCTCTTAGGCTTTTATACACTACCTCTAACACTTTAAGCCTAAAGCCATGAGATGGACCACTCTCTATCACGTCTGGCTAGGGCATTAAGTTGCTATATCATATATTTGGCTAGGGCATTGGTTGTTACCCCCTCCTCATTTCTGATTTATGTTCTATAATACGGTCCCTAAGCCGCCTTGAGCATTTTCCCACATAAAATCCTTCACATTCTGCACATGTTGCTAAATATACTATGCCAGCTGTATTACAAGTAGCCTGATATCTAATTTCATATATCACTTTAATTACTGGATGTTGAAAGGACAGTTTATTACAAATATTTGCACAGCAACTACAGTTATAACAAGGGGTTGTACCTGGTTTATGCATTACTGGAATCAGCACAAAATCTTTATAGCATAACTGTCTTTTAAGACTATTACTATTTCTATAAGCAAATCTGGGTACAGTACTTAGCAGAACAGCCAATTCAGGCAAAGACATTAATATTCGCCAGTTTTTTCAAATAACTGCTTCCACTTGTCTAGTCATAACATTATATGTGCTGTTATTTTGTTACTGTGAACCCAGGAAGGTACACATGTACAGCATCGCCAAAGTTCCTTTTAAGTGCAGCTACAATTCAGTTTAGAGTCCTTACTCCTTAACTTATTTATGTCAGATGACAGGTTTCCTTGGCATCTGGAAGCAACTACTACACTGGAAGCCAAGATAACATGATTTTGACCCATTAAGTATCCAACAGAGATTTTTTTTTTAAAGTTCCATGACAACCGATCTACATTTTTTTCTTAAATTACAGGGTGAATGATTTAGCAGAATTAGCGAAGTAGACTTGACCCACGAATAATAAAAGTGACCTGAAACCTTTCACATCAAACAGGGCTGTAATGCAACCACTCAGTATTACAATCCTGCTTCTTGATCTTTGTGAGCAGTAACTTAAAGCCTGCTTTACATGTTAATGTACCACGGAATCAATGACTGTGATTTCAGGAAATCTGGAAATAGAGGGAAGATTGTCCTTAGGACATCCAGATCTCACAAACAAAACCTATTTTTAGTGAACATGTACTTTCTCTTGAGGTGTTTATTCTGGAAATGTACTTTGGAATTTTTTTTTCTCTGGGGGTAGGAGTATGTATGCAAAGGTGAATTATATTTTATCACTTGAATGCAAACACTATCGAATCTATCCTGACAGAGCAGTGTGTTTGTGAAGCAAACTGAATATACTGTTATGGGCAAAATGCATTTCACCTGACCAATGTGAAACAAATTGGGTACATATCCAGTTAAAATGTGGGGATAAAGCATGTGTGAAAGCAATTGATCACAGTTAAATAATTGTGGATTTCAATTTTATCCACTGAAACAGAGACATGGCTGGTAAAAAAAGAGAGTCTGTATGTGGCAGCATTTGATACATGTTCGCTTGATCCCACTTAAATGATTAATGTCTTAGAATGCAAAAGTGCAGTTTGTATTAACAGAAGCTGAATTATTTTATCATGAAAATAATGTCTTTCTCCTGAGCATAGTCAATCAACAAGGGCAAGGCGCACTCATCTGGGTTGTGGTTAGTCTGTGGAAATGTCTAGGAGAGTCTGTATTCGAAAGTTAAAAGGCAAAACATTTCCCATTAAAAATCATCCTATCTTTTATTTGTAGATAATTTACTCTTCATGGTTAAAAGAGATGTACATTATCAAAAGGGGTTTGTATTAATATACATACGGAACTAAAATATTGCTTAGGGTACTTACTGAAATAAACAGAGGTGCATTCCATGTTTTGACTAACAAAATTATTACTGCATTACTTCTGCTTTTTACTCTTCTCACTTGCATTATTTTCTGCACTTCTTTTCTTCTGTACTATTAGCCTAGATAGCATAGTCTAGACTCAGACCTGCTGAATCTATCCTGTTTTTGTTACATGTGAGCACTACACCAGCCATCTCTCATTAAGAGGAGCTCCCCTGCACCCTTGCAGCAGAAGAGTGTCGTTCCAGCCATGTCTGAGTTGGGGATTGCTGGAGTAAGGCTCATTGTGTGCTATTGGTAGATTAGCTTAAACGTTTAATTTCATTTGTATTTAACCCTTGCATTTGTGCAGGTTTAAGCTCAATTAACCTGTCCTGAGATGCTACGCATTTGGCAACTTTTGCCAGCAAAAGTCAAGAAAATAAGTATATTTTGTGTTTCTACTGCACTTTTAAAACTGCATTCTGTCTGATTACTGCATTATTTCTGCTTTTTTACTGTTGACTACATTATTTTCTGCACTTGTTTTCAACTGTACTATTTGCCTAAAACAGCATAGTCTAGATTCAGATATGCTGACTCTATCCTGTTTTTGTTACACGTAACGTAACATGGCAGTGTATGCTTCTCTTTGCCCACAGGGAATTTGCAAACAGCCATATTTCTCTGCAGCTAAATGTCACTTCAGCCATGTGTCCCCCGTCAAATGTACCACAGGGAAATGTCTCGCTGCCTAGGCGCCTGAACCCCTCTGAAAATCAGGGAGAATTGAGAGATATGCAGTGTGGGGAAAAGCACCCATACAGGAAAAACAGGTAGCCTTCGCAGCATGTTGCAGTGATCATTGTGTGAGGTAGGGGCCACATGTAGCTCCATGTTTGTACATAATTTCCATTTTTCCAGCTTCATTTGTTACACACACACACACACACACACACACACACACACACACACACACACACACACACACACACACACTCACTCACTCACTCACTCACTCACTCACTCACTCACTCACTCACTCACTCACTCACTCATTCAGAAATGGAATGAAGACTAAGCAGTTTGTTTACCAACTATTTGATTTTATGTGGTCAATAGATACTAGACAGGTGAATAACATAACATTGTTAAAGAAAATACGTAAAGACTGTTTTTACAAACTAGAAAACTGCTGCTAACTGAGCCGATTCAGTGTGAATAATTTGAATGTGTTCTCTACACTTGTCTGTAGACAGTGCTGTGCGATGGTACACAAGTGTCCTAAGATCAAAACATGCTTCCATTTCTCCATATGTGATTCATTCTAACCTAACTCACAGAATATTTGTATATTCATTAAATGCAAATACTGCACAGATTTCTCCATGCTGATTACTCGGGTTTCAATAAATATGTAAAGACTAGCATTCAATCATGCCACACTCAGATTTTCAATCTGTTGTCATCAATTATTAAAATCAACTACTAAATGTCTTGAAACAGCCTGAGAAAGTATGCCATATGAATACATCTCCTTTTCTTATAACTTAAGAATATTTAATGGCTATAGCTAGAGAATTTTAAAAACTGCTGGCAAGGAAATGCATTGTGACTCATGCAAATGTAATCAGCATGGAATGAAAGTGTAACTTAGAAGAATGACTTGGACTTCCCAGGTGTGATTATTTTTTTATTTTACTTCCAGGCTATTCAGAGTTAATTATTCTGAGGTCATGCCTTCTGAGGGATGATGGCTAAACTCATTCAGTGCAAGATTTTCCCGTGCCCCCACCTCACCCCATTATCTGCCAGGATTGCTGACTTTCTTAGCATTTTCTTTATTTATGCCACTGAAATACATATAGGTCCTAAATGTTTCACCCATGTCATTTCTTTACACAAGAGAGTATTTGTTTATGCCCCCCCCCCCAACTCCATTTATACAGCATATGAATAATGCATTAAACACTTAGCATGCTGGACTGTCACCTCTCAAGCAGAACACGGTACATCTGTCCGTAAACTTGAAACCTACCGATTCATTACTGCTCTTACGTTATCCCTGCACTTTCGTCCTGAATGCTTCCAAGAAGATTATTCCCTTGCTAGTGACTACGTTTGGTAATTATAAGCTCAGGAAATATTCAGGGAAATATAATAGACTGATTGCTTATAGTATATCTTTAGATTGTTATACTAGTTTTAAAGCAAAGGAGCAGTTACAGCTTTAATTTTTATGAAAAAAATATTGTCAATGTTATTTTTTATGCCACAGCATTTAAAAAGAATGAAAGATTTCACTGTTATACAGCAGGAACATGCAGATTTTTTTTTAGGCTTGATGTCACAATAATGCATATTTTTATTTTGACAGCCTTTTTGTTTGCTATTCTGAAGAGAATTAAACTTCAACTGAATGTTAGGAAATGTTGCAGTTTGTTAATTTTTAATGGCAGTTCTTCCTTTATTTAACAATACTGACAAATACCTGAATGTCATTTGTTCTAATAACATTGAGGATTTATTAGAAGTCCCTAAAATGCAGGGTTGTATCGCTAAAACAGCTGAATTTTTCTAGTAGATTTTTGCACAACACAGTTGAATATTCCATTATAAATAAGTTAATGGAGGATAAAGCTGCTACTCCAGTGATAAAAAGGCATGTGCATGTGTTTCTTATAACCCTGGTTGATGGATAAGAACATACAATAGATTTGCTGTGTACCTGCAATAATAAAATAGGTTCATAGGAGGTTACAAGGCTAACGGCCCTAGAGTCCTTACAGGCCTAGCCATGTTATACCTGAGTTACCCTTAAACCCTGTCCAAGTTATACACGAGTTACCCTAATTGACCCTGGTTAGATGGGAATTATTTGCAGAGTGAGTCTATGGTCAGCACAGACTACCCTTGTCCATTAGGGACATGGCACCATCCCTGGGGTGAATTTGCAGTCTCCCATCTAATTGTATCAGTTCCGCTTTAATAAGGACAGTAAGGAGCTCTGCCTTATATGAATTGGATGTTTATTCTAGAGGAGTGGCAATCTTTGTGAGATAAATCTGTCTTTCCACCATGTTCTGCTAGTGTCACAGGCTAGGTTAGGATCCCTGGAGCAAGTGTCACATTTGATGTGCAGCATATCCATTAGGGCAGGGTCAGAGACTGCCCTGTAGGCCATGACACAAGTCATTTTTCTGTAGTCTGTAAGATACAGAGTACAATGATAGAGCTTTCACTCTACCCATGTAAGTCATGGTTTGGATGCCCTGAATTTTTTTGGTGAGAAACCTCTGTAGTCTCTTCATATGCTGCAGGTGTCTGGTGAGGTACATACAAAAGAGGGCATGGTACTGTTTTAATGGGTTGAATGAGGGTCGCGTACAGTGGAGTTATAATATCCTTAGACCTGGATGCAGTGCCCTTACTTATGAGATGCACAATGTAGAAGGCTTTCTTTACTACTGTGAAAACATGGTGATTGAAGTTTAGATCACTATCAACCTGGGTTCCCAAGTCTCACATCACTGGGTTTGAGATTAGAGGAATGCTGTCAATATTGTAATTAGGAGGGAATTCTGCTTTGCCAACGGGGAAAACAATGCACTTTTTTGCATTTAGTTTTAGTCCGTGGTTTTGGCATCAGACATCTGTCTGTATTAGCCTCTTCTGTAATATATTACCATCAGTGGGGGACTCGATGATTGCACCCAGTTTGCAATCATCAGTGAACTTGGTAACCCACAGGCCATCTACTTTAGCCTGCACTTCTGAGAAAGAGATTCCAAACAGTAAAGGGCCCAGCACAGATCCTTGTGGTACACCACTGGTGACTGTTCTACTGGTAGAGGTGGAGTCCCCAATTTTGACAGTGTGTATTCTGTTGGTGAGCCAGTTGGCTACCCATCTTGTGACGTACGAGTTAATCCCCAGAAGGGAGAGTTTCTCAGTGATACCTCAGTGGGGAGTAGTGTAAAATTAGGTCAAAATAGGCAAGTATGTACTGTCTTACCTTCATCCAGGGCTTTAGTGACATTCTCAAAGAAGTTTGCCAGGTTCAACAAGCATGATCTACCCTTTATGAAGCCAAAATGGGTTGGGTCAACAGTTTGAAGGTTCCCTATGTCCTTTTTGATAAGGTCCATGATGATTCTTTCCATGACCTTGCAGATAAGGCTGGTTAGACTTACGGATCTATAGTTCCCAGGGTCAGCTGATGGGCCCCTTTTGTGCAAGGGGATTACTGTTTCTCTTCTCCACTCTGCTGGAACAAAGTCAGTTTTCAGGCTGGGGTTAAAAAGACCACCAAGTGGTTCCACTAGGTCTTGTTTTTGATTGCTTAGTAAGCAGCCTGAGATGTTGTCTGGTCCCATTAGGGCCATGTTTTTGGCCTTGGAGAGCAAGGATATGACCTGCTGTCTAAAGATGCTAGGTGGAGGACTATAGGTTCATAGGTTCATAGGTTCATACTAGGCTATCTGCCCGAGGGCATTTACAAGCCTAGCCCATCGTTTTGTGGCTTACGCCACCCCTTTAGTATGGGGAACTATACCCATTTTTTTGCTGTGCCTCTGTCGAGCAGTGACACTGAGGTAATCCCTGGGGTATATCTGCGATCTCCCATCCATTGGTCAAGATTTCTCTTGAACAAGGCCAGCGAGGTGCTCTGCCTCACATGTACCGGGATTTTGTTCCACAGCATAGGGAGTCTTTGGGTGATGAATCTATCCCTCCAGCACGTCCTATTAATAGCCGTGTCGAGGTTTAAGTCTCCGCCCTTGTGGCTCTGATGGATCTAGATTTTCTGAGGTGAAGCATATTCATCAAATCTGGGTTTGACATGGCCTTGTATGTTAGGCAAAGGTCACCTCTGAGCAAGCGATAGCGACTGAATAGAGCTGGAGTTCTTTCAGTCGGGCAGCATAGGACATATTTTTGAGACCCTTTATCCTTTTGGTGAGGAACTTTTGTGGCCTCTCCAGCTGCTGCAAGTGTCGGGTCAGATACATTCCGAATGGGGCATTGTACTCAATCATTGGTCTGATGAGTGATGAGTAAAGGGAGACTATGACCTCCCTTGATCTAGATGAGAATCCCTTCATGATAAGGTGGGCAATGTAGAAGGTCTTCCTAACTACTTTAGCTACATGGGTGTCGAATGACAGACTACTATCAACCTGGGACTAGTATCAGGAATGCTTTAGGTTATGACTAGTGGGGACAGGGGCTGAAGTTTGTACCAAATCTGTCAGCTAGTAGGTTGGCAGTTTCCTCAGGGGCAGTATAAGTCGTACCATCTACCACTAGTTAGGCACATAGCTGGGCATTCCCTTTTAGATTTCAGATGTAGCTAAAGAATGCCTTATGATTATCCTTAGCTAGGGATGTAATTTTGGCTTTGTAATTAGGTTTAGGCGACTTTGCAAGATATCTGATTTGCTTGTTTAGGCTGTTGAAGGAATTCTTTCTCAGTTGACTGTTCCGTCTTGTTCTTTAGACATCCAGTCAGGTACAGCTGAGTCTATACAGCAGCTTAAATGTTTATACAGAGCATTTGTGTGCTTCTCTGCATAGGTGTCAGTGTTGACCGTGTTTGCAGGGTGCTTGAATCTTTTTATACCATCACTTAGTAGGCTGTAGTTAGCTTCAGAATTTTTTTTAGTTTTATCGCTCCTGTGGGGATGTCAGGTCCAATATTTACTTTGAATGAGATTGATGTATGGTCCAACTATACCAGGGAGGGCACCACGTGTGTGTGTGTGTGTGTGTGTGTGTGTGTGTGTGTGTGTGTGGGGGGGGGGGGGTAATGCAGTGACAAGCCATGTTGGGGAGTACTACGTTTAGGACATTCGAGCCCCTTGTGGGGGTGCTGACTATTTGTTCCAGGGCATGTGTATTGACAAAGTCCAAGAACATCTGGGCAATCATGTTTGTGCTCATGTATGTCACCCAATCATGGAAGGATAGTTGGAATCTCCCAGGTAGGCTGTATGTTTCTCTTGGTTCGTGGCAGAGGACCTATAGCTAACAATGATGTGATGGTGTATTTTGCCTGTAGTTAGTTGGATCTGGAGTAGTTCAAGAGAGACATACTGTTTAACCAGTCTTGAGGTGTACTTAGTTTTAGTGAAGATGGCTACACCCCTACCTTTGGTTCTTTCATGCTTGTTTTGAGGTCTGAATGTGTGGAAGGCATTGTAGCCTTGCATGTTCAGGGTTCTCTTTGCAGCCTTGAACCATGTCTCAGTGACTGCACAGATGTCGGCCTCTTCAAGGATGAGGAGTGCTTCCAGGGAGTGAAGTTTCCTGTTTAGGCTCCTAGCATTAAGCAGCAGAACCATGAGTTTATATCGAGACAGTTTTGCTACATTGGAAATTCTGTTGTTTTGACAGTGCCTAAAAAGGCACTATGTGGAGGCAAGACCCTTTGCCAGTATCCAGCAGCCTAGAGGAGACTGGCACAGACCATTTCTGGCAAAGCAGCATGATCTGCCTTCCATGTCCTCCCAGGCTGACAGGTACTGGATCCTCCTGGGTTGACATCAGAAGCTGAGCCAGTTGTTGAAATCAATCATTTTTTTGTGTATAGTGTGGCATCATCTGGGTGAAGGTAGAAAGCTGCTTAGGGCTAGGGTCATACCTGTCTGGGACACACAATCTGTGATTTCAATCATGTCTCTCTTCATTTAGTCCAGTCAGGTCAAACATGGAGTATGACAGATTCATAACGGTAATTGTTGCTGAGTGACTTGAGTGCGTGCCTGATCTGATGGATTCTGACACTTGTCAGCTAGCTGACCATGACATTCTCCTTGTCCATCCTTGTGAGGGGGACATCTGTGTGTCTCGGGTTCAGGCGCCTAGGCAGTGAGACATTTCCCTGTGGTACATTTGACGGGGGACACATGGCTGAAGTGACATTCAGCTGCAGAGAAATATGTCTGTTTGCAAATTCCCTGTGGGCAAAGAGAAGCATACACTGCCATGCCCACAGCTTTAATAGCCAAATGCATGGCAGCAGAAGAAGTAATGAGTGTTGTGCTCAGTGTACAGTACATACTTATATAACATGTAGAAGTGTGCTGCAGCATGCAGGAAATCATGCAGGCTACTGTAGTCACATTTATGCTCCAGTATGCGTTTTAGGTAATGTTTCCTAGACACTGTGAAGGGGATAGTGGTCCACACACTCCAATTATAAAGACACTGCCCATTGTGCACTGCATTTTTACTGCCACTGGTATGCCCTCTGGCTAGCCTGCTGCTGATGCCTACCACATTGCCTGCTGCCTCATATTCCCTTGGGGCCCATGGACATGGTTTTCCTCCTGTGCATTTGGTTATTAAAGCTGTGGGCATGACAGTGTATGCTTCTCTTTGCCCAAAGGGAATTTGCAAACAGCTATATTTCTCTGCAGCTGAATGTCACTTCAGCCATGTGTCCCCTGTCAAATGTACCACAGGGAAATGTTTCGCTGCCTAGGCGCCTGAACCCGTTTTCCTCATATGGCCTATTTAGTGACCCAGACTTCCTTTCTTCCCAGATTCTCATATTTTCTCCTCATATGGCCTATTTAGTGACCCAGACTTCCTTTCTTCCCAGATTCTCATATTTTCTCCTCATATGGCCTATTTAGTGACCCAGACTTCATTTCTTCCCAGATTCTCATACTTTTTCATCATGTGGCCTATTTAGTGACCCAGACTTCCTTTCTTGCCAGAGTCTCATATTTCTGTAAATATCTATCTTTCCTTTGCTTCTCTTTCTTTGTCGGCCTGTTCCTGCCTCTCCTTCTATAGCAATTCCCAATTTCCCAACTGCTTCCTGTAGCTACCTTCCTCAACTCTGCATTGCCAAACCCCAAATGTGTTGGCCAAATGCTCTTCCTAATACCCTGCCCATTATTATTTTCATTCACCAGGACTCCTCGGTTACCATCAGCTTCAATTCTACCTTCCCTATATTCCTATCTGTCCTAAATCCCAGCTGTCCCACAGATCCTTCAGCCGGACAACTCGGTCCCATCAAGCACATTGTACCATTCTCCCCTTCTCCTGTACTGCAGTTCCTCCACAGCTTGGTTTGATATGCTACCAGATTTAAAACCAGCGGTAGTACACCTATTATATGTTAGTATACTCTCAGATAAATTCTCCTAATGAGAGCAGCAGGTCTACTTGCAATCTAACAGATGCCCTCTGGCAGCCTGCTTGCAATGCTTCTTAAGAAAATAGTCTTTCTGATGAAAACTTGTATGTTTATTTAACATTAAATTCTATGTCAGAATAAGTTATTGGAGCATTAAGATGTATTGATCTCATAAGCATGAACATGGCCAAGAAGAGAGGGCCAAAGCAGTCCAGTTACTAAAAGGATAATATGCATAAGTACTAGGGTTTTCAAGCACTTAAGATGCAAAGCAGGAGGCCTGAGAAAAAGCAGCATCAGTTAAGCATTCAGAACGAGATCTTTAACGTATTCAGTACCCAGGACTCTTTAATTTAAACTCGTCTTTGAACCTCCTTCCAGAAAATGACATGCAGTTAAGCAGCAAGGCAGCAGTTTAATTCCAAGCTAATCAAACAAATAAGATGTTTTTCTGTCTTATTCTGCCCACTCAAAAGTCAAGAAAACAATGTGAACTCAGGAAGTGTAACCTATGCAGAATGAAAATGTAGTAGTGTCAATGCACACCTCAATTTGAGTTATGTATACAGCAAAAGAATATCTTCAGAAGGATTTAAACATATCTAGTATTAAAACTTTAGCCTACTTGTTATAAGTTTATGTTTTTTATGGCAATGTATATTCATTCAGTTGTTTGCCTTTTATTGCTGAGGTGGAGCAGTAAATTCCTGACCAGAGTTTGTTTGGGGGGGTATATTTAATTGTGAAGAGTAGATGGATATACTGGCTGATCGATATAAATAGATATGGAAATGAAACTAGGAAAAAACGCTCGCTTTTGCCCAGTAGATTGTGAGGAAAGTTTTACAGCTGCATGGAGATTAGCACAAGAGAGTATTCTGTTACCCAAGATGCACTTCTTCAATACTGTGAAATTCTGAATTATACAGATGGTGTCTTTTCCACTTAATTTCTCCACAACAGAAAGAAGTCTCTGTGAGGGAGTTTGTAGATGAAGCTGGTCCCATCGCAGTCTAGTGCACCATCAAACAAACATTTACACCATCTGTCAGGCGACTGGTAATATTTGTACCAAACTCTGTGATACCGAAGGAGGTGTGTCACTCATCTAGTCAGGATACAATAGATGAGACTTTGTGGGTTCTGTTCAAGCAGCTTTTATGTACAAACACATCAGGATTGAGGCTTATTAACATTAGCTTAGGTAAACTTATATACAAACCAGCTATTACACTCATACATGCTCACTCTCTGGCTGCACTCTCAAAGTGGCACTGAGATCAGCACGTGCTCGGTATTTATATGCATGTTCAGTCCTTGAAACGCTTCTTAAAGATACAGCACACACGCTCTGTTCTACAGGGTGATTCTGCAATAATCTGTTCTCAGTGACATCATATGAAGTCTTCATACTTTAGTGTAAATGATTAAGACAGAAATGAAAGGTTCCATCTGTTCTGCAAACAATACTTATATACTAATGTGAACTTAGTTTTCTGATCTTAGTTTTTAAGTCTTCTATGCATGAGACACACTGAATTATGAGTTAAATATTCAGACTATTGTGTAGCCATTTATTTTGATGTTCTGAAACAATAAGCTCTGAGTGTAAACTGCACAATGATTGCATGCAAAGCGAAGCGGAAGTGAGTGTCATGCTTCATAGTGCCCATTGCATCCATACTCCATGAGTGTTAATGGGGTTTTGCATAGCCCAGTTAGACTTTCCCGCTCAACAAAGTCAATAAATAAAATAAAAAATAAATCAGCAATACCATAAGATGCATGTGGCAATATGTACACATTTCTGACTCAATAAAATGAGTCAAAATTATCCTCAGTTGTGAAGCTTCTGAAGAGAATCTTGGCATACATGTTGAGAACACAGAATAAAATATTATGATCATTAGCCCGATCATAATTCTTTTTAGTGCATGGAGCTTTATCAAATCCATGTACTACAAGATAAAGAAGAAAAAAAGAAAGAGAAAGTGTAGGAATACAAAGTGTTTACTGGTTTTGAAAATTGGTAAAGCACTTAGCAAGCCCTCTCGCACAGCAACATACCTTTCAGTTTCTTTGCTTACAAAGTTTCAACAAATCCAAAAATAATGGGGAATGAAGGACTGAAATCAGGAAGAGCTTTCAAATACTGCACTAATATACTTATAAAGTTAATAGAACAGCAGGTTTTCTATCAACGCATATTGCCTGACCAATAAGAACAGAACTCTTAATGAGTGGAATTATAGGCTGTTTCTATTCCTTGGTATTTTACCAGATAATCAAATATTTTAAGGGAGCCACAGCAAAAATATGAGGCAGAATGAGGAATGCTGAGTGATTTACAGATAATAATCACTATTATAATTAGTAAACAATCCTCAGGTGAAAAGCCAGGTATAATTCAGCAACAATTAGATAAACTATGGAGGGTATTCAGAAAAAATCAGACCACGAATGTGCAGCAGTAAATAGCCTGACAAAATTAGAGTGACATGCCCCTATATAGATTACGTATGCATGCTTACCAACATGGCACAGCCATACCCGAAATAATGCTGCATAATGAATCATTGCAACCGCAGCTGTAGTGACCACAAAACTTGCCCAACCTCACCATCAGGAATCAAGTGCCCCAGGGAAAGTAGCATGCAAATGGCCTGGCCAAAGATATGCACATTCAAATGGCACTCTGTTCCGTGCACACAGCAGCCAGCCCACAGACAGATACCAGGGCAAAGTGCCAACTGGCACTCTGTTCCATGCACACAGCAGCCAGCCCACAGACAGATACCAGGGCAAAGTGCCAACTGGCACTCTGCTCCATGCACACAACAGCCAGCCCACAGACAGATACCAGGGCAAAGTGCCAACTGGCACTCTGCTCCATGCACACAGCAGTCAGCCCACAGACAGATACCAGGGCAAAGTGCCAACTGGCACTCTGTTCCGTGCACACAGCAGCCAGCCCACAGACAGATACCAGGGCAAAGTGCCAACTGGCACTCTGCTCCATGCACACAGCAGCCAGCCCACAGACAGATACCAGAGCAAAGTGCCAACTGGCACTCAGTTCCGTGCACACAGCAGCCAGCCCACAGACAGATACCAGGGCAAAGTGCCAACTGATTTTATTACAAAAACTGGATGGAAATGGTGAGAAAACCGAAACTGCAAAAAATAATAAATAAGGACAATGATAAGAGAAGAGTGGTGTAGGAGTAGGGAAAAAAGTACATTTTTGTGGGGGCAGAGACATGTGCATGCACATTTACGAATTTATTTATTTTGAATAATGGTACCGGGGGGGATGTAGCAAGCAGGATATGGATTAAAAAGAAGGGTGAAAGCAACAAACTTTCACAAGAACGGAAAAGGTGCATGGCCAGAAAGAGCAATTCCCAAAAAAACAGACGTCCAGCACACAAAAGTCAGCAAATGAAATATTTAAATATAATAAATTACATCCAGGAAGCAAGAAAAAAATCAACAAAATGGTTTCAGCATAATTGTCATCATTAGTGCAGGGAAGGAAGCAGTAACAGACAACCAAAAACACTGTATACAAAACCTGACTGGGGATATTGTCCCATAAGGAGAAAAACATGAAGAAACAAAGACTTATAAAGGAATGAGAACAGGTGATGGGATGGACTGGACTACAAACGGGATATGTTGACCCTGAAGTCGGTCACCTCTGTGGCTGACATTATGAGTGGGGGCTCTGCTCCTGAAGGTCCTACGGTTAGGGATGGACAGGTGTCCAATGTTACAAGCCACATGAGGAGCTGTTCCCTGGAGCCAATGCTGTCAGTCTCCAGTAGCCACTGACACTAGTGCTGGTTGACCCAGATGAACCCCACAGCACCACTATGAGATGAGGAACCCTCAACCCCTACCCTCCAGAACGGCAACAGAAGCTACTATGCTGTGGATGGTGGCAGCTTCCTTATCACTGCCTGCATCACGGCTGATCCCAAAAAAATAAAATAAATGAACAAAACAAAACAACAAAGCCAAATAATGCAAACTAAAATAGACAATGTGAAAGGAAAACAAAAAGACGCAAACATAACTGATTTATTATAAGTCATGCAGATTATTAAATTATTACATCACTTATAGCAGTATGCCACAGTTAATCTGCTAAATAAAGACCCTGGCCTCCCTCCTTTCATGAGCAATTTAATTTCTTCTAATCTACTGTGGTGCTGTAAAATATAAAACTGTAAGTAATGAGCATAGCATATCACTGGCAGCAGAAGGCAGTTACAGCTACTGATGCTAGGCCTACTGTACTGTGACAATGCAAGAACAGGATGCTTACACTAAAAAGGTCTCTCTCTCTCTTCCAATCTTCTTCTCTCTCTCCCTTTTTCTGATTGCCAAGGTTTGGGTGGATACTTTTCAGTCACTGTAGCAGCACCAACACTGCTAGCCAAAACAGGTATTGCCAGTGGTATCACACACTGTTCCGGAAAGCTGGTGCCAGGTATGCAATTTATAAAATGGTTCCTCATAGTCCACTAACAAACAGCAAGTTTTAAAAAAAAAGTTTCCTTTCCCAGCTGCACCAGGTGGAAACATTTCCAGAGTCTGTATCCACTTGTTAGGTTACCTCCAAGCTTCAAAGCAGATTGCCACAGCTATCAAGTGACATGCACTGTCCAGCAGCTGGGTAGTGGGATGCCCATAAACAGTAGCATAATAACCAGTAATATAATGCAAACTGACATTAGCATGGTCAAATTTCACAGGCACGCACACCATTTATTTCTCTTTCACCCTTGGGTATTAGTCATCAATTCCGCACCCACTGATTTTTTTTTTTAATTCTTTAATGGCTTTAATTCCATCGTCTTGCAGCTAAGTTTGTGTAGTTGGTATCAATTTGTGTGTATTTTTATTTGTGACTAATATTATGTACTGAAAATCAGTTACATAAAAGATATTGACAAATAAAATAGTCCTTGGTTTGACTTTTTTTTTCTTTTCTTTTTAGTTTTTTGAATTTGTAAATATCTAGTAAATATATTTACCAGGGAAGTTAAAAGGCTGCTTATTCTCATATGACAGGCCTTTAGCTGATGCAATATTATGTTCTGTTATGAAGCAAATTCAGAAATAATTTGATTTTCATACCGACCAGCTTGTTGAGTAACATTCTGTCAAATTTATTTTTTATTTTCAGTATGTTACAGAAGCAAGGAACTTATCAACCCAGAAGGCAAACTATACAAAAACGCTTACAGTACTTAACCAAAGCTATGTAACAACATTTCAGAAAGAAACGTGAGAAGGAAGTATTCATGAACAGAGAGAAAGGAAGAATCTAAGAATACCACGTAGAGACAAGTGAAGAAAGAAGGAATTCAATTTTGGTCGGAGGGAGGGATAGATAAAGTACAGTTGTGTACACTTACCATAAATGTACATGTACAAGTGTATTCACTGTCACAGTATACATAAAGTACAGTTGTGTACACTTACCATAAATGTACATGTACAAGTGTATTCACTGTCACAGTATACATAAAGTGCAGTTGTGTACACTTACCATAAATGTACATGTACAAGTGTATTCACTATCACAGTATACATAAAGTACAGTTGTGTACACTTACCATAAATGTAGATGTTCGAGTGTATTCACTGTCACAGTATACATAAAGTACAGTTGTGTACACTTACCATAAATGTACATGTACAAGTGTATTCACTGTCACAGTATACATAAAGTACAGTTGTGTACACTTACCATAAATGTACATGTACAAGTGTATTCACTGTCACAGTATACATAAAGTACAGTTGTGTACACTTACCATAAATGTAGATGTTCGAGTGTATTCACTGTCACAGTATACATAAAGTACAGTTGTGTACACTTACCATAAATGTACATGTACAAGTGTATTCACTGTCACAGTATACATAAAGTACAGTTGTGTACACTTACCATAAATGTACATGTACAAGTGTATTCACTGTCACAGTATACATAAAGTACAGTTGTGTACACTTACCATAAATGTAGATGTTCGAGTGTATTCACTGTCACAGTATACATAAAGTGCAGTTGTGTACACTTACCATAAATGTACATGTACAAGTGTATTCACTGTCACAGTATACATAAAGTACAGTTGTGTACACTTACCATAAATGTACATGTACAAGTGTATTCACTGTCACAGTATACATAAAGTACAGTTGTGTACACTTACCATAAATGTAGATGTTCGAGTGTATTCACTGTCACAGTATACATAAAGTACAGTTGTGTACACTTACCATAAATGTACATGTACAAGTGTATTCACTGTCACAGTATACATAAAGTACAGTTGTGTACACTTACCATAAATGTAGATGTTCGAGTGTATTCACTGTCACAGTATACATAATGTGCAGTTGTGTACACTTACCATAAATGTACATGTACAAGTGTATTCACTGTCACAGTATACATAAAGTACAGTTGTGTACACTTACCATAAATGTACATGTACAAGTGTATTCACTGTCACAGTATACATAAAGTACAGTTGTGTACACTTACCATAAATGTAGATGTTCGAGTGTATTCACTGTTGCAGTCATCACACTTGGGTTATCTGCCTGCAAGTAGCCCTCAGTCGGCCCGAATACCAGAGTCTTGGGATTTCTGTGTCGGATGCTGTCACTTCTTCCATGACGTCAGGTTGTCAGGGATATAAAACAGGCAGCCAATGCCATTACATCAGTTTTTCTTGCCCCTAATGTCAGGAGCCCCCAAATAGAAAGCGAGTATATGATGGGGAACACCACCAGTAAAAAGTAAATACCACTGCCAGTAAACATGGCCATAGAGAGGAGAGGTAGAAAGGATAGAGAAACACAGGGGGCTGGAGGGAAGGAAACCAGGACTGCAACAGTGAATACACTAGAACATCTACATTTATGGTAAGTGTACACAACTGAACTATGTTCTTCGTGTTTCACTGTTGCAGTCATCACACTTGGGTTGATTCCCAAAGCTGAGGAAGGGTGGAGGCACTTAAGAAGTGTTTGGGCTGGCTAGCAGACCTTGTAAGACTGCTGTAGCAAATCCAGCTCTGGATTTAGAAAAAAATAGGTAAGTGGTAATGCTTGGTGAAGGTGTGTACAGAACTCCAGGTTGCAACTTCCAGAATGTCCCTGGTAGGGACTCCCCTGAGAAATGCTGTAGAGGTAGAGTAGCCCTAGTGGAATGTGGACTGATCCCCGTGTGGGGTAGGTTTTCCATGGTGCTTGTAGCAGAAATGGATGCCGTGTGCTATCCATTTGGAAATGATTTGTTTTGAAATGGCCTTGCCCTCTGCCCCTGTAGCAAAGCTGACTAGCAGCTGGTCAGATTTTCTGAAAGGTTTACTCCTGTCAAGGTAGAATCTGAGCTGTCTGTGCATGTCCAAGGAGTGCAGGATCCTTTCCCCTTTATTCTGAGGATTAGGGAAGAAGGTTGGCAAATGGATGGATTGGTTTAGAGCCACAAAGGATGAGTTAGTCCTAAGGGAAACCCTGTCAGCATGGAAAATAATGAAGGGTTCCACAGCCTTTAGTGCCTGTAACTCAGACACTCTTCTTGCTGATGTTATGGCTAAAAGCAAGGCTGTTTTCCAAGAGAGGAATTTTAACTCTGCAGAAGCAGCAGGTTCAAAAGGGGGAAGTGTGAGCTTTACCTGTACAAAGTTAAGGTCCCAGGCAGGGGTGGGTGCTCTCCAAGGGGGCCTTAAGTTGTTAGCCCATCTCAGGAACTGTTTGATGAGAGGGTGGGAAAATAGAGGTGGCTCAGTATTATAATGAGCTGTGATGGCAGAGGCATGAATCTTAATGGAGGAGAAGGATTGGCCTCTGTGAAGTAGCTCTGCTAGGTAATCCATGATTAGAGGTAAGGAGGGCACTGCTGTGTCCTTTCCTTGAGACTGATTCCAAGAACAATATCTTTTCCACTTTTCAGCATAGGATTTTCTAGTACTAGGCCTTCTGGCTTCAAGAATGACGTCCAGCACCTGTTTCCTGAGGGTTGCTGGTGGTGTATTCAGGGGATAAGCCAGGCTACAAGGTTTAGGGTTTGCAACTGTGGATGCAAAATCTGCCCCTCCTGCTGAGATAGCAGGGTAGGAATCTGGTGAAGATGCCGGGGTGGCACTGTTGTCATACTGCGTAAGAGTGGGTACCAGTGCTGACGTTGCCAATCTGGGGCAATAAGAATTGCCCTTGGCCTGTCCTGTTTGATCTTGAGTAGTACATTTGAAAGGAGGGGCAGAGAGGGGAAGGCATAAATTGAGAGGTTTTCCCATTGGAAGGATAGGGCACATCCATCTTCCAGGCCCTGCTGTGAGGGTTCCTGGTGCAGAATTTGCTCAACTGGTGGTTCTTGGGGGAGGCAAAGAGGTCCACCTCTGTTGTCCCCACCTCTGGATTAGAAAGTTGAAGGTGTTGGGCTCCAATTTCCACTTGTGTAGATTTCTGCTTAAGTCGACTGCCAGTGAATTTTGTTTGCCTAGCAGGAACTGAGCTTGTTGATTCACTTGGTTGCTCAAGTCTGTGTACCACAGGGCCATGGTTAACCTACAGAGTGGGTAGGAATGGGTTCCTCACTGCTTGCTTATGAACCATATAGCTGTGGTGTTGTCTGTTTTTATCAGCAGCTGTCCTGGAAGGATTAGGTATTTGAAGGCTGTAAGAGCATTCTGTACAGCTAGCATCTCTTTTTGACTGATGTGCAGGAGAATTTGGTCTGGGCTCCAGTGGCCCTGAATGCATTTGCCTGCCATGTGCGCCCCCCCATGCATAGTCTGATGTGTCTGTTTTCAGGGTTTGGGTGGCAAGGGGTTGAGTGAAAGGCAGTCGCTTGTTGTGGTTGCATGCTTCTGTCCACCAAAGGAACTCTGCCCTTAAACAAGGTATGATTGGAATGATTGTTTTCAGGTCCTGAGAATGTTGGCAACAAAGGCTTTTTAAGTACCACTGAAGCTTCCTCATATGCAGTCTTGCATATGGAATTAGCAGAATACATGAGGCCATGAACCCTATGGCTTGCAGTATTTTCCTTGCAGATAGCATGGTTCTGGTGGCCATTTGTTTGAAGTAGTTGGTCAGATAGACCTGTATTTATGGCGTGAGAAATGCCATCTGGGAAGTTGTGTCCAAGCTTGCTCCCAGGAATACAATCTTTTGACTGGGCACCAGTTGTGATTTCTTTTCATTGATGATGTACCCCGATGAAGTGAGAAGGCTTTTTACAAATGCCAGGTGCTGAAGCAGTAATTCCTGACTGTCCTTCTAAATCAGGCAATGGTCCAAGTATGGGAAAATTTGGATATTTCTCTGCCTGCAATATGCAATGACTGGAGCCAGGCACTTTGTGAATACTCTGGGTGCAGTAGATAAGCCAAAGGGAAGTGCATAGAGCCTGCTGTGAAGTGTAGATATTTCCTGCATGACTCCCTTATGGGGATGTGCAGATAAGCTTCTTTTAAATTTATAGTGACTAACCAGGCATCCTTGGCTAGCATAGGTAGAAGCTGTTGCAGTGTAAGCATCTTGGATTTTGGGACCACCAGAAAGGTGTTGAGAAATGATAGATCCAGGATTGGGCAGCAACAGCCCTCTTTTCTGGGCACCAGGAAAAGTCTGTAGTAGAAACCCTGCCCTCTTTGTTCTACTAGAACAGGTTGAATAGCTCTGATATTGAACAGGGAAAGTACTGGTTTGGAGAAAGGTCTGGAAACCCACTTGGGGTTGGAAGTGAATGGAAGTAGAATCTGTACCCCTGGGATACAGTGTTTAGGCCCCATCGGTCCTGAGTAATGGACATCCAGTTTTTTGCATAAAGGGCAAGTTTTCCTCCTAGGGGCACAAGTAATTGGGCAGTGCTGGGAAGGATAACTGAAAAGTCATTGTGAGCTTTTTCCATAAGGGAGCGGCATACCACTCCCTGTTTTTGAGGTGGGAGCACTCCATTGTTTATATCTCTGCATACCCTGAGACTGTAATCTGGGTGGCCTGTTTCCCCTGGGTTTGGACTGAGAAGGCCTGGAAGGGGCTGGAAAGGACCAGTTTTTCGAAGGCCAATGCCTACAGAATCTAGGTGGTTGCACTTGTAAGAATTCTTTAACAGTTTGCATAGATTTAGCTTTTTCTTTCATCTTTTTAAGAACCTCTTCTGCTTTGGTGCCAAACAAACAGTCTTTATTTAAAGAAGCATCTAGTAATTTTGATTTGACATGATCTGGCAATGTTTGTTCCTTCAGCCAAGCATGCCTTCTCAGTACAGACCCAGTGACTGCAGCCCTGCAAGATGCTTCTAGGGCATCAAAGCCACACTGCAAAGTATGCTTACTAACTTGGTTTGCAGAATGCATTAACTCTTGTAAATCTTTATTTTCTGCATAATCTGGAAGTAACACCATTTGTTTGTTTAATTAGTTCCATTATATGTTGCTGGTACTTCAACATGTGAAACTGGCAATTCAATGCCCTGATGGCAAGAGTTGCAGAGGTATATACCTTCTTACCCCATCAATCTAAAGCTCTGGAATCCCTGTCTGAAGGGGTAGGGTTTTTGGCTGTAGTAACCTTAATACCTTTAGATCCCTGGGAAATGGTCTCTGGATCCGCAGTAGGATTCTTGAAGAGAAGTACATGTCAGGTTTTCTAGGGGCCAGGGGTAAAGTGTCTTCAGTAAGACTATATTCCATGAAGACATCTACAACATCCAGGACAGGGGGTATAGCTAGAGGCCTGTGCTGAGGCAACTCTAAACATGCTCTGAGTCTCTTTTTGGACTGAGGGTAGTCCTGGCATTCCCAGCAGAAATGATCTTTTAAAGTATGCAAGGTCTCACCAAAAGAAAAATCCTCTGGAGGGGAGGCAGAGGGAATGGAATCCTCTGCATCTGAATCCTCATAGGTTGATAAGGGCATGTCCTGATAATCACAATGGTCAGAGTCATCAGACTCCTGGTCTGTAGGATCAGAATGAAACTCAGTTCTTTGGCTCTTAGCAGGGGAAGGCTGGCTCCCCCTAATTAGGGTAATAAGGTCTTAAGCCATTCTAAGCATTTGTTTATGTGGCATGGGAGCTTGAACATGCACTTTGGCCATCAGTTTTCTAGGTGTTGTGCATACTCTGGGCCTAAGAAACTTGGTAGTTTTAGCTAAAAACCATGTTGGTTTAATTCGAACATCGATAGGTCGGAAAACATCCTCAGAAGCCAGTGCCTGAACAGCGGCTCCGGACCCATCCAAGATAGAGACATCTGCAAGTTGCATAGTTGAAGCATCATCTCACGGCATACCGAACTCCGAATGATTCTCAGCAGAGGCCTGCGAATCTGTAGAAGCGGGCATCAGGGGCTGCAAAGGCGCCTCACTGAGTACCGGCGGACTGGTGACTAGCTTAATGGAAGCGCTGTCAGCAGTTTTGGACCTATGAGGTCTGTCTCTGTCTTTATCTTTATGTTTTTTCAGAAGAGCAGTAGTCAGATGGCTTATCGAAGCCATTTCAGAATATGGAGAATGAGAGCGAAAGAATTTAGCGACAAAGATAGCCCAATGATGAATGGTTCGGGCGTTAAGCAAGGCACAAAACCGACAGCGAGGGACTTCATGGTCTGGGCCTAAACAGGTGACGCAGTAAGAATGAAAATCTCTGTGAGGTATTTTCTTTCCACAGGCAAGATAATTGTTAACTTTTTCTGACATCGGTTAGAGCAAGAAAAAAGGATACCCAACGGGGTACTTAGCTTTAGAAGACTTCAGGTTTGAAACTCGAAAAATGAAAATTTCAGGTAGCGGCCAACCTGCACTTGTGAACTGATTCAGTTTTGGGCTCCTAGACAAGAAAGACTGATCTAATGGTGTCGGCTGCCTGTTTTATACCCCTGACGACCTGATGTCATGGAAGAAGCGACAGCATCCGACACAGAAATCCCAAGACTCTGGTATTCGGGCCAACTGAGTGGTACCTGCAGGCAGATAACCCAAGTGTGATGACTGCAACAGTGAAACACGAAGAACATCTGGGCATGCTGATCAAGAGAAATGGAAAGGTGGAGAACTCCTGGTGTCAGAATTCTATACAGTCTGTATAATCTCCCTTCTCAGAATTCTATACAGTCTGTATAATCTCCCTTCTCAGAATTCTATACAGTCTGTATAATCTCCCTTCTCAGAATTCTATACAGTCGGTATAATCTCCCTTCTCAGAATTCTATACAGTCTGTATAATCTCCCTTCTCAGAATTCTATACAGTCTGTATAATCTCCCTTCTCAGAATTCTATACAGTCTGTATAATCTCCCTTCTCAGAATTCTATACAGTCTGTATAATCTCCCTTCTCAGAATTCTATACAGTCTGTATAATCTCCTTCTCAGAATTCTATACAGTCTGTATAATCTCCCTTCTCAGAATTCTATACAGTCTGTATAATCTCCCTTCTCAGAATTCTATACAGTCTGTATAATCTCCCTTCTCAGAATTCTATACAGTCTGTATAATCTCCCTTCTCAGAATTGCTGCACCTTTAAGTACCAGTATTAATTCTGTTCTCCAGTCATGGTTACTTATGTCCATGAACTGGATCAAAAAGTTTACAATGAATGAATGAATTAAATAAATAATTTAAGGCCTGTTATCCCTCAGTTTGGGAGATCATATTAAAATACTTTAATATATTAATTCACTTTGGGGGATCTTGTGTGCTAATCCTTCCCTTTTAGGGAATCAGTGTTGTTTTATTTCAATTGCAGGAAAAATTAATAGGTTCATAGGTATATACTAGGCTAATGATCACTAATGCCCTTATAAGCTTAGCTGTGCAACCCAAATGTGACACACAAATTTGATTTATATTGACTGACTGTCAATCACAGACACAGACGCAAGAACACAGGGTGAATTTCCGATTACTCATCTACTGGTCCAAGTTGCACTTTTGGGAGGACCTCTGTCTTACATGGAAGGGAAGCCTGTTCCAGAGAATGGGAATTCTCTGAGAAAAGAAACTTGTTTCTCCAGCATGTTCTCCATTTATGTCAGAGGCAAAATTTAGGTCTTTTAAACTAGTAGTTTTGATGCTTTGTATTTCTGATGTAGTGCAAATGTGGAGCTCAATGGAATCTTAAGCCCACTGATAACTAGAAACAAAATCTAAACAGTCAATGCATACTCCTTTTAGGATTCTGTATGCAGTCATATAGAGAAATAGCATTAAAAGTCAGTACTTGGATACCTGCTATACAAGAAGGTAGCTGTTTAGTGTGTTCCCGCATGTAGAACTGCAGAGGTAAACAAAACTCCCTTCATGTAGCCCCATCAACAAATTATTTTAATTCAAAATGAATACAGTTCTAAGCTGTATTATATATTTATACTGACAAACTTAGCTTTTCTCCATATAGCAACCAAACACAACTCAGATGCCAACATAGGCTGAGTATTTTTAACAATGGCTTCATTGTAGCTGTCACTATAAATGACTCTGAAATCCCAAACAGGTAAATTCTGCAGAAGGTTAACTTGTATCACATGAAAATAAATGGTTCAGGGAATATAATGAATCTGGGATTTATACCAATTAATATTTTTAGTATAGCAAGGCAGAATTTCAGTACATAAATGACAAGAAAGTCAAATAGGTATCAAAGTGCCAGGAAATGAAGATTAATATCAATTTATCAAAAATGCTGGTGTATGCATATTTGACAAATAGTGTTTTTGCAGAAAATAATGAAAGAAAACTAAAACAAATTACTAAAAAATCAGTAATGTTTGAGTTGGGACAAGCTGTACATGTATTCTTAACTTGTGCTACTGGTTATTTATGTCTGCATTCACTTAACTCTCCCTTCCAAGGCTCTGCAGCAATACAAAATAATTTATATATTCTGATAATATAGTTAACAATAATTACGTCAATTATAAAGCAACAAACGCAAATACAAGCATGGTTGATTACCAGTGTAAGGATATCTGACTCAGTTCCCTTTTATGTCTAGCATTACATGTGTTTGTTTAAGCTCATAGGCAAATAACTAGGCCAGCTGCCATTGTGGGCCATTCATTATCCCTTTAAAAGGTTAGAATCAAACATTGTACTTAGTGTTTGTGAGGTAAACACTAACCATTATACCAACCTTTTAAGCTCATTTATGGTGTTAAAAATTTAAGGTAATCTTTCCACATGAAGAGTAGATATTAACATATCTTGTGCAGCTAACCTAGCACATATGTGCGCATGTGTTGTGTGCACAAGCTGATGCACACATACACACACACACACACACACACACACACACACACACACACACACACACACACACACACACACAGACAATCATGTGCACACAGACTAATGACTTATAATTTGCACACACTGCATTATTAACTATATATATATATATATATATATATATATATATATATATATATATATATATATATATATAAATAACGCTACTAATAGTAGGCCTGTTTAACCACATGGGAATGAGATACAAGGATACTCATACCATCACGAAGTGGGAATGAAGGAAGGGTATATGTGAAAACAATGCAGATTGGGCACATTTAGGAGACCTACTGTCACAAGGTGTAGGGAAAGGATGCAGGTTACTGGAAAAGGTAACACAAAGGAAACAACATAGGAGTTCTAAGATGATACAGCATAACTCAAAAGCTACAAGAGAGTGAGACAGGCGCAACATATTTTAATAATAATAATTATTATAGGTAATATAGGAAAGAATTACGTGAGAATCAGCTGGTAAGTGTGCGGAAGAGGACAACATTGTGACATGTGGTTTTAAACAATGGCACACTAATGCAAATCAGAGAAATTCAGAAGTAAGGTATTCATATTTTGTGCTGCAATGTTGTTACCTGAGACAGGAAAATTGTAAGCACTATCTTCTTCCGCTGATACAGCCTCGGTATTACATTTGTTTAATGCAGAATGAGACACTAAGCATAACTAGTCTGCCCTTAAAAGTGGATGTTCCATTCTACCTCCTCTCCATCCTCTCTTTCCCCTTTAACTTTTTTCCACATCGTCAATGTCCTCCTTAATGTCTTTTTAGAGTTCTTCTCCACTACCCATTTTAGTAATCCACTCCATGGGCCTACAATCCTCTGAGTCAAAAAACAATTTCAGACACCCAGGAAGTAATTATATCCTACAATCTGCTGCCTTCACCTCCTTAACACCAGCCTGTTTCTTTAAAATAATAGCAAGTTTGGCAAAACAGCAAGAAGTAAATTAGTTCATGAGAATTTTAATTGATTTAAGAATAACAAGGGAAGTAGAAGTAAGCAGTCAAGAAGTCTTTTATTTGGAGACAAAATCGCTCAATAAATTTTACTTTTCGGACCTGTGGAGTTTGGCTGCTTGCTTCTACTTCCCTTGTTATTCTTGGTTCTTGTCCTTGTGGTTTAAGAATGTTAATTGATTTACATTGACTATTGGTTGTTTTAAATGAACTGCGGTGGTGGTGCTGCGGTAGCATTGTCGCCTCACAGTTAGACGTTGTCCTATTCAATTCTCAGCTATAGCATCTTCTGTGTGGAGACATGCGGGAATGGGCGTACCTTCATTGAAGGTTGTGTGTCAGAGCCGGCAACTCGGTATGTAAAAATCTACTGCCAATCATTAGCAGGCTGGAGTTCTGCTGTGGCGACCCCTAACCAGGAAAAGCCGAAAGACACAACAACAACATTGGTTGTTTTAAATGAATACCTGTTATATATTGTTGTTGTATTCCTTAATGTTATAGTTCTGATGAAGTCTCAAAGAACAGAGCTGAAAGTGTTTAACTTGTAACCAAATTAAATAAAACAGCTTTCTTATATTTCTTGTTCTGCGCTTTCTAGCCAATTTTGTTTGCTTATTTGTCTTTTACATCGGCTGAGTGCCTTTGTTGGATTCTTCCCCTTTGACCTTTCTGTTCTTGATGACCCCAACGTATCTCCCTAACATGATCTTCTGTACAAAGATCATTCCTACTTCCCATTTCTTCTGGTCTCAAGTGAGTGTCATCTAGACTCTGGTACCACCCCCTCACCTCCATCACATACATCCTTGCATGCAGTGTTCCTCTGGATTCTTATCAGCACTTGATTTCATTCAGTCCACACCTTGACCATGGCCAGCAGAGTGGACACACTACCTTTTTGATTCTGGAATCTATTGACCTGAAGATGTATCCAGCACTATTTTAGGTATCCCTGTCTGTTCGACGTTGCACATTACATCTCCTGCTTTTTCCTATGCTGTTGCCATCAATAATCCACACCAGGGTATTTGTAGCCTAAATGCAGTACTTTGCATTTATTTGCTATAAATTTCAACTTTCCCCTTTCTGCCTTTGCAAATCCTACTCTAGTCTCTTTCCCACATGCTCTACTACTGCATTTTTCTTAATCTTTATCAAAGAAGATGCTATCTGACTTTAATGTCTTAGATATGCCTTACGACAATATACAGAAGGGTTCTGTACCTAGGTTAGACCCCTGTGGTACATTACTAGTGACGGTACTAATTCATGACACTGTCCCTATCACCACAGCTCTTTGTGATCTCACTATTGAAATGTGGCACGCAAAATGCCAAGTTACGAAAAAGTTGAAAAAAATGACCGCAAATCTCAACAATAGCAAGCCCCCCTCACAAGCCTCCACACCCCCTGAACTTATAAATACCAGCTCCAAAATAGCCAAATCTTGGAGAAAAGGGAATATTCTGAAAAATGGCATCTCAGACTTAGTATATGCAAGTCTGCTATTTCAGCTATTCAGTCTACATATTTTGGTAGGGCGGCTACGGTGGTGCAGTGGTTAGCATTGTCACCTCACAGCAAGAGATTCTCCGGTTCGATCCTCAGCTGGGGTGCCTTCTGTGCGGAGTCTGCATGTCCTCCCTATGGTCACGTGGGTTTCCTCCGGGTGCTCCTGTTTCCTCCTACAACCCAAAGACATGCAGTAGGTGGATTGGACACTCTAAATTAGCCCTAGGTGTGTGTGTGTGTGTGTGTGTGTGTGTGTGTGTGTGTGTGTGTGTGTGTGTGGGCTGGCAACTTGACACTGTAAAACTCCACTGCCAATCATGAGCGGACATGTGATCTGCTGTGGCAACCCCTAACTGGGAAAAGCCGAAAGAAGAAGTCGTCTACGTATTTTGGTACTCAATCTAGTGGGTCCCCTCATTTCAAATAGTTACCCTCTGTGCCCTATTTAATCATGAAGTATTTCAGTTCCTCAGCTGTGGTCCTACTCACAACCTCTACAGTTTTCCCACCAGCATTCTGTGTATAAATAAACAAAATCTTTAGCTAAAGTTGTAGTAAGGTATGCCTGCTGGTACTCTACTGTTGGATTCATATGTGACCCAGCCGTAAAGCTGGATAAGGTTTTATTGTCAGCTCCTTCTGGCCATGAACCCATTCTGGTTGCTGTTCTGGAAATTATTGTCCTCTAGAAATGCTATCAACCTTCCCTTCAAATTTTCCTGTGACTGTTATTATGCTAAAATGCCTGCAGTCGCCATGACTTTTCTGCTCTTGTCGTTGCTTCAGTACACCGCACTTTCTGTCTTTCCTGTCCTCTAGCGTATCTGTAACAACAAATATTCTGCTCAAGATTGCTGTTAGAAGTTCTTCCAACACACTGGACAGATTTCTGAAGCCTCTGGGACCTACACATTTGGGTCTTAATCTATTTTTCTAGCATATTCTTAAACATCCAGGATAGGTTAGTTGCACTCATTTTTAGTAGACATCAAACTCAAAATACTACCTCTTTATTCAGAAGTCTTCATTCTGAAGTGTCAGAAAATACCATGGTGCAATTATGAGTTGACCACTATATTCTCCGATTTGTGACCATTTTAAATAGAGGCATACGTAACTCAAACCATTTCCATAATTCTGCTTTAAAATTCTTGAAAAATGCGTTACTCTCCAGGTCAGCACATTTCTGCCATCCACGTCTCTATGAAATCCACTGCACTAGGTTTCAGAAAGGGCTCCCAAGAGGCTTCAGCATTATAGGTCTTTACAACTGAGATTAAAAAGGACATGGCTTTTAGATTCCTTTTTATTTTTTCTTGACCTCTTTTTCTCCCCTGCCATCATTGTGACAAATGACCCACTACCCCACATCCTTTACTGGGTCTATCTGTACTCTGGTCACTCCTGTCCACTGTCTACATTTACACTCCAAGGACAAGTCCATATTAAACATAATTAAACCCCACAACTTTGCCAATCCATCCTTGTACTTAATTTATGTCTTCAAAATCTGGAATTCTATCCCGACCACCATCCGACAACAAACCAACATATCCAGATTAAAAAATTTGGAAAGAGCACTTCAAAAACACTTGACTCTACTCTTGCACCTCCCCAGGTTAGATTACCTGCTCCTTATACACCATCATTACCTCTAAATGCCTCAACAAAGCAGATTCTCAAAATACATTTCCTACTGTTTTCTATCCCTTTGCCCTTTCCTGCTTGCTATTCTGTTGCTATTTACCCCCGACATGTTTTCCAACCAGAAAAATTCATCTCTTACTAATTTCTCTCTCAACTTCACAACAACTTTTTTTCCTCTGTATTACCTAACAAATATACACACTACTCACCTTGTCTCACCTACTAACTCCTTTGTAATCATTATCTTCCGCATCTCTGTTCTCTTAGTTCTCCTGCTTATAAATGTAAAATTGTGATTTGACCTTTTAAACTTTACTGTATATGCCAATTTATCATGTATTAATACATAATGTCTCTATATTTTACTTACAGTAGTTTCTATTATAGTTGTTTTCCAGTTATTCTATGTTCATACTGTAACTTTAAGGTTTACTTCTTATCTATGCTATAAAACTGCCTATTTTGTAACTTCAGCTTTTCTCCCTAGGCCTCCACTGAAAAGTAGTTACCACAGCCATACCAGACTACTCCAGTCAACAAAAGTAATAAATTGATTAATCTTTGTGGAGTCACACTAGGCAAGTAGCCTCTTTTTAGGGGAGACCCAAGGTGGTATTTATACTCCTAGTCGAAATTTGGCCAGTGTATTGGAAAACTTCACCTACTCTTTGTGATAGATGTCATTGGATCTTTAACATCCACTGGAGCGATCATCAATTCAAGCAGTCAGTTCCTCAGTTTAACCTCTCATCTGAAGGACAGCATACTCAGGAGTGCAGCATCCCTGTCATGCTGCGTTGCAATCAATCTACCAGGTGTGGGAAGAGAACCCACATCCTTTTGTAACCAAAGGTGAGTGAGCTACATGTTGCTCCACAAACATTGCTTTAACAACATACGTATGTTTACATTAGAGAGATGAGAAACATTGTTTTAATAGCAGAAAAATAAACAGAAAGGTGAAAAGAATTAGTTTTACAAAATTATGGTTTCTATTTTCAAGGCAAACAAAATATACTTATATACAAAATATACACCTGCATGTTATTTACGAATAGCTCTAAATTAGGGTATTTTGGAACATTTGTATGGAGTTCATTGCTAGGTAGAGCTAGGCTATGGAGATTTATCAAAACAGTTACACTGTTATGCTTCAAAATAATGACATTTTTGGCACAGCTTGAAGGTGGAAATAATGGGTCTGTTACAAGTTTTAGGGGGCGACAGAATTCCAGACAGCTTCAGCAAGTTTGCTGTATAATGCAAAGGGTCACTTTTGAAGGAGGATGGTGGTGTTATAAAGTAACATAGTGGACAGTAGCTATTTGTTATAGTGAGAAGCTGGTGGGGGGTGTAGAGCAGTATGCAGATAGTATAATTTGGCTTTTAGACAGGACAACTATTGTGAAGAACACCGCTAATTTTAGAGTCACTTAGGCCAATCTGAGTAATTCCAGTTTTGGTATGAGACTATTTTTAGCAATGCAGCATTTGATTCATGAAGTATGGTGGTAAGCAAGTCTGCACAAGAATTTTAACTGCCAGTGACCTTAGCAGATGTAACCACATATGCACTGAGTGTTTGATTACAGGTTAAGTATTCTCCAAGACATCTGGGTGAATTTATGTGGTAATGTGTAATGGGGGCGAGTTATTTTCTGAGGTATTCCAAGTAAGAGTGCTTTAGATGAGTTAACTGTGAGAAGCTGAAGGAAACCAGTGGTATATCTTATTAAATTCATCCTGTAGATGATTTTCAGTTTAGAAAAGTTATTGAAAGAAAGGCATAAAGGTTTAAGCAAAGAGAAGGTCCAGTGGAAATGTGATGACAAATGGACTGGTCCAAGAACAGAGCCTTAGGGGAACACTGGAGGTGAAATTCAATGTAGTGGATAATAAAGTGTTAATCTTGACCTGAAATATTTGATCAGAAACTGACAGAAGCCAGCTGTGTTCAGAAAATTGTATAATCTAAAGAATCAAATTCCCTTGACATCAGTAACCACTAATGAAAATGTAGCAAATACATACAAAGCATTAAACCCCAACTCCATCTTAAGCTACATTAGTTGCATTCTCACGACAGACATACAGCGGTAAAGGAAGGGGGCATACCATCTACTTATTTATTTAATTATTAGTCAGCAGGTTAGGAGGGGCTGCTCAACTGATCTTTCAGCTACAACCCAGGCTAAAGATGCAGGAGTAGGATCTCAGTATATCAAGATGTTAACTATTTGTATGATATTGATCGTAAAACCCTTTGCACAGCACTTGAAACATAAAATGACTGATCTAGTCATATCTACAGCAGTATCTGCCAAACACTGTTTCCTGTAGTCTGAGGCTTTCCCACACACACAAGCAAGACATTCATCATGCCAGGTGGGCCTCCTCCTTTCTGACCTTCTAAAGCAGCAAATTTACCACAAGTGTTATTGGTCGTCAAGCTCCCCTCCCTTCATTTACATTTCCTCCTGGAAAGAAGATTAACTAGTTATGGTTGTTATAAAACAATGCAGAAATGGAAAGCGAACTAGTTATGACTGTTGTAAAGCAATGCAGAAACGGAAAGCGAACTAGTTATGGACATTATAAAGCAAAGCAGAAATGGAACGTGAACTAGTTATGGTCATTATAAAGCAAAGCAGAAATAGAAGGCGAAAGATTTAGCAACTGCACCTTGTATTCTGTATACTCAAATAAATCAGAGTGAGGAGAGAAGAGCGAGAGAGAGTTTTATAATAGCTAGAGACCATCACTATCAAGTGAAGGGGTCTTCAAAAATCAGAGCTTCTTGCTACAGTGACACAAATGGGGGAATGAAGGTCGTATCAAACAGCCTGTGGCTTCTTAGGTGTTTACTAAGAATACTGCATTGTGTACTATGCAGACATAAAATTGCATCAAAAAATGTAAAGTTACCAAAATAAAGGCTTTAGATAATGATGAATTGAACTCTTGATGGCTTACAATAACCTGCGCAGATACTAATTTATTACGCCGTCGTTTCCTGCTTATTATCTCCAAAGACTTACCGCCAATGTTACTGTAGCAAAGCATAAGCAAGGAACGCAATTCTTTCCTTTTTCTTTTCTTTCCTTCACTGGTGCTTGATAGCCTAACAAGTCTATCATTTTTCTGACAGCAAGCAGATTATGACAAATATCAGAGTATTAAATGCCTCATCACCATCTTTTCACATCATTTTCTATCCACCAAGAATGATAAAAGAGGCAGGTTTAGAGTATCTGTCTCACAAAGAAAATGTCACCCATGACAACTTGCTCAGCTAAATAAGTTATTTACATTTAGATTTGCACTGAAGCGAGCTCTACATTTCAGAGAAAACAGTATTCTGTCAGTTTCAACACTGGCAAATAACTAGCTCACATGGACACCTGGCAAATGGCTGCAGCTGTAATTACAATTCCCATGCATACCAATGTGATATCTGTGAGATTAACTATCCATTCCAGTTTTGACCAAGAACTGGTAACAGGCAGGTCAGAAAAGACATTAAATGATATATGGAAGGTTAAAAAATATATTTATTATCAAAAAAGGAATATTACCAGAACTGTTAACAATTTAATCAACAATGGAAGTTCTGGAAGATGTTCAAATGACAGCATTATGTATGCACTTGTTACACATGCAGTCCTATCACAGTGCCACAGTCACAAGAGCTCATAAATAACAACTCAAATGTAGACATTCTCATAATGGATGTACTTAGAGAGCAGCAGTTATAACAAAATAGTGCTTTTTATAGAGGGACAAGTCTTGTTTACCTCCCACATTCTCATTTTTTTACTATTCTCAAGCTGAAATCACAAAATGTCTGAAAAATGTGACTGCTGACAGTCAATTTATGACATGTTTTGCATTCTCTAAGCTTCACCAAACTCAGGCCATCCAGAACTCTCTAAAATGTGATTAGATGTAGTCCTTATCTAAACAGAAAAACAGAGCAAAACATGAGTAAATGCTAGCTCAAGCCAGTATATAACCGAGCAGATATAAATAAAACTCAAGTAACTAGCTGAAAGCCATACAAAGTCATATGTTTGCATTCGTTAAAAAATTGTGTTTGTAGCCAAGTCAGGTACAACACTTTTTGGGGATATTATTTCAGTGCAGATTATATTTCTGTAACTAATCTGACACTATGCACTTTTAATTCAGTATATAGTCTTTATGATAGCGAACTGAACCCATCAGGTTTTTGAAATACCTATATAGTGTTATCATGCCGTGGTAGAGCGGCCATTTTTACTGTATTCTGTGCTCTCTTTGCAAGTGAATAATGTAACATGCTAATGCTTGAATTTGTTGGGGGTAATCCTGAAAGCCTGATTTAAAGACAACATATATTAATGGCTTAATGAACAATTTGGTGAGATGATATTGTAGTCACTGCTTATTGCTTAAGCAAATGAATGTCTTAATGTTTATTTTGTTTATTTATTTTGCTGACTGGATTATCTCCAGTAGGCTTGCATCCTCTTTTCAGGAAAGACCCAATGAGAAGTTCTTACTGACTGTGGGAAATGTGGCCATGGCACTGGGGAACTTCTACTCTGTTCCAGGAGAGGAAGTGAAACACTCTTTGGAGTTGCTAGGGGGTGCCAGAGTGCTGCTACTTCAATTCCAGGAAATTCAAGGGGGAGGAGAATACAGCATAGATGGAGAGAGGAGTGGAGCAGCAGGACAGAATTTACGAAGGAAGGACACAAAGAAATTGTTACAGATTTGTAAATCTGAGGATTGGAGATAATGGTGTTGATAAATCTGGTGAACCAGGAACAGCCAAAGGTAGGATGGAATGATGGTCGAGACAGCATTACAGGATGAAGAAACAGAGATGTTAGAAACACAAACAAAAACTGGTGAAGGGAAAACAATGGAGGTATTCTTGACTGATGGTGCAGACAGTTTCAAGGGTTTACCTCTTGTCATTTTATTTTTGTTTGTTTCAAGAAAGAAGTTATACAGATGCAGAAGGCAAGGAAGAATGGAAGAAAGAGAGAAGGCAAAGGTTTGACATGTTTCATCAGCCACAGAGAAGACAATCGGTGGCAAAAATAAAAAGTAAAACTAATGTCAATGTATACAGGTATGATATTCTGGACAGTATTATTTGAAACTAGGATATAACATTAAATACATAAAAGCATTAATTCATTTTGAAGTTGAAAATTTCTGTGGTGACATTTGAAAGCTTTAATTTGCTGGACAAATATATGAAAGAGACAAAAAAGAAACATAGAAGCACAAAGGTATGACTTTACTTCAGAGCTATGGACTACAACTAGAACAGAAAATACATTTACAAATTAGCACTTCAGGTATGGATGACCACGAGTTAAAACATGTCTTCTTTCATTATGTAGTAAAATAAAGTAAGTATAGTAAAAAATAAATAAATAAAACCTGTAAGCCAGTTTGTAGAAAATATAAAGACTTTGGGCAATTCTGGTTAGACTGTTTATATTAGAAAAGGAAAGAGCAGATGAAGATGAAAGCTAGTAAGTAAGACAACAGCAGAAAATATTTCTGCAGAAGACACTGAAACGGAGAGTAATTTGGGGAGGGGGATACTGAAGAAAGGTTAGGGAATGAAGAGGCAATTAGAGTAGAAGTAGCAGAATAAAGTCAGGTTATTGAGATACAGCAATAAAAAAATTTGCATTTTTAGAAGATGAAGAGGAAAAAGAAGATGGAGGAAGGGTAACAAAAAAGAACACGAACACGATACTGAAACATCATTTGGTGGGAGGTTCAGTAGGAAAAGAAAAATAAGATGTGCAAGTAAAACACTCAACAAGGGAAAAGGATGATACGGGAATGTTAGCATTACATGGGAATAGCATTATAAATGACATGACTGCTTTAATGGTGGTGGTGGAATGGTGCAAAAATAAAAACAGATTTTTTTTTTGCTTGTTGGATACCAGATATAACAAAGGAAAATAATACAGGTATTATGGAGGGAGTTTTTGGCCAGTAGGAAATGAAACATCTTCTGGGCTTGTTCTGGGTAGCACAGTGTTTCTGTGGGTAGCATTATCATGTCATATCAGGAGGTTCTCTGGTTCGATTCTCAGCTGGGTTGTCTCCTTTTCAAAATGTACAAATCCTCTCTGTGTTCAAGTCAGCTTTCACTCAGTGGTCTGCTTTCTACCCATGTTCCAAAGACATGCAGTAGGTGAATTGGACACACTAAACTGGCCATAGTTGTGAGTATAGATGCATGTAAATGGTGTGGGAGAACAATCACAACAGCAAATATCACCCTATGGTGTGTGACCATTGGCTGTAGATGACTGTCACTGTTGGTGTGACACTCCAATGTCATCTGCAAAAATGGGAAAAAAAGGTTGTTTTTTTCAAAACAAAGGAATTGAGGATTCTGGGAGTGACATTCAGTGAGTATAAACGTGTAACAGGTGAAATGAGAGAGATACCTGAACAAATAAAACAGTGTCAGCTTCGTGGAAAAGTTTTAATTATTATTTAAAAAAATGGCATATATGTTTACTTACATATTAGGAAAAACACACACACACACACACACACACACACACACACACACACACACACACACACACACATAGGGGCAACAAATATGTTTCCCACTCAAAAGGAAAAAGAATTATTAGAGTTTATTTGTAGTTTCATTTGGGGCTCGATGGAGAGAAGACAGATAATTAAAAAGGTGGTGGTTTGTATAAAAAAATGAAGTGGTGTATTTAGCATCTGAGCATTATTTTGGATGATCAGAAAAGTAAAATAGAGGAAATGACATGCTATATAAGATGCTATATGAAAAGTATAAACATGCACGGGAAGAAAAATGGGAAAATAAAAGAAAAAAGGACAGGATAGAAGAAAATGAATATGAGAATAAACTGAAATTATGGGAGTTAAAAGGAAGCAATGTTGACGAGAAAAGAATGGAATGAAATGATATTGAACTTTTCGTCTGGTATACCAATAGAAGGAATTAAAATATTATGAAAAAAGGCAATAAAAGACAAAAGAAAAAGGTTTAAATATTTTATAAAGTACAGGATTTTTGTGGAGATTTTTATTAGATAAGTTACAGATGAATGGGAGTATGAAATATTTATTTATTTTATTTTACATTTATTTTACATTTGTTGGCCAGGTTTGTCCGAGTGAGCTGATAGCCCTTTTTCAGCAGAGGCCCGGGGAGAAAAGCTCCACAATTTATTTATACAATAGATTACTTAAGGTACCAAATCAACAATCCGGAGAAAAGCTCCAGGTTTCAGTTGGTAAGAACATATTAATAATGTTCAGAAATAGAATTTATATTGAATACAGAGAAGTTTAAATTGGGTTTTTAATAACATATAGTATTAAATACAGACAAGACAGTACACGTTTACACATGGGTTTTGCAATAACAAACTAAGTATGAACACTGATTTAGAGAGATGATTGTGGAGGTAATGCACCATATTTGGGAAGTATTAAATAAAGGAGATTGCAGTACTAAATTGTAGATAGAGGTGATATGACAGTAGAAGTATGTTTAGGTTGAGAAGGAAAGTGAGATTATGTAGGTACGGGAGAAATTAAGTAGAGGTTTTAGGTAGGCAAGTGTGCTGCGACAGGAGGTTGAAAGGAGAAGTTGTTAGGGATACTGAGTACTTGATAATAAGTTAAGGAGGCTGAGTACAATGGCAGGACCACTGACTGTTCATGTATTCTTGTAAGGCTGACTTGAATTCTTTAACATTGTTGAGAGTCCTAATTAGCTGTGGGAGTTTGTTCCATGATTTGGCAGGGCTATAGCTGTATACGTTGCAGCCAGTTTTATTCTTTGGTTGATGGGTTTGTAGTAGGTCTTGGTCTGAGCTTCAAAGGGTCCTGAAAGGAGTGTAGTAGGAAATGAGGGGGGCTAGGTTGGGACAGAAAGAAAGTGGAAAGAATAACAATAATCCGAGAGAGAAGAAGATGATGGTAAATTATAGCCAGTGTGACATTTTTACAGACTGACATTGATGAGATTTATAATTTTGGTTTGCTGCAAATCTGGCGACTAACTTATTAAGGAGTGATGAGTTGAGATTTGTTAGGATTTGGGAGCTGTACCTTAGACTTGGTAGCAGATAAGCATGTAAGAGAGAAATCCTTACTTTGTTAATGATGAACTTTTTGTTTCTGTATAAGACCCCCAGTTTTTGGTGTGTTTTACTGATACAGTTGTTAACTTGTAGATCAAATTTTAATTGGTCATCGATTGTGACACCTAGAAGTTTAGTGGAAGATTTAACAGATAAAAGAAAATGTGATGTTCTTGAAACCTTAAATATTGAGAGAGATTCATAAAGGCTACCACTATGTGTAGAGCATGTCTGCACTTTGTTTAATCTTTCTGAGTGAATACACAGCACAACTGATGTGGTAGGGATGGCCTTGAGAACAGATCGTGTATATGTAATGTACACTCAGGGTCAGAATCCAGAAGAATTGCTCTCAGTGCAAGGATGCCCTGAATCCAAACTACTTGCTCTCAGAGTAAGTGACTTACTTTGGCATAAGGCCTATATGTTAACAAACTTACAATGAGGGAAAGATTCCAAAAGAGCAGCACTCAGTTTAATTGTTTACTTACACTGAAAGCAAATCTTCTGGAATTAGGCCCTTACTGGAGGAATTCATGAATCTGACCCTTTGTTCTTCAGATTGTAAGAATAAAAAAAAAATGGGGAAAAGTTTAAAAATCAACATAGATGGGTAGGATTTAAATGTATAAATGTGAATATAAGATATAGAAAGTATAATAAAGTAAATAAATGTGATACTGATAAAAGGGTAATTTCATTTGTGTTGATAACCTGTAAATAATTTTAAATATGAATGAAAACAATAAGACTGTAAGTAATTGATTTAAAGTTTTTTCTATAACTGCTGTGTGATCTTTTACACCCACATGAGCTACAACTCTGACAAATGAGACATTGGTTTAAAATCTCATCTTAAGGATGGCACACTTGTGATTACAGCAGTCAGTCAGTGTGCGGTCAGTACTTAAAAACTAATTTCAGCACCTGGTGGGGAATAGAACCCACAGCCTTCTGATCTTCCAGCACCAAAGACAAATATGGTTTAATTACGTGAAGCTGTAATGGGAATTTACCACTTTATCATCTGATATGAAGCACAGCAGATTGTTCTCCATTTGGAAATCCATGGACTTTACTCTGAAAGGAAGCATAAACTGGACAGTCTATATCTGCATTATTTACTTTTAATGCTACAGTTGGAAAAGCTAAGAAAAAAAAAACAAAGCCTAAAAAGATAGGGCAAATAATGGATTGTTTTTTGTATGTTACCAACAAATTCAAGCTGCATTTTAAATAACGTATTTGTTTCCTACATTCCCTTTAAATATATCTGTCTACTGCTTATGAAGATAAAACTCAAAATGTCAGACTCAAGCAGTGAGGTTATTACATAACCTATGGCTATTTATCTACAATTTCTTTCTGCCCCGATTACCTTCCAGTCAATCTGCTAAATGAAATATAAGTATTGCAGTATATCTGAGGGGACAGTTAGGAAAAAAACAATGTTCTCCATGATGTATACTTTGCATATATGTATATATATATATATATATATATATATATATATATATATATATATGTGTGTGTGTGTGTGTGTGAGTGTCTATATATATATATATATATATATATATATATATATATATATATATATATATATATATATATATATATATATATATATGTACTAAAGACCAAACGGATAACCAAAGAAGACAACCGGCTTCACAAAACTGAGAAACTGAACAGAACTAAATAAACGTAGTACTAGTGAATTAAATGAAGCAGATACTAATTTAATTAAGTAAAACGCTTTTTGTCGCTTTCATAAAGCAACTTCCTCAGACGATACAAATCCACAAGAACACTCTTTAAATAGTAAGAACCGGTCACATGACCATGTACATTGGCATTACAAAAGTTTTCAATATTTTATTAAGAAAAGTAAACTTTTATATTCTTAAAATGAATAAAATTTCCATCATTGTGCCATAATGTAAAAAGTAGATACATCACTATTTAAAGAATATTATTAAATTATAACCAAAAATAAAAATAAAAATAAACTAAATTATAAACGTAACTGTATAGCTAGTGCTTGTGTATATTAAAATGTAACAATACACACCTTCTTTTATTCAACACCATATATCTACAGTATGTGCCAGATAATAAAAAAATATAATAAAAAGATGTGTTTGATGATTTATTGATTAATTAATTTATCTTCTGTCTAAACTTTTTAATTTCAACAAGCAAGTTATGTTGCAATGGTCGTTTAGACCAGGTAATACAAACACGTTTGTTCTAATTTGCCATGATAGCTCTCTATCATCTAATAATAGGCTGTAAGGCCCTCATCTAATACTAGATTGGATAGAATCAATTACTGTAAACATAAATTTATGTCCTGGATATTTCATAAGATGTCTAGCAAGGGCATTCTCATTTTTACCTGTATTAATGGCATATATGTGTTCATATATTCGCTCTTTAAATTTTCACTCTGTTTTTCCAATGTAAAAAATGTTGCATGAGGAGCACAGAGCGACATACACTACCATTTTTGAGTTACAGTTTACATTATATTTAAGTTGGTATTTTACTTTGTTGATTCTAATCACTCTACCTGTGGAAATATGTTTACACATACTACAAGTTCCACAGGTAGACATGCCTACAAGGTTAAAAGGTCGTCTATTACTCGTAGATTCCAATAGTGTTTTTAAGTTCCTACCTTTTCTAAAAACTATTTTTGGAAACTCTTCAAAAATTTCCATTAGTGTCCTATCTAATCTAAAAAGTCCCCAGTTCTTATACAATATAATTCTGACTAGTGTAGAGTCAGCACTGAATTGAGTTATAAAACTACACTCAAACCTATTGACTGGGGGTGTGTTGGGTATTGTGTCAGAATTGAATGTATGACTGTTAGGGCTATGAATGCTGTTTTCACAAAGGTCAAAGCTTTCATATTTACTGAGAATGGGTTTAATGATACCTTTAAATCTTTTCTGATGTACTTCGTATATTAGTGTTTCTATTAATAAATTAGGGTAACCCCTCTGTTTAAACATTCCTGCAAGTAGGTCACATTCATCTAAAAAATCACAATTGTTGGACACCATCCTAGCTGCTCTAATTAGTTGGCCTTTGACAATAGACCTTTTTTGTGCTAGAGGATGTGAGCTTGTGTAGTGTAAGAATGCATTACAATAAGTGTCTTTTATATGTATTTTTGAAGTGTATTTGTTGTTGATTACATCTTTAATTAAACAGATGTCAAGATATTCTATAGATGAAGTCTGGAAGTTGGAAGTGAATTTAAGGAAGCTAGTAGAGCTGTTCAAATGTTCAAGTAAAGAGTTAGCTTGATCTAAGTCACTTCTAAACAAGATAAAAATACCGTCTAAGAATCGAGTGTAAAATTTGACACTAGAAATAAAGGTGGTATTGTTAAAAACAAACCTTTTCTCCCAATAAGACATTACTGTGTTAGCAAAACTAGCATTGCAGGGGGAGCCCATGGCAACCCCCTGTTTTTGTAAATATAAGTCGTTTTGGAAAGAAAAATAGTTATTAGTTAAGATGATGTCCAGTAGAATTTCTACTAACTGTATCTCTTGGCTATTAGCCCTTTTGTCATGTAAAAATAAACTGACCCATTCCAAACCTTCCAGATGAGGAATTGATGTGTATAACTCTTTCACATCAGTAGTCAAAAAGTTGTTGTGAATATCAAAATGTAACTCATTAATGTTATACAGAAATGACCAGGAGTCTTTACAAACCTGGGTTTCACTAGCAAGATATTTTTTCAGAATGCTATCTACGACCTTTACACAGGGGTATGTAATCGACCCCCGTCCATCAATTAATGGTCTAAAAGCTGGATTTGTTAAGTTCTTATGGATTTTTGGGACTGCAAACAAAATTGGAATACACGGCCATAAGGTAGTCATATAATTATATAAATTCATATCAATTATTGCTTCTATAAACAAGTCATTTATATAGCTCTTTATCCGCTGATAGGCAATATTGACTTCATTGATTGAAGCTTTATCATATGCTTCACAATCGAGGAGTTTGTGTACTCTGACTACATAGTCACTAGTGTCGAACACAGCTATACCTCCCCCTTGTCTGGTTTAATAGACCTCACTTGCAAGGATTTAAACAAGTTCAAAGCCAGATTCTCATCCTGTGTAGTGTTACATGTGTAAAACTTATTTCTAAATAACTCATTAGAGTGATAGAAAAACCTTAAGTCTAATTCTGTGATGTTTTCAAACATGTTTAACAGTGGGTGAAGTGGGGGGTTATATGTACTCGGTACACGAAAAGTGTTGTCAGCATGTTCAGAATTTCTAAACAAGACTTGCAAATTAAGTTTCCTCACAAAGAGTTTAAGGTCTTTTACTGTTTGAACTAAGTCAAGTCTACGACTAGGTACAAAGGTGCTTCCCTTTGCGAGGAGTTCCACTAAAGCGGGGTTGATTTCAATAGATGAGTAATTGTAAGTATGGAAATTGCCCACTTTGTTCTTTAAAACAGTGACTTGTTGTGAAGGTGGTACTACCTCCTCCGTTTGTTGTTTCTCCGTTGATTGTTGGATTTTTTTGGAACAGCCCCTGATGTTGTTGCCTTGGGAAAATTTACTGTATTCCTATTTCCGTTATTGTTATTGGGAACATTAGTCGCCCCTTGATTTTGGTTAGCTTCCCTGTTGTAGGAACGAAGTCGTTCCGTCTCACCTGGTTAGATTCAGCGCTAGGAACTTCTGATGTAGGCGTATTGGAGTTTTGATTATTCGTGACAGTTCTATAATTGTCATGAGAATTGTTATTGTTATTATAACCTGTCATGGAATTTAAAGTTGATAAGCAGAACCGTTCTCGTATGCCAAACGGTCTCTGTTAATTTTTTTGTCTTTGTTGAATTTCAGTCTATCTTGTAACCAAACACAGTGACTTTTGCAGATACAAATTCGAATATGAAAGAACTTTTGCCAGCATAGACCAACTTTTTGATAGACTGAAATTCAACAAAGTCAAAAAAATTATCAGAGACCGTTTGGTATACGAGAACGGTTCTGCTTATCAACTTTAAATTCCATGACAGGTTATAATAACAATAACAATTCTCATGACAATTATAGAACTGTCACGAATAATCAAAACTCCAATACGCCTACATCTGAAGTTCCTAGCGCTGAATCTAACCAGGTGAGACGAAGTGAACGACTTCGTTCCTACAACAGGGAAGCTAACCAAAATCAAGCGGTGACTAATGTTCCCAATAACAGTAACGGAAATGGGAATACAGTAAATTTTCCCAAGGCAACAACATCAGGGGATGTTCCAAAAAAATCCAACAATCAGTTTAAAAAAAACAGCAACGGAGAAACAACAAACGGAGGAGGTAGTACCACCTTCACAACAAGTCACTATTTTAAAGAACAAAGCAGGCGATTTCCATATTTACAATTACTCATCTATTGAAATCAACCCCGCTTTAGTGGAACTCCTCGCAAAGGGAAGCACCTTTGTACCTAGTCGTAGACTTGACTTAGTTCAAACAGTAAAAGACCTTAAACTCTTTGTGAGGAAACTTAATTTGCAAGTCTTGTTTAGAAATTCTGAACATGCTGACAACACTTTTCGTGTACCGAGTACATATAACCCCCCACTTCACCCACTGTTAAACATGTTTGAAAACATCACAGAATTAGACTTAAGGTTTTTCTATCACTCTAATGAGTTATTTAGAAATAAGTTTTACACATGTAACACTACACAGGATGAGAATCTGGCTTTGAACTTGTTTAAATCCTTGCAAGTGAGGTCTATTAAACCAGACAAGGGGAAGGTATAGCTGTGTTCGACACTAGTGACTATGTAGTCAGAGTACACAAACTCCTCGATTGTGAAGCATACGATTAAGCTTCAATCAATGAAGTCAATATTGCCTATAAAGGGCTATATAAATGACTTGTTTATAGAAGCAATAATTGATATGAATTTATATAATTATATGACTACCTTATGGCCGTGTATTCCAATTTTGTTTGCAGTCCCAAAAATCCATAAGAACTTAACAAATCCACCTTTTAGACCATTAATTGATGGACGGGGGTCGATTACATACCCCTGTGCAAAGGTTGTAGATAGCATTCTGAAAAAATATCTTGCTAGTGAAACCCAGGTTTGTAAAGACTCCTGGTCATTCATTAATGAGTTACATTTTGATGTTCACAACAACTTTTTGACTACTGACGTGAAAGAGTTATACACATCAATTCCTCATCTGGAAGGTTTGGAATGGGTCAGTTTATTTTTACATGACAAAAGGGCTAATAGCCAAGAGATACAGTTAGTAGAAATTCTACTGGACATCATCTTAACTAATAACTATTTTTCTTTCCAAAACGACTTATATTTACAAAAACTGGGGGTTGCCATGGGCTCCCCCTGCGGTGCTAGTTTTGCTAACACAGTAATGTCTTATTGGGAGAAAAAGTTTGTTTTTAACAATACCACCTTTATGTCTAGTGTTAAATTTTACACTCGATTCTTAGAAGATATTTTTATCTTGTTTAGAGGTGACTTAGATCAAGCTAACTCTTTACTTGAACATTTGAACAGCTCTACTAGCTTTCTTAAATTCACTTCCAACTTCCAGACTTCATCTATAGAATATCTTGACATCTGTTTAATTAAAGATGTAATCAACAACAAATACACTTCAAAAATACATATAAGGACACTTATTGTAATGCATTCTTACACTACACAAGCTCACATCCTCTAGCACAAAAAAGGTCTATTGTCAAAGGCCAACTAATTAGAGCAGCTAGGATGGTGTCCAACAATTGTGATTTTTTAGATGAATGTGACCTACTTGCAGGAATGTTTAAACAGAGGGGTTACCCTAATTTATTAATAGAAACACTAATATACGAAGTACATCAGAAAAGATTTAAAGGTATCATTAAACCCATTCTCAGTAAATATGAAAGCTTCGACCTTTGTGAAAACAACATTCATAGCCCTAACAGTCATACATTCAATTCTGACACAATACCCAACACACCCCCAGTCAATAGGTTTGAGTGTAGTTTTATAACTCAATTCAGTGCCGACTCTACACTAGTCAGAATTATATTGTATAAGAACTGGGGACTTTTTAGATTAGATAGGACACTAATGGAAATTTTTGAAGAGTTTCCAAAAATAGTTTTTAGAAAAGGTAGGAACTTAAAAACACTATTGGAATCTACGAGTAATAGAAGACCTTTTAACCTTGTAGGCATGTCTACCTGTGGAACTTGTAGTATGTGTAAACATATTTCCACAGATAGAGTGATTAGAATCAACAAAGTAAAATACCAACTTAAATATAATGTAAACTGTAACTCAAAAATGGTAGTGTATGTCGCTCTGTGCTCCTCATGCAACGTTTTTTACATTGGAAAAACAAAGCGAAAATTTAAAGAGTGAATATATGAACACATATATGCCATTAATACAGGTAAAAATGAGAATGCCCTTGCTAGACATCTTATGAAATATCCAGGACATAAATTTATGTTTACAGTAATTGATTCTATCCAATCTAGTATTAGAAGAGGGCCTTACAGCCTATTATTAGATGATAGAAAGCTATCATGGCAAATTAGAACAAATGTGTTTGTATTACCTGGTCTAAACGACCATTGCAACATAACTTGCTTGTTGAAATTAAAAAGTTTAGACAGAAGATAAATTAATTAATCAATAAATCATCAAACACATCTTTTTACTACTTTTTTATTATCTGGCACATACTGTAGATATATGGTGTTGAATAAAAGAAGGTGTGTATTGTTACATTTTAATACACACAAGCACTAGCTATACAGTTACGTTTATAATTTAGTTTATTTTTATTTTTGGTTATAATTTAATAATATTCTTTAAATAGTGATGTATCTACTTTTTATATTATCGCACAATGATGGAAATTTTATTCATTTTAAGAATATAAAAGTTTACTTTTTTTAATAAAATATTGAAAACTTTTGTAATGCCAATGTACCGGTTTCACATGGTCATGTGACCGGTTCTTACTATTTAAAGAGTGTTCTTGTGGATGTGTATCGTCTGAGGAAATTGCTTTATGAAAGCGAGGAAAAGCGTTTTACTTAATTAAATTAGTATTGGCTTCATTTAACTCACTAGTACTACATTTATTTTGTTCTGTTCAGTTTTTCAGTTTTGTGAAGCCGGTTGTCTTCTTATATACATATATATGTACATTATATATATATGTAGTATATAAATAAAAAAATGTTCTCCATGATGTATACTTTGCATATATGTGTGTGTATATAGATATATATATATATATATATATATATATATATGTGTGTGTGTGTGTGTGTGTGTGTCTATATATATATATATATATATATATATATATATATATATATATATTTATAGATAGTATATAGTTATATATTATATATATAAATGGGAGAGGTTTATAATCTTGAAATACTGAAATGTCGAATTTCAGTATCTCGAGACTATAAACCCAAATGTTTAAAATAGCGAAAGTTCATAATCGCGAATTCTAATATCTCGAATTCATGGTTATGGCCTTACGCTACGTGATGCCCGGGATTGTGTATTTATGTTGCGCGGTGCCATGTGTGGATCTAGGTGTTTTGTCAGGTAAGTGAGTGTTTTGTAAGGGATTTGAGTGGGGGTTAGAGTGTGTTTGAGTGTTGTGATATGGTTGATGTGTGTGTGAGGGACTGGAGAATGTGCGTGTGTGAGTTTGCTTTTGTTTCCTGTTTGTGCGATCTCGGAGTTAGTGTATACAAGTAGGGGGGGTGTGTGTATGAATTGTGTATGTGTGTAGTTTTTGTTTGTTTATGTTGTGATGTGGGTGTTGTGGTGTATGTAGGTGTAGTGTATGCGGTTTGTTCGGTGTTTTGAATTTCACGGTTTTGGGCTCGGGGTTTTGTAGTTTCTCTGTTTTGTGGATTCGATTTCATAGTTTCGAGATACTGAAATTCGATATTTCAGTATTTCAAAATTATAAAGTGAATCTATATATATATATATATATATATATATATATATATACATATATATATAGATCTTGCCATACCCAATAGAACCAAGATGCTCTCCTCCTTGCTACACCTATGTCTCCAACTAGGCATTACTGTAAATTACAACAAATTACGGCATTGCCCCTTGCAATGTGTGGAGTTCATTGGTACCTGCCTAGATACCCAAACTCTGCCACAGATCAGAGTGGGTATTTTACAAAAGTAAGTATTACACCTTCTCTGTCGTCATTCATCTGCAGTCAAACTAATGTTCGAACTAATGGGGTTGATGAAAGCTTCAAAAGTTTTGGTATGTTTGGCTCAGGTCACATTAGGGTTTTACAGCAGACACTAGTAGTACAGCGGTCAATAAGATACCACCCACTGACAGCATGCATTTATATCATGAAACTCTGAAAGCATCATATAGCCTGGTCGATTCAAGCATGAAGATGTTTGGCCCACCCTTTTACTTTACCTGTGCTCAATGTCGCAGTAACTATAGATGCGTACCAACTAGGGTGGGGGTATCATTGTTTGGGAAGGGCAGTCCAAGGCATATGGTCTCAAACAGGCCAGTATTCACATCAACATCCTAGAAATGAGAGCAGTCCTATTAGCACTGCAGGCCTTTCAAAATGTTGTCCCTCTAAGGATGATTGCTATTCAGACAGACAACATGTCTATGGTCTGGTACTTCAACAAATGGGGAGAACCAGGGTACTAACTACTATGTCAGGAAGCAGTAAAAGTTTGGCAATGGGTAATTGCCCCCAAACGCTTTCTTTTGACAATGCATACTCCTGGGAACACCAAAGTGCTAGCAAACAAACTGAGCAGGTCCATCTTACTACCTCATTAGTGGTCTCTCAGTCAGTCAGTAGTGGAAGTGATATTTTGCCAGTGGGGTCAACTGTGCTGCATCCTCTTTGCTTCTGTCTTCATCAAGTGCAGCAAGTACTTTGCCCTGATCCCTCCAAAGGGGGAATCACCAAGACACTGTATGGTTCATCATCGGCTGTCCACTCTACTAAATGCTTTCCCTCCTATCCTCGCATCCCCATGTGCATTTAGAAAGCATTTCATTGGAAGAGGAAAGTTGTGCTCATTGTCCTATTCTGGCCTCACCAAGTATGGTTCCTCTTCCTGCGGCCTCACCTAGCTCACCCTCCTTGGGTGCTGTGTCCTACCCAGGATCTTCTGTCTCACCTGTCTGGTTTGCCTGTCCCAGACATGCAATCTCTCAAGCTAACCACACAGTTTCAACTCTTCTAGTAATTGCTAAAAGCTCCATGCTTTCTTCCCTCCTTTGCCACATTCTTATATCATCTCAGAAAGCCTCTACCAGGAAGACTTATAAGAACAAGTGGAAAGAATTCTATATTTGGGCTCAACAGAGAGACAGACAGACCTCTTTTCAGCCCAGTTAAAGCTATTCTTGATTTCCTGGCATTCATTTTCAGTAATGGAGATAGTTATTTGTCATTTAAGGTACAGTTGTCTGCAATAGCAAACTTTCACTTAGGCAAGAAGAGTTCCTCTCTGACTTTCTTGAAATTATGCAGCTTTTCTTAACAGTACTTTTCTATAACAACCTCCTATTCAGAATCCAATCCCTCCTTGAGACCTTACACAGGTCCTTCAAGCTTTAACTGAGCCTGCCTGCAGCCAAGGCAGAATTAAAGTATTTATCCTGGAAAGCACTTTTCCTTGTCGCTATTACATTGGTTAGATGGATATCAGAGCTCCATGCACTTTTCTTCCCAGCCACCTTACTTGATTTTTTGTAAGGGCAGAGTATCTCCTCGAACTAATTTGAACTAACTTGTCCTTCCTACCCATAGTGGTGTCAGAAGCTAACCTTAATCAGAAAGTTAACCTGCCAGTCTTCTTCCCAAATTTTTCTAACAAAGGAGAATACATTTGTTAGATGTGCATAGACCACTCAGATTTTACATTCATTGAACCGAAGACCAGATAAAGTCAGAACTGTCTCCTTTTCTAAGGCTGAATTTGGCACGGCAGTGTCAAAAATAACCTTAGCCAGATGGCTCACTGATTGCATTATCTTAATTTACAACAGTGAAGTACTTTCGTTAGCCAAAAATCCTAAAGCTCACTCTGCAAGGGCTATGGCTGCATCACCTGTGTTTTGGTCCAAAGCCTCCATAGATGACATCTGCGCAACTGCTACATGGTCCACTGCTCATACCTTTATAACTCTTACAAGTTAGACATCTTGTGTAGGAATAGATCAACTTTTGGCTGCGCTGTACTCCATATACTTCCTTGAGGACATTCCAAGAATACTCTAGATGGGGACTCTGTCCCATCAGTTGAGGAGCGGACAAAAAAGACAACATCAGATATTATAGTTATGTAGATGCCGTAATTCTGCATCTGTGTTATCTGTTTTCAGCCTTCCTCAACTTCCCCCCTACAGTCCTCCAGCAGTTTGATTTCTTTTTCCTAATATGCCCTGAGGGATATCCCTTTATGGTCTTGCTGGGTGGGTTCCAGGCCTCTCTTCTCTGTGTGTTCTTCACATTTTCCACTCTTCCTTTGCTTTTTTGCCTCAGAGATTGTTAGTGGCAGATACTGATTTGTCTTGTTGTGGTTAATTGAATAGAGGGCAAACTCAATCTGAGGTAACTAAGGTGAAGCAAGGAATTATGGGTAAGGGGAGGAACTCAAGCTACAGAGCCTAACTCTTTCAGAATGGCAGAGGAAGGAACTGTTTTTGGAGCAGAGACCCAGCAGTTGAGGAGGGATGAAAATAGATCAAAGAGATGAAGTGTTTTGGTGAGTACACAACTACAACATCCTGCATGCAGACTATACCAAACAGATTCTTTTCCCCTCAGTGAATCATTTTTGTTTTGGAAAAATAAAATATGTTGTGTGTTTACAGGAAGACTTGCATGTGTGTGAGTGGAGGATTCTTCTCTGGCTTCTGCATATCCTATGGTGTGCAGGGTCCTGGGTTCATGACCTGCAAGTGCTGTTTATTTTCTAGTTTAAAAGCCTGCATTGCACTTGTTTCCCGCCTTTCCTGTAACTAGTTTAGTCCAGATACAGATTTGCTGTATCCAGGACTGTTTGTAAGCTTCTGAGAGGTGCCAATGTCTACTCCCTTAGATCTGCTAATTCTCATCTCTCCTGCAGTTTTACTTGTTATTAGTGTTGCACTTTACCATACCAGTCTTCTTGTAGCAGTTATTGTAGCACACAAAAGTGCTACCAGCACTAAACGTTCTACAAGGAAACAGCTCCAGTACTTATTATTAATGCCCTCCCTTCCAGGCATGTCTAAATGTCAGTTCCCTGTGCTTTCTCCTGTTAACCTGGTGAACTTAGGCATCCTGAGGCAATGTAGCAACTGCCTCATGTACACCAACAACCCTCTCCTCTTACCTTCCAACACTCAGACTTGTGAGAGATGCACTTATACATCCATATTGGAAGCCACGCACTTTCCAGCCAAGACTGGAATAGCTGGTCGAGAGGAGAAAGTCAACACTTGCACAATACCACATGGAACACACAGTCCTGCAGAACATACACCAGCACTGCCTTCACATAAAAACACAAACCACACACCCACCTTTGCAGAGGCTCTTAATAAAAATCTACCTAAACAGCAGATACCTCCAAGGCAGAAACACACTCAACCACCACAACACAACACTAATAACAAGACACATAACTATCCTAAACAGTGTGCCACTCAACCAAAGCCCCTAAGGCGAAACAGCATGCCCAGCACACTAGTCATAGATGACTCAATAATGAGGCAAACTGATGCCCCACTCACTAGGTTGAATAAGGACAAAGCAACAGTCAGCTGCCTGTCAGGTCCCTCAACAACAGGTACAAATATGATGCTGTCATTGTACATTTGCATGTGAATGACCTAAGATGTACCTCCATGAACTACATGAAAAGAAACATGGAGGAGCCCAAGTGGGTATGACCCTAGCCTTGAGCAGCATCCTACCATCACCCAGAATGATACCACAGTACAAGCAGAAAATTATTGATTTCAACAATTGGCTAAGTTTCTGGTGTCTTTCTAAGGGGATCCAGTATCTGTCTGCCTGGGATGACATGATTGACAGCCCTCAATGTATTGCCAGAGATGGCCTGCATCTGTCACCCCTGGGCATTCGGATACTGGCCAAGGCTCTTGCCACCCCTATAGTGCCATTTTTAGGTGGTGTTCCAAAGACCAAATTACCACCATGACAGCTACAAACAAATGCAATTTGAGGGTCATGCTGCTCAATACTAGAAGTCAAAATCTCAAAATGCACTCGCTCGAAGCACTCCTTAAAATGAAGAACATCGACATTTGTGCTGCAATGGAGAGCTGGTTCAAGGCAGCAGAAAGCACCCCTGCACTACCAGGCTATAACTCATTCCACATCTTTTGGCCCCAGAACTTGGACCAAAGCTGCTGGTGTTTCCATATTCATAAAGGATGTGCACACCTCCAGACTGGTAACCCAACATAAAGTATCAGAGATGCTTCAGGTGCAGCTAACATTGGGTAAGACAGAGATTCAAGTTGTATCCTGTTATAGGTCCCCAACCATGTCCCAAGACACTCACTCCACATTCCTAAGCACCCTGGAGAATATTAGGGTCCAACCTAACACACTTGTACTGGGGACTTCAACTAACCCTCCATTAACTGGGAAAACTACTCATGCACCGATACACTTGCCCACCATTTCCTGGAATACATTAATTCCAATGCCCTGGACTAGCTCGTTCTTACCCCCACTAGAGGTAGCAACATCTTTGACCTGGTCATTACTAACATGGACAACTGTTTTTTATACCAATAGTCAACTCCTCCCTGGTTAGATCCATCCACAAACTAATCATCTTGGAAATCCACGTCGCTCTCACCCCTCCAACCCCCTGAAAAGGTAGCCACCAAGAAAAACTTCTCCAAAGCTAACTCTGGGCTCCAAATGACAGAGGTGGCTAACTTCACGGCACCCATGCCAATGGAGAATAGTTGCATGGCCACCAAATCATACACCAATGCACTGTACAAACATCTACACAAATGCATGGATCTTGCCATACCCAACAGAACCAAGATGCTCTCCTCCAAAAAAAAGGAAGCCAATATGGTGGTCCTCTGCCTTAAACAAACTCTACAACAGAAGGAAGAATCTGATGTGTAATAAGGTGAAGTCCCAAGACTGAAAAAACTCCCTTATCAGACAAATAAAAAGTTGAGATCCCTCATCAAATCCTCTAAAGGTAGCTATGAAAACAGAATTGCAGCAGATAGTAAAGACAACCACAAGGCCTTCTATAGTTATGCAAAGAACCTCCACGGCAATACCCAGATTTGCTTTGAGCTACTGCACAATGGTACCTCCTATACCGAGCCAACTGATATTGCCAATATACTGGCTGACAGATTCAGTGCCAACTTTACCCCCCCCCCCCGAAGGCCCAATCACAATACCAGTAGATTGCCAGGCACCTAGTATTACTGCTGCACAGGTTAAAACAGCACTGTCCAAGGCCGAAAATACAGCTTCTGTGGGACCTGACAATATCCCTGGCTGTGTTCTACATGGACTACAGAGTGAACTGGCACCTCACCTTTGTGCCCTATTCAGTCACAGTCTCACCTCAGGCTTTGTCCCTACTGAATGGCGCACTGCTATAGTCATCCTTCTCCACAAAGGAGGAGCAACTACAGACCCTGGGAACTATCGCCCCATTAGGCTGACAAGTCTGATATTCAAAGCTGTGGAACACATCATCACAAACCTAATAAACAAGGATATAGGGAATCTCCAAACTCTGGATCCCACACAGTTTGGTTTTGTGAAGGGTCAATCATGCCTGCTCAACTTGGTTGACTTCTTTGAGTCAATCTCCAGAGATGTGGATGAAGGCAAGGTGGTTCATACAGTCTACCTTGATCTGGCCAAGGCCTTTGATACCATTCTCCACTCAGGAATCATAGAAAAACTCACTAAGCTAGACATCAACCCCTATATCACAAGGTGGGTTGCAAACTGACTCACAGATAGAACCCACAGTGTGAAAGTAGCTGACTCCAAGTCAGACTGACGACCAGTCACAAGTGGAGTTCCACAGGGGTCAGTCCTGGGTCCTCTTCTGTTTGGTATCTACTTCTTAGAAGTCCAGTCCAATGCAAAAGGACACTGGCTCACAAAGTTCGCAGACAGTTGCAAGTTGGGAGCCATTATTAACTCCCCAAGTGATGATGACATCTTACAGAAAGGCCTCACCGAGATGAACGGCTGGTGTCAGAACCAGGGCCTTAAGCTCAATGCTGAAAAATGTATTGTCATTCCCTTTGAGAAAATCCGATTTCCCATGAACTACCACATCGATGGTAGTCCACTGAACACAGAAGGTATTATAAGAGATCTGGGAACACAGGTTGACAGCAACCTCTCTTTTGACCACCACACTGCCGCTGTGGTCAGAAAGTCCTTCTATGTGGCACATCTCATTACTAAGGGTTTTACATCCAAGAAGAAAGAGGTCATAGTCTCCCTGTACTCTTCCCTCATTAGGCCAATCATCGAGTACAATGCTCTATTTGGCATGTACCTCACTAGACACCTGCAACAACTGGAGAGGCCACAGAAGTACCTCACAAAGAGGATCCTAGGCCTTAAACACTTGCCCTATATGGACAGACACAAAAAAATTCCAACTATTCTCTGTCTCATATCGCCTACTTAGAGGCGATCTCTGCTTGACTTACAAAGCCATGTCTGACCCAGCTCTGTTAGAAATGCTGCATCTAAAGAAATCCCAATCCCTCCATACCACATGCTCCAAAGACCTCAACCTCATTACCACAATCAACAGCACGTGCTGGAGGACAGGTTCATAACTCAGAGACTGCCTATTGTTTGGGTAATAAATGAGTTTGTGGAACGCGACTAGTTGGGAAAAGTGTAAGGTAATGCCTTACCTCTAACCACTGAAGTTTTTATACGGCCAGACAGTGATGTATCCTATAATGAGATTGTCAGCAAATGTTGACATTTTATGATATCACTGTTCCAAGAATGAGAGTTGAACGGATTGTAGGTTAATCAAGATGGGAACAGCGTAAAGTAGTGTAGGGATGAGAAGAGATTGAGCAGTACTTTTTTCTGGTATTATCTATGAGGTACTGTTTGATTCTAAAGAGTGCACCTAGCTTTTGTGGGTGTTTTTACTGCTTGTTCTGTGATTGTCTAATGTTTACGTTTTCATCAGTAGTGAATTCTAGCTCAACAGGGGACATAAAATTGATCCATGTAGGATATCCACTGTAATGGGAAGGAAAGAGATATCATTATGCCATTTTACCGCCTGCTGCCTATTTGAAAGATAGCCACAAAACAATGATAGTGAAGTTTCATAAATTCCAAGCCAAGTTAGTTTTTGAAAAACATTGTGGTGAAATACCATGTCGAAAGCTTTGGATAAATTCTAAGAAAAGTGCTGAGACTAAGTTCCCAAAGTTTAGATATTGGTTAATAAATGCTATAAAATTAAGGACAGCTGTACATATACTCTGAAAAGGACAGAAATCATGCTGTGTAGTGGAAAGGAAGCAGTTGGCTGAGAAACCCAAGACACTGAGACGGGATTGAGAGTACATTAATGGCTAAATAACCAAATATGCTGTTCAGAAAATTTTACTAAACAATGTTAAATTGCTTTACAGATATAATACAGTAGTAGAAACCTCTCAATATGCCGACATGGCTGCTACATTGAAAAAGAACTGCTGGTGTTTGACTGTACTGGATTTTAGATTAGATTCTGTATTTAAAGTTTGAGTATATCCATCATTTTTTTATTTTTTTGCTCTTATTATATTACAGTTTGCTTCATTTTAAATTTTACGTTACCTTAAAGTTTTTATTTTCTTGGACTTTTAACAGTCTTTGGCCTAGATTCAATAAGGAAAATATACCTTTCCATTCACTGCCTGAAAAGGAATTAGAACTAGATAATTACTGGGAGCACCTAACAAATAGATTTCATATTCAGGGTATTTAGTAGCATTCTTATTTAGCTACAACCACTGGTGTGGGTCTCCACTGGATTTTCCCACCCACCCAGACTCTCTTGTATTTTTAAAACTGGTGGCATTTGAGCTGCCCTCCTCTGCAGCAAATCTGACTTTGCAAGCTCCTCCCACTCTTATCCCACCTGTTCATTCTATTGGACATTGAAAGATTAAACTGGGAAGGTCCTCCCCTTTGACTATTAATACTTGGGTCAGCCTCTGTTTTTTATCATCCCATTCATTTAAAACACACTACAATTTTAAACCTACTTTTAAAATCCATAATATCTGGCACTTGGATGTCAATAAGAAAGGAATGTTTCCATATTGCAGCTGCTCATGTTGTAAATATATTGTAACAGATGTGGACTTTGTGCATCCAAGTACTGGAAAAAAGTATTAATTTTCTTGTTATGTGAATTGTGTCACTGAGAAATTATTTAGCTACATATATCAAATGCAAAAATGTTTATGTAGGAAATTGTAACTGAAGACTTAAAGATCAAATTATTGAACACGTGAGATATTAGGAGAAGTGTAGATACTAGTTCACTTGCTAAACATGTTAAAGAGAAGGGAGTTGATCACAACTTTAAAGTTTGTGCTATACAAGTTATATCTAAAAATAGAAGGGGTGGTGATTTGAAGAATTTTAATGAAATACGTGAACAGAATTGGATAATATGACTGAAAGCAGGTGATACACCTGGGTTGAATTTCACTGTATAAAACCTTTACTGAAATTGAAACAAAGCAAACTATGAAAAATGTACTGTATATTTTATTTACTCTGCAGTATAGATAGGTTTTAAATAAGTTGATTTTTTTATTGTTTTTTAAAGTATAAAGTAATTATTAAATTGCTTAGTTGTTGAACTATGATTGGTCTTTTGCACATGTGACTTGCTTTCTTAAACAAACTGTTGCTCTTAGAACACTGTATGCATTAATAAACGTTGAAAACCCAAGAGATCATTCACATGGATTTGGACTTTTTTTTTTACTGGACTTGGCTGTCAATGACTGGAGAGCCTAGAAACTACTTGTCAGGAATCAGCCTGGAATTAGTGTTTCTGTTTTGTTCTTGGCAAGAGAAGGAGCAGATGGGCATTATTCCCTAGCCTTCCTAGAGATGACCTTTCATTGGAAAGACTGAAAATTGCTTCGTAGGGCCAAGCTTGGGTTTGCCCCAGCTGAAATAAGGAGCAGAGGGGCATTTCTTTCTGCTGGTCCCTGACTGGATGTTGTGCATGGGAACTCACTAAGAAGTCCGGTTGTAATTTTGGAAAGAACATCTTCAGCGCCTTTGTGCAGCTCGGCTCTCTATTGCATTCAACTGCTTTTTGTTCTATCGAAGGTATTAGCTAAGAAAATACTATATAGCAAGTGAAACAAACCTATAAACAACTGGGTAATACTACATCTGGGGGAGCAGTTTGGGGTTACTGCTTCTTTTTTTGCTTCTGGTGAGAGGAGGATCAATGAATAACTGATTCCTAGATATGTGCAGCTGTGCTGAGACCAGCACTATCACCACTACCAGACAGATAGCACTTCCAGTAATCAACTCCAGACCTCATAAGTATTACTCCCCCTGCAGCCACATTAGAAAACAACAAGAACCATGGATTTGCACTTTCCTATTTCTCTATAGCCTTCTTGGTTAAAACGAGCATTCTGAGACAATGTATTAGATGTCTCTTGATTACTGATAACCCTGTACTACTTAAAAAAACTGATAGCATGTGACAGATGTATTTATATAATGTTATCGGTGGCAAAATTCTCAAATAAAGCCAAGCAAATAACACGCAGGGTGTCAGTACCAAATAACAGCACACTAAACCAGTCACATACAGCTTGGACCAAACACAAAAGACTTACATATGTTGAAGCTCTTAAAAGTAACCTATCTAAACCACAAAGTCATATTAAATGTAACCTAAGAAACAAGTACCCACAGCAATGACACCAACACATCACAGGCAGAACCCAGTATCACACATACAGGTAAGAGTCACACTGACTTATCTCAAAAGTCCATAAGGCAAACCTACACATATTCAAATATCCTATTCAAAGGTGACACCATAGTTAGACATATCAATGCACCAATCATCGGGCTGCAAAAAAAGAAGGTCACTGTCAGTTACCTCCACATGTACAAATATGGCACAGTCGTACTATGCATTGGTGTAAATGACCTGGGACAGACCTCCCTGGACTTTATCAAGTAACACATGAAAGAGCTCTTGGAATATCTGTGTGAGACAAGTAGGAACCTAGCTTTGAGTGGTATTGAACCATCATCACGGAAGATGCATCAGTGAAACAAAAGATTACTGGCTTAAACAGCTGGTTTCACTTCTGGTGTAATTTAAAGGGGGGCACAGTTTATATCAGCCTGGGAGGAGATGAAAGACAGTCCTAACTGCTTTGCCAGGGATGTCATTCCTCCAAGACTTTCATATATTTGCTAAATCCTTGTCCACCCTCATACTGCCCTTTTTAGGCAAATACAGCCTTTAGCACTTCCAACATAAAACAGAATCAGGACAGAATAAAGGTATTGATGCTCAGTGGTAGAAACCTACTACACTCCCTACAAGTACTCTTAACTCTGGAAAACATCGAGCAATGCTTTATGACAGAGGCCTGCTTCAAGACCAGTCAATGCACTCATAGGTTAGTACTAGGCTATCAGCCCTAGGGCCTATAAAAGCCTAGCCATAACAATTCCCTGGCTATTTCTTCCCACACTATTTACTTCCCTGGACCCCTGTCTAGCAGGGCGACTGATGTGATCCCCGGGGTGAATTTCCTTTCTTCCCACTCTCTCACTCCATCAATGAGAGACCTGCTTCAAGACCAGTCAATACACTCCATCAATGAGAGACTTACTTCAAGACCAATCAATGCACTCCACCACTGACAGACTTGGTTCAAGACCAATCAATTTACTCCATCAGTGAGAAATTTGGTTCAAGACCAGTCAGTGCACTCCATCACTGAGAGACTTGGTTCAAGATGAGTCAGGGTACTCCATTGCTGAGAGACTTGGTTCAAGACCAATCAATGCACTCCATCAGTGAGATATTTGGTTCAAGACCAGTCAGTGCATTCCATCACTGAGCGACCTGGTTCAAGACCAGTCAGTGCACTCCTTCAGTGCAGGGTTGCAATAACTGCCACATGTTCAGGCCTAATTAGAAGATGAAGGCATGAATGAGGCTGTCACCACAGACTTAAAAAATTATCTCCAGACTCATTGGAAAAAATAATGATCGGAACTCCTCTGTGTCCACCTTACTAATAACAAAACCCCTTATCATATCATAGATAACTATAGGCCCCATTATGTCCGCCTTAGCCCATACCTCATACTTAGCATTTATGGAGCCCCTATGTCTTAAGCCAAACAATATTCTCCTTGGAGACTTCCATTAACTGGGACACTTGTACATTCTCAAATTTGTATGCCCAGAAATTACTGGACTTCAACTTAACCTCTCTGGACCAGTTAGTCCTCACTCAAACCAGGTGTGATAAAATCATGGACTTGGTACTTATCAATATGGTGAAGATTTGCTCCTAACCAACAGTAACTTCTGCCCTGATCAAACTGGACTAAGCTATTAGTTTGCAGACAATTGCAAGCCTAACCAATAACCAGAGGTCAGAATCAAACACTATATCTAGAATGTCTTATTTAAAGAGCTTATCCATTATTCCAAGCTCCACTCTATCAGTCACATTTACTTAAGACTGAAGACAAAGCATCTTTCAATACCTCAGTATTCAGAGATTACTCCAAGGCTAATCTACTAAAATTGAGTAATGAACTCAATAAATTCAAACACCCCCCTTCCATCTTAAAATGTAACAGTTTATGCTGAATCCTTTACAGCCAAGCTCTATGTACATGTAAATAACTGCATAGATGCATCTGTCCACCTCAGAAGTAAATGTAATATACTTAAAAATAAACCCCATTGGTGGAACCCTAATTTAAACAGGTTGTATAATAAAAGGAAAAACTCAGCATACACAAAATAAGTCAAACTCAGACGATGCCAATAATGCTCTGCTAAACTTAACAAGGACCTCTGGACTCTGATCCAATCAACCACAGCCAGACATGAAGTAAAACAGCTACCCAGGTGATGGATAACAACAAAGCCGTTATTAATTACTTTAGAAATCTCAGAGTCAATGCCAGGCTCTGTACAGAGTTGATAGTAAAGGGGCATCACAAACTCAGTCCCAGAAGCCATAAACTATCTACCAGCAGACAATTTAGTTCAAACATCACCCCCTCTTCCCCTCCTATATTCCCGGATCACATACTTGTAACTACCCCCCCCCCCCCAAACTCTCCAAGAACAAGTCCTCAAGGTGCACTCCAACAGAACACTACTTCTATGGAACCATATAATACAACAAGCTGTTTAGAGGTCAGTCTGAAACCCCCCTACAGAGGTTATTCAATATCAATATAAGCCTCCAAAGAGGCTTTGTACAGATAAACAGAGGACAGCAACAGTCATCCCCTTGCCCAAAGGTGTGGTGCCAATGGACTCTGGTAGTAACAGACCCATAAGCCTTGACCAGCCTAATGTGTAATACTGTGGAAGGAATCATTGTGGCATTAATAAATAAGGACATTGCTAAGCTATAACATTTCAAACCTAGCCAGTTCAGATTTATCAAAGGCAGATCCTGCTAATTAAACCAGCTGATTTCTTCAAAATGGTTACTGAAACAATGAGGGCAAATCAGTAAACACGGCATATCTAGACCTCAAAAAAGCATTCAACTCCATCTTACACTCAGTCACTGTAGATCAACTCTCCCGTCTAAATGTAACCCCCTAGGTAACTCATTTGATAGCAAACTGTCTCATAAAGAGAACCCAAAAAATTAGGATAGGAGGCTCTACCTCCTCCTAAAAAAGACCTGTCATTAATTGTGTGGCTCTGTGTTTAGTTCTTGGGCCTCTCCTCTTTGACATAGTTTGCAGACAACTGTAAACTTGTTGCCTTCATAAACTTCTCAAATGAAACCAAAATCTACCAAGAGGACCTCTCCCAAACAAATAGGCTGTGTCAATACTATGGACTAAAATGAAATGCCAAGAAATGAATAATCATATCGTTCAACTAGCATGACTTCCCTTTTAACTATCATACTAACAACACACCACAGAAAGTTGATCCTTTATTAGCAATATACCTTGAGTGAGGATCCTTTTGTCAGGGATCTGGAAATCTATGTCAGCATGGAACCCTCCTTTTATCAGTATTTATCCATTGTTGTAGGGAAGTCCTTTTTCAATGCACAAAGTATACCAAAAGCTATGGAGAACAGGTCCAGGAATATGATCATTGCACTAAACTCAGCTCTCATCAGGCAAATCATTGAATACAATGTATCGTTCAATATGTACCTGCTCACATGAATACAATGTATCATTCAATATGTACCTGCGCACATGAATACAATGTATCGTTCAATATGTACCTGCTCACATGAATACAATGTATCATTCAATATGTACCTGCTCACATGAATACAATGTATCATTCAATATGTACCTGCTCACATGAATACAATGTATCGTTCAATATGTACCTGCTCACATGAATACAATGTATCGTTCAATATGTACCTGCTCACATGAATACAATGTATCGTTCAATATGTACCTGCTCACATGAATACAATGCATCATTCAATATGTATCTGCTCAAAAATATCAATGGAATGAATGGGAAAAACTATGCAGACTATCGCACGGCCTCGACCCTATTCTCGGTATTATACAGGCGACTAAGAGGTGAACATTGCTTGCATATAAAGCCTGAATAAAATGTATCCTCTCAGATGTATTACACATTGGCAAGTCCAGTGGTGGCATGAAATCTACTGAAGGGATCTCTTTGCAGCATAAATAGAACATGTCGGGTAACAGGTACGTATCACAGGGAATACTTCTATGGAACTGTCTTCCACTCTACATAAAGCAAAGTACTCCTCATACTCTATTTAAAGGAATTTTGAATGAATGGATGATAAACAACAAAGTCACCCTCAGGTTAGTGGGTCTATATTATAAGTTTGAAAACTTCGAATCTCATATGATCAGCATCATATGAACGAAATCTTCAAACACTGAACATTTCAACGGAGATCGCCGTAGGGAATATTTCCCTTCACTTCAATGTAGTGCGATCTCAGAGTTGGTATATTTAAGTAGTGGAGGGTGTAGGGGGTCTTTCCCCCTGCATATAGCATTCAGGTAGTTTTTTTATTCTTAGTTTGTTTATATTTTATATTCGATGTTTGAAAAGTTTGCTCATATAGAGTCGATCATATGAGATTCGAAGTTTCCAGACTTCGAACATATAATATAGACCCCAGGTTAGCACCCATGTCTCTCAAGGATAGGGGAAAAAGGGTACTAGGCTTGAGTATCACCTTTGGTCAGTGTCTGGGTATTGGCTAGACTTGAAATAGTCTGCAATTGATTGCCTAATATTTACATATAAACCTACATCGTGAGGTTGGGAGTTGGAATAACGGTTAAGGTGTTTACACAAAGTACAGGGTTTGATTCTCACTTTTGAAAGAGAAATTGGTTAGGCTTAAAACAGACCACAAGGGCAGCAGCCTGGTACTTACCTTCCTGACTTCTCCTGTGGTGCTTGCAGTTGATACTGTGTATTTAGAAGCTGTTCCTAAATAGGTAGGCGGTTTGAATTCAGCAGTGACTAGCTACTCTGAGTGTGTGTGTGTATCTCTATTGCTATGTAAGAATGGGTTCACTCACTGATCTAATGTATATCTTTACAGTGGGAGTGGGTTCTCCCAGCACCTTAACTCCCTTTTCCCTGATGTTCATTAGCCTAGCATATACTTATGAATCTATGAACATCCTAACTAGCATACCCCCTCTAATAAATGGGGTTGGGAGGGTGGCCTAATGATTAAGGTGTTTTCCTTACAAACACAAGGTGCAGAGTTTGAGTCTCACAAGGGATAATTGGCTAAGCTTAAAATGGCTCACAAGGGCAGTTAGCTTAGTACTAATCTATGAACCTATGAACTTATGATACACAGGGACACAAATGAGTTGGGTTGTGCAGCTAGGCTAAAGGCCCTCGTGGTTGTTAGCCTAGTATATACCTAAGAAACATAACACCTAAAACTACCATGAGAATGAAAGGCTAAGAATCTAAATATCCTCACAGATCAAATCATAGTAAATACTTATGAACTTATGAGAAGGCTGCTGAATGCATTATGTTCAGCTTAAGTGTGGGCATATGACTTCTGCATACGATGTGTAATGCAGTAAATCTCTAAAACTGCTGGTGGCATTTGTTATGACTAAAGCATGTGAACTGTTCTAAAATAACATACATCTGCTCTCTTTGAAGATAGTAAGCAGTACTGACAGAAGAAAAAGCTTCTTTGGTTGTTAGAAATGTGTTTGGTAGATATTAAAAGAGTCCTTCCATACATGTCACAGGTTTATTTGTTTACTTTACCAATTTAGTTAAATAGTGGCTTTCCTTTAAAATGGGCAGTATTCCAGGTAATGGACAACCTGCTTGTTTAGTGACAAACCATCTGCCTCACAGTCCCAGGGTCTGTGGTTCAATCCTGAAATTCAAATATCATATGTATGGAGTTACCATTTTCTCCCTATGTCTGTGGGTTTTCTATGGTTACTTGGCTTTCATCCCATCTCCCAAAAAGGATGTTAGGTGAGATTAAATTAATGTATCCATACACCCTACATGTATGCATTTACATATATATATATATATATATATATATATATATATATATATATATATATATATATATACACACACACAGAGAGAAAGAGAGAGAAAAAAAAAATATATATATATATATATATATATATATAAAATAGATATCAATCCATGCGTAAATACATACATTACACTACACACACACACACACACACACATATATATATATATATATATATATATATATATATATATATATATATATATATAGATATATTTATATAGATATTTATGTATGTATATGTATATTACACATATAAAAGACAAACCCATCAACAGGCTTAACAGATGAAATAAGTAAACAAAATGCATGAATACATACATGCATACATAAATACATAAATAAATGCTTGCTACTTTCTTGTTGATTTAGAATGTCTTCATTTTTTTGTATCAAAAAGGAATATGTTCCAGAAACATGTATACATATTTGTTGTGGAGTGTGAATGGCTGTTTTTATTTGTGTGTGTGTGTGTGTGTGTGTGTGTGTGTGAGTGAGTGTGTGTGTGGTTTAGAGGCTACACTGTGGAAACTGGTGAATAGTTTCAAACATTATGCCTACAGCCTTGAGTATATTCCTTCATGCTAAGTACAGATGTAACATGGTTATAGTCTTTTTGTTATAATGTGGCACTCATTCTCCCAGTATCAAGATCAAATGCTGAGGACTTCCAATCCTACCGAATATATCTCTTGAGATACAAAAAGAGAGAGAGAATCCCCTCGTATTTTAGCCACATTAGTTAGACTTCCAATACCAAGTAGCAGCTGGACTTCCTATTCATAGATGGTCCTCAAACATTCAAATGTCAGTCTTTACGTCGGAGGTAGTAAAGCCAATATCATATTATTTAGAATACACATTGTATCATACAATAGTTGGCAGGAGCTTGGCAATGAGAAAATGATATCTGACTAATGATGCAGTGAAAGGATGAGAAATGAACAATAGCTATCCATGTAGGACAAATTCTGTTGTATTGATTTACTGTAAAAATGACAGCGATGGCATATCAGTTAGTCTTAAACGTATCTGAAATAATTTAAAAATGGCTGATTCTTCTTTACACAAATCTATGTGGTAGCAACAAGGTTTTATTGTGCGTAGACTACAATGTTCTTTAATTTGTAAGTGTTGCTTATGGGGATATATACTCTGCTAAACGTATGTGGCCTACCATCTGACATCCTGCCTGTAACCATTTGAGATAACAGATTGATCCTTGATAAAAAACGCTTCCAATTCCAGCTACCTTATATTTTCTCATATACCACCGTGTACATGTATCAGAACATTACTACCCAAAGAAAATGCCAGACCAACAATACTCACTACACTATTACTAGCAAGTCTCATTATCACGTTCCTCAAACCAGTTGATGATCAGCTATCCTTTACACAATAAAATTTACTGCCATCTTTCTGAGCAAAAATTAAGAGTTGGTCAAATTTAACGATACACAGTGGAAAACCATTTTCTCAATTTTACCTCCTTTAACTAAAATTTGCAAATATGGTTTAAGGAAAATATGTTACACCAGTGTAATTTTAAAATTAATATTTAAAGAGAATAAATATATAAGAGTACATATGAATAAGACAGACAAGTTTGACAGAAAACTAAGGCATGTTCATAATACCTTAACACTCCATACAAACCAACAAGTAAAAAAAAGAGAAAAAAATATTCAATTATCATTGTAAAACTCAAAGATATGCAACAAAATAGCGGAATTCTAATTATCCTTGCAATAAATCTATATCAAAATCTTCCTAATTTCAAAGACAAGGCTAAAAATGCACTGATCTTGAAGATATTAACAAGGATATCACAAGGATATATCATATTTAGAAAAGGGAGACCAACAAAGATCAGCATACGTAGCAGCTACCTCAATTCAAGATACACACATTTGTTTACAGATACTACACATCAAACACCCTTAAATAGAAAGTCGAGAAAGGGTAGTCTAAACAAATACAACAGGAAATTAAAGTTTAAAAATAGTATCCTTTCTACCCACAACCTGACAGTGAACTTACCTTCCTGCCATGCACGATCTCATTTCTATAAAGTAATATATGCACCAAAGTGGCTATTCTGAAAGATTTTAACATACTATGATCTCTTTTATAAAATATGAAAAACATTAATGCATCCCGTCACAGTTATGCATCATGAAATGTGATGCAACCAGTGCTCTGTTACAGTTTCCTCCCATTCATGCCTGTTTTATGGCATGAAAGATAAAATTAAGTTTTTCATAAAATACAAATTTACCAAAGTGATGTCAATGAAAAGCTGACTTAACTTCACTCTTGGTGAGTTAAATAGGGTCTATATTGCCATGTCGACAGGGTTGTTCATCGATCACACTTATGTCGATACATGTACTCTAGAATACCTAAATGTTAAATGGCCACAAAGTTATTTTTTTCCCCAGGGAAAAAATTGCTTGGCCATTGTCAGGAATTTGCCGTTTCCTCCACTGTAGTGTCCGATCTCGCAGTTGATATATTTAAGCGGGGGGGATGGGGGGCACAGCATCCCACATTGGGGTGTACTGGGTGAAGCCTCCCACTTCATTGCGTCTGTCGGTTTGTTTTGTTTTTTGTTGGCCCAGCAATTTTTTTCTGTGGGGAAAAAATCGCTTTTGGGGCCGTTGAACATTTAGGTATTTCAGTGTGCATGTGTCGACGTAAGGGCATTCGATGAACAGCCCTGTCAACATGGTAATATAAATGTGTTAAATACAAAGGATAACACATTTATTCATGCATGTATTTTAATGTATGTACCACAATGCAAGAGCAGGAGAGGGGACATCTGTTAAAGTCTACACATGTGCCTCCACACTATCCCTCCAGTGACAACTACAAAGGATACAATAGAACAGAATTATGAAGGGTTATTCATAGTAAAAAGTTTATGAATTTTTTATTAGGAGACTGGTGGAATAATTTTAGTAACAAGACATGGAAAATATACTCCATCACTAAAGTTACAAAGTGCTGCAGTTCCTCTTCAAATTGCAATGCCACACTTTAATGAATGGAATAGCCTTGAATAAAAATAACTAACGTCTCAACCATCTATAAGGTATCAAAGTAAAGCAACTGTTAAAAATCTAGATTTGGTCACAGTAACGTTTATCCAGAATTTTGATAAACCAGCAATACTAAATTACCATCATTCCCTTGCAACAAACTGGACACATCTTTCTTTAACATATTTTGTTTGTGTGCCAGTCTTTGTGTGAGTATTGATAGTAAACTCATAGGTAACTAACATTCAGTCACTGAAGGAAAGGGACAAGCGGACAGGGAATGCTACCATCATCCTGTGGGGTACTTATTTACTTTTTTGACTTCCCATGTATGCTTGTCAGCATCCAAAGGGATGCCATGCAGTAGATCTTTCTGATGCAGGTTACACCTCTGTGTGGCATAACCAATTAGCTCTGCCCATCTTTCTTTGCAGACAGACAGCTCTGTGTGATTTGCAATCTTCACCAAGGATTCTAATGTGGAAGTTGTACCTACAAGCACACACACATCCTCTCTCCAACTAAAAACAATAAAACACTTTCAGATAAACTAGAAAGAAAGAAATAATACCAATGCAACAGAAAAGCAACCGTATTATAGCTCAGGTCAACAAATTAACTCCATACAAATCCCTTCAGATTCTATAGATGTTTAACTGACCTTATAGCAAACCTACTCTCAGTAAACTCTCCTTTTGAATACAAATTGAATGAAAAAATAACAAATTAATTCACTAGACAAGTCACATACTACATTGTTGGTTCATTTACTAAAACATGGAAAAAAGTAAATTCCATTCAAATCATCACATTTCAACTACATTTAATGCACCATCATATTTACTCAAAAAATGAAAGGCTGTGAACCAATGTTAGATGACAGCATCACTTCATCATACATAAAATGATTACCTGCTAAATAATGCTACTATTAATTATAATTATCAATTAACTCAGGTCTGCTGGTATATGGTTGACTATGACCCAGATCACTGGTCACTTCATATGTGGCAGGAGCGGTAGAGGTGATGTGCGTCTTCTGCAGGCTCTGCTAGGTTTGAAGTAACCTGCATGGCTGGGTATGTGGATGGTCATGGGGTCTGTTGTCCACCAAGGGTCTTGGGAGGAGATGTTCCCTAGACCAACACTTATGGTTCACCCAACTTAATTAGGTGATACAATCATGCAGGCAGAAAGGCCAAAACTGTCAAGATAAACCTCTGCAAGTAGCAGTGGGGGTTGTATTATGCTCACTGACCTCCTAGAATAGACTTATCCTCACTGCAGTGGAGGGGTTAACATCCAGGTAAATACTAAAATGTATGTGTGGAATGGATGGAGCTTGGGCTATTGGGGAAACAGTGCTACAGCAGTGTATCCCATAAAATATAACCCACTGACTCCACTGCAAACACTAATTTATGCACGCACACACACACACACACACACACACACACACACACACACACAAGTGTGTCTGTGTATATATATATATATATATATATATATATACATATATATATATATATATATATATATATATATATATATATATATATATATATACACACAAACACATAAATATACATATATGTATCTATCTATAAATATATATATCTGTGTGTGTGTTTATGTATGATTATTAGTTGATGTTTATGAGAGAAAAAATGATACCAACAATCGGGGAAAACGACTAATAAAACTCCCACACTCAAGGCTGAAGTTTGAACAAGTTTAGTGACAACACGCCTATCAGTATGAGTCTAACAGCAAATATTTTAGAAAAAGTTTACTAGCTCATAACTTGTGACTTAATGTTGTTATTACATGAAATACAAAATCCAATTAGAAATGGTCATACAGCAGAGAAGGCCACTGAGGAAAATGACACTATATCTGAAAGCATTTAATTAATGTCAACAGTGTTTACATTTATCATTCCTACAAAACAGAAAAACGTTTCATTCTACAGATGAAGTTAGGGATTGTCTTACTGCCCAAACTAAGGTTAACATAATGCATAATTTTCATTTACTGTATCACAAGGTGGCAATGTTCCACAATGCTTTATGACTGCCCACTGCTATGTTTTTGTTTAAAATGTATGGCCTGCTATAATGCAATAATGAATCTATTCAGTTCTATGATGCAAAATATATAAATATATTAACCAAAGCTATGATTTAACTAACATACTTGATAACTGGATGCATACTGGGAGACTCCAGCTTAATGAAACATAAGCAAAAGAAATGTTTTCAACAAAAAATACTACCCTGCTTGCAAAAGTACTTACTGAAAATAAATTCATCATCATCCAGGGTTCTAAAACACAATTACTTAGGGAATACACCGATCAGAAACTTGGCCAGATAGACATGCTAGTGAAACAGGTACAGCAAAAATTTAGTTGGACTCTGTAATGGAAAACAAAACCAGAAAGTTCACAGCATGAAATTAATCAGCTAGATGGTGCGATTTCTTTAACATGTTCTATTCAGGTGTTTGCAGACAGACTGCTCATTTGAACTTTGATTTAGCATATTTGCTTGATTCATTGTTAGTGACTAATCATTTGCCTGTCAGTTCATACGATATGTGTGAGCTTCAATGCCATGGCTTAACACATGCCCCAACACTGCAGTGTCTGAAAGAAACAGCAAAATACTGTTTTACTTTCTTTTATTTTTATTTTTTTTGTGTGTGTTTGACTATCGTTTCTCTAAGGTGGAATAACCTCATGCTGAGAAGACAGGAAGGGGTACAAGTGTGGAGGACTTATTGCCTGCAAAAAAAAATCCTTTTCTACTGTGATGCATTACTGCTGTGTACAGAACTAGTTTCCTGTTCAATATTTGATATAATGCATACTCAAGTCAGAAGCCTTGTGCAGTTATTTGCATGCCTTTATATAAAGAGCAGCTTTGTTTCAAGGAACAGCAGTAGGACTGCTGCTCAGAAAGATACTAATAGTGAATATGTGAATAATAAATAAGAAAAATCATGGAAGTGATTAGTCAGATTTTTAAAAACTATAAACCAAATGAATCTCACTGTACCATCCCTAAAGCCTTTGCACAGATTGCTTTATCAAATTAAAATTTAAACTAAAATTAACATTCAAAATACCCTGTATGAATTGTACTCCACAAATATGCTTATATGACATTCAGCATCAGATCAAGGCAGATGAAATAAAATACTATAATACAGAATTTCCAAATCATATAAAAAGTAAAGAGGGTGATGATATTATCTGCCTCAAACCTGGAAGTTTCCTCCTAGCAAAATGAAAACCATACTGGATTCATGAGATTCACAAAGTACCTCATAAGACAGTGTCTAAGATGTAATATATGTAAACAATGGGCCATGCACCAAAAAAGATTACCTAACTCTAAATATGCCAGACTGGATTATTACCACTTACCTCACAGAACAGAATCCATTTTCCAGTTCTATTCCTTCTGTCTACCTTGATGTACTTTTTGATCAAAACTCATGTTTACTAGTGTCTTGCATTAACATATATATATATTTTTTTACTTTCCTGCATGCTCCAATGCAATGCTCACTTTGTTTCCTACATTTATAATAAAAATGCAATACTGTAAAAAATATAAATAAATAAGAAATACAACTTTTTGCTGTCAATTTACTGTAATATAATAACTGCAATACATCAGCACATTTAGCAAGTAAGGTACGCATGAATACCATATATAGCCATTTTATTCAACCTTCTTCTCTTTTACTACCTGTTATCATATCCTCCTGATTGATTTGATAGTTTATACAGTTAGTATTTGAGGATTTATTTTTCTCTGGGTGAACTATGAAAAAAGGCACCTGTCTGGTATGGTAAGAGTTGTTAAGAAAGTGAAAAAGGTCAAAGGTCAGGTGGCTAAAGCATGGACATATTAAGGGCATTATTTTAGGAAGCAAAGGTATTATATTACATCATTATTCATCATCATATATATTACATCATTATATTACACCATTATTCATCATCATATATTATATTACATCATGATATATTGTGTTACATACTATATCACAGTCTATTCTACTGTTGGACTGACAACAAATGAAATGTCTATTCTAAGTTGCAAATTTGATACTAAAAGCACAAACTTATAGTTTCATGATGATGCATATTCCAAGTTAGTGATTTATAGTTTAGCAGTACAATAAAATATACATTTTAAATGTAAAATTAAATATTTTACAACAGTGGGCAGATATCAGACAACACATGAAAAAATGCATTTAAAAATACAGTTGATGGTTTATGCGCTAGTTTCTGAAATATGGACACGAGTAATATTAAATAAAAATCTAAATAATCTAGACCTTCGAGAACAAATTAAAAGATAATAACAAAATGAATGTTATTTAAGAAAGTAGCAAGAAAATATTAATTCTAAATAATTATTTTTCATACAAAAGTGAAACTTTTCAACAAGATTTGAAAACATTAAGATGACACATGACAGTTTGCTGGTAAGATAGCTAGCTATCTGCAATGTTTTCTTTTCTGAATGGTTAAGAAATACAAAAAGACAAGTCATATAAACCTTTACTTACATGCAAATTATAAACACCAAAAGACATGAGTAAGAAACGGCCTTAGGACTGAAATGTTTAGGGTTAGAGTTTAAGAAATTTAGATATATAATAGAATGTGTCATTTAAAATGTAAAACCTATTTCGGAAAATGTTATAGCAATATGATTTTTGGTCAGCATACAAATACAATACAGTAATAAAAGGCAGGGAGGTGAACAACATTAATAAAAAAGATAATAATTTGCTTCCTACATACTTATGACAATAGCAGTTATCAAAATATTATCACAATGAATAATGCCTCAAACGCAAACTCATGGGGTAAGAGGAAGGTCTACCGTTGCACACTGTATGATATGTAACCTATGCTCACATTGTCTTAATTTACAGTTAATAATCAAACAAAAATCTATCTGTAAAGTACATGAATCAGAATATCGTAATTCACTGCCATCTGCACTGTAAACTATGTTTTCTCACATTAGTGAAATGTCAATGCACTCTAAAGGTCAGCTAATATATAACTTGTATTGAAATGAGGACCAAAGTGGTGATCTCATCTCATTCACAGAATGCATGATTGCAGTAAAAGTGTGACAATGAATGCAAATGTGCAATTAATGAAACGCACTGATGCTGAAACTCCATAAACATTATCTGACACGTATGATACATTACACAAAAATAAAGAGGAATAAATTGCTTGTATTCCGTAATAGCCTCCTGCAATACAATGAGTTTAAAAGTAACGTGTGATTAATTGTTTTCTATATACTATTATGCAAGCCACTTTCTTAAAGTGGTTATTTTAGGTGAACCCTTAGCACTAATGGATCTCAAATATTACTATGGTACAGATATGACAAAGCATATGCAAGGCAAGCTAAATTCTTTAAAAATTAAATGACTCCAGTTTTACCAATTGTATATTTATCCTCTCATTTTTCCACATGAGGTCAAGATGTCACTTCGACTGTGACAATCAACTATAGCCAAGGTTCATGTCACCAGATGGGTAGCCCTGCTGTGGCTGTTCTTCCACCCCCCCCCCACAGACACACACACACACACACACACACACACACACACACACACACACACACACACACACACACACACACACACACACACACACACACACCTATGGCCAGTTGAGAGTGTCCAATCTACCCACTGCACTTATTTGGAATGTGGTAGCACCTGGAGGACACTCATGTGAACACAGAGAGGAAATGCAGAATCTGAACAGAAGGCACCCCAGCCGGAAATTGAAGCAGAGAAAGTCTTGCTGTGAGGTGGCAACACTATCCACCACACCACTGTGCCACTCAATTGTATATTTATATAGTTTGATATAATTTGATTTAATCCTTATGGGGCAAAAAGAAAAGATTATAACCAAGATTTATAGTTGAGAAATGGCGAGTAACTTTTGTTGTTGCTACCTGTTGCAATGTTAATCATATCCAGCTACCGTTACTGTAACCAAGTGTTCAAAATTACTGATGCAAACAAAACTGACAGATGAAAAGTTACAAGCTGTATTAGGAGCTTTTCTCCCCAGGCCTCAGCTGAAAAAGGACTCATGTCCAGTCGGACTTTCCCGGTAAACAAATGTACAATAAATAAATAAATTATTGTCACTATATATGCCACAAAAAATGAGAAATATGGAAGTTTAAGACTTTATATGTCATTATTGAAAATGTCATGAAAATTTCCATTGCCAGACTGATAAAGACAACAGTTTTAGAAAATCAACATCCCTATAAATAATTCCACTTTTAAATTCTTTCAGTATGCCTGTCAGCAGTGATCTAGCATAAAGACATGACAATGTCCACTTTACTACTCTTCCTTTTATGATCTAAAAATAGGAACCTTATAAATTCCAACAACACAAAACTGCTTATGCACTAAGAAAAACAGGGATAGCAGCTGTATGACACAACAGATATGATCAAAATGTTGGGTGAGATAGGGGAGAAATTAATTCTGAAGTCATAGCAGTATGGACAGAAAGGCATATTCCAGATGGCTGGAGAATAAGCAAACTAGTGCCAGCATTCAAGAAGCAAGAACAAAGGGGACATTCACAACTGTGGCCAGTACAGATGTATCAAACTCCTGCCAGACTGCATGAAAGTGCTGGAGAGGATGACCGATAAATACACAGTAGTAGACAGTAAAATCAGAGAGGAGCAATTCAGAGTCAGATCAGGATACAGCATAACTGACCAAGGTTTTGCAGTGACAGAGATAGTGGAAAAGCTGCAGTCCCAAGAAAGCTGATTTGGGCAGTTCTGTGATGGTATGAAGTCCCAGAAACATTGGCAAAATTTTGTGCAGGTGATGAACAAGGAACCAATGACACATGTATGAATAGTGTTTCGACAACCACAGGGTTACCAGTGAGAATGAGGGTTCATCAGGGCTCAGCGCGGCATCCATTGCAGGTTATATTATTGATAGTTTACATGAACACACAGGTTGGAGGAGACATACCAACACAGCTGCTGTACACAGATGTTGTGTGGCATGCACTGCTTGTTATATTATTAATGGTCTACATGAACACAGGTTGGAGGAGACATACCAACACAGATGTTGTAGAATCCACTGCTGGTTATATTTCTGATGGTCTACATGAACACACAGGTTGGAGGAGACATACCAACAGAGCTGCTGCACACAGATGCTGTAGCATCCACTGCTGGTTATATTACGGATGGTCTACATGAACACACAGGTTGGAGGAGACATACCAACATAGCTGCTGTACACAGATGTTGTGGTATCACAAGCAGATTCTGAACAGGAACTTGAAAAAAATGAGAGGGGACTGGAATGCAAAACTGAAGGCACACAGGATGAAAATGAGGGCACACAAAATAGCTGGCATGGCAACAATGGGAGACAATCAGAAGACACTGAAAACTGAGATAGATGGGGAAAACAGCTTCAAGTGTTTGTGAGGGGCGGGTGAGGAGAAGGGAAGTCAGAATGAGGAGGTTAAAGCTACAATTGGAGAGGTTGCAGCCAATTGGCATAGAGTGTTGGGGCAGTGTCACAGAAGAATGCCAATGAAGCTAAAAATTAAGGTGGACAAAACAGCGGTGCGACCCATTCTTTGTAAGTTTCAGAATCCTGGGATGTAAAGGCAGAGCAGTTAAGGAAGCTAGAAGTGATAGAAATGAAGTGCCTGAGATGGGTGGTAGGATGCACACTGTACGACAGATGAAGGAATGAGGACATTAGAGCAGAAGCCAGAGTAGCTCCAACTGCAAAGAATAGCAGACAGCAGATTATTGTGGTCTGGGCGTACGTGTAGGGAAGAAAATATGATCTGATGAACAAGATTTTGGACAGACAGGAAGACGGCAAAAGGAGATGAGCATGTTCAACAAAGAGATGGATGGATTGTCTGAGAGAGAGAACACCTAAAATCATCATGCATAACAATCTAATAAGGTAACAGAGTGGTACTGAACCGAAATGGGTGGCAACAGTTAACATGACACCCTGACTCCATGTAAAAAAATGGGACAAAAGGGGTTGATAATGATATCTGTTTATGAAACAAAAGTACAGATGTTATGGATAATACTTGCAGAGTATATGACATCTTGGAAAAAACTTTTTATCTACAATAACACATAATTTGTTCATAGCACAGAAATGATCTGCATATAGCACTATTTAGGTTTCTGTTGCAATGTTCAACTTTCAACACTGTTCAAGTCTTTCTGAAGAATTGAGCTGCATGCTTTCCTGGTAGTTCAGAATGAATGACACATGATAGTACTACTTTGTGCATCTGCTAGCCCCTGGCTTGCCAAAAGTAAAGGATCCGATACACTTCTGACACACAATTTTACATCCATATATAAATTATTTGTAAGCTGTATGAACATTATTGGAGGCAATGAAAATAAGCCAAATCTTCAGTCAAATATTCTAGACTTCTCCACAGTATAAGAAGCGATGAAATTACTAAACATCACCACTGGTACTACTGCATTATAGTTTTAAGTGCTCTACAACTGAGAAGATTTTTCTTTCTATTTGATTATCATCAGTTTCTCTTCTGGAAAAACATCACTGCCTGTAATGTTAAAAAACACTAGTAACCCAATAAAAGTACTTCTGGTGAAACATCTCCTATCCTCTCTAAGTGTTGCTTTCTAAATGGTTTGAATTTAAATCACTTTGCTGTAGGGCGATCTAGCCAGGCAATAAATTACTTTGTTGTTGCATCACACTTGAGGGTTTCTTTTTGCTGTGTTTTAATACTGACAACCATATCATCCATCTTGTGGCAGAAGGTGTTTGCCTGGTCTTCCTGAGTTGGGAAACCCTCCAGAGGAGCTCAAAATGTAGTTGTTTATTGGCCAGAAGGCTCAGGAGTTAGATTTCGTTTTTTTCACTGTTGCTACAAATCAGGTATGTTTGAGTGGAACTGATCACTGTGCAGTGGTGGTTGGTCGTGCCCTGTACAGATGCAAACAAGTGGACAGTAAAGTTTACCTATATATCTAGTATTAGGTCTGTAACCTGCAACTTAGTAAAGCATTTCATGAAGTTAAGCTTAGACAGCTAACTTGTGCTTCTAACAGCAATAACACCAGATCTTAGCACTTTTTAACTCTAGTCCCTAACCCTACAGACCACCCTAGGATACCTCTGTGCATCCCATTCCTCAAATCATAATAGTCTACCCTAATACAGGTCGATACAATGTGGATACACAATTTCCAAAGGTCTCCACAGCCAACTTGGTAAATATGGGCATACTGAGACAAAGTAGCAATTGTCTTATGATCACAGAGAACTTTTTAATTGTTAAAGAAACAAGCACAGTATAAGAGAGATGTAAGTACAGTTTCCTTGGAGGCAAAAATTTGGCTCACAAACAAGACTGCATTCACAACACGTAGTGTCCACCATACATATAGACCAATCTGTGTTGAGGCATTAAAAAGGCAATCTTCCCAAACCTTAAAAACATCTCATGCCTACAAACAGCTATGCCTTTCCTCAGCAATCTCTAAAGCACACAGCAAAAGCAACACCAAACATCACACATACACCTACACCCAGTGGGCAACACCAAACACCAGACATACTCCTACACCCGGTGGGCAACACCAAACACCACATGTACTGCTACACTGACCGGAACCCCAAGAGCAAAGTCCATAAGCCAAGCAAACACATTACCCAGGACTCCTGTCATAGGTGACTCCATTGCATGATGCACAGATGCCCCACCCACTAGAGTGGATAAGGAGAAGATAATGTTTAGTTTCCAGGATCCATCAGGTTACACGTGCACTCAGGTCAATGCACCACATGTACCAGTATAATTCTGTCATAGTCTATGCGGATGTAAATGACCTGAGCCTTACCTCACTGGACTATATGAAGTGAGACATTATGGATCTCTCTGAATACATATATCTCAGACTAGTATGGGCCTTTCATTGAGCACAATTTTACCTTCACCGAGGATGATGTCACAGTATGAACAAAAAAATGTTTTTAAGTGGCAAAGTTTCTGGTGTCATTTCCGGGGGATTCAATATTTGTTAGCATGGGAGGACATGGTTAACAGACCACATTGCTTTGCCAACGATAGTCTGTGCCTCACCCCCCCCCCCCAACATGGGTTTACAGATATTGGCTAGAACTTTATTCATACCACATTGTCTTTTTTAGGCAATACCAAATTGGTAAAACAAACAGCTTAGCAAATAAAACCCAAAGGAACCTGAAGATGTTCTTTTCAATGCCACGATCCTTAATAACAAACTCTACACCCTTCAAGTTCTTCTGACTCTGGGGAATATATACATCTGTGCCATTACCAAGACATGGTTTAAAGGCACAGAAAGTACTCTGGCAGTGTAAGGCCTAAGTGCCTTCCACTTGTTTAGACCATCAGCTGCACAGACAGGGACAAAAGGTGGAGATAACTGAATCTGCATTAACGTCAAGTGTACCTCTAGGCTGGTTATCAGGATCTGCAGACAGAAATGAGAGCAATGTGGAAGAAAGATACCCAGATGGTTCCAATAGTAGTTGGAGCAAAGTATCTTATAAAAAAAGAGTCTACAATCATATTTAGATATGTTACCAATACATGTAACCCTGTATGAATTGCAGAAGGAGTTATTACTGGGCACATTGCGGCTTCTGCAAAGAGTATTTTTGGCTGACATCAAAGATTGAAATAATACTAATTTCATGAAATTTAATCGTACTTTGACTTAGGAATGGGGTCCATTCCCGTTCATAGAATTTGGAACCCAAATAATTTGGAGAAATTAAAAAAGACTTGTTAAACAGTATAATGCCCAGGACTTCATTCTCACACAAATCACCACTGATAAAATCCCTTTACCATATCCCAGCAAGCTATAGAATCCCATAAATCATACCTACAATCTACTGGGGGCACTCACCATCCAACCAAATATCTTATTCATGGGAAGCGTCAACTACTCCTCTATAGACCAGGAAACATACACTGCTTCTGACTTGCTGGCACAATGTTTCCTGGACTTTATTAACACAAATACCCTTGATCAGATAGTGCACACTCCAATCAGAGGTTCAAATATACTGGACCTAGTACAAACCAATAAAGGAGAGTGCTGCAACCCCCCCCCCCATCCCTGTGTGTCACGTTCTCACTAGTGAGGTCAGATCACAAATCTGTCTCCTTTGAAAGGAAAATCAACTTGGAAAACCCAGCAAAACCTGTAACAGTTAGGAACTGTTCTAAAGCAAACTACATCCTATTCAGTGACTGAAACTCTGAGCTGACAAAAATCAATGCAGAATTGTACACATAAAACTTGTACAGCCAAGTAAATGGCTATATAGAGGCTCCTGTACTTACCAGAAGTAAGCCCAAAACAAATCACACTGGTGGAATCCTAACCTTTACAGGGTATATAACAGAAGGAAAAAAATGTCATGGCCAAAATCATAAATAACTCTCATAATGACAAGAGCTCACTAACCGAACTAAACAGGAAAGTAAGAGAACTAATTAAAATCAACTAGTCCAATTATGAAGCCAAGGTCTCCTCTCAGGATAAAGAAAACCACACGGTCTTCTACAGCTATGCCCAAAACTTAAAAGGAAACAGACAGTAGTGTGCTGCACTAGTGCGAAGTGGTCACAGTAGTGCACTGTACTAGTGCTAAATGGTACCACCTTTGATGAAAAGAATGACACAGTGAATCTGCTGGCTAATAAATTCTGCTCAAACTTCCAAGTTCTAAGCCTATTGTCAGGGGGCTCTGGTTCACCAAGTTTGCAGATTACTGTAATCTAGGAGTCATCATAGATCCCCTACCCACCCACACACACACACAAAACTCTAACATCCTGCAAGAGGATCTAACACAGACAAAAATGCCTGTTGCCAAAGTCACTAATTAAAACTCGATGGCAAGAAGTGAATTATAGTGTATTTTTGGGAAAATGTCTACCCAGTTAATTACTCCATTGATAAGACATCCCTAACAGTTAGCCAGTTAGTCATGGATCTGGGAAGATATGTAGACAGTAATCTGGCCTTTGACCAATATATAGCCAAGGTAATAAGAAAACACATCTATATTGCCTAACTTATAAGTAAGGGTGTGGCATGCAGGTCCAAGAAAGTTCTAGTAGCACTTTACATGGCTCTTATTAGACCCATCATTGTGTACAATTCCCCTTCAGTATGATGTGCCTCATCAGGCATATTCAACAGCTGCAATTCCCCCAGAGGTTTCTCCCAAGACAATCCAGGGTATTAATACATTGTCCTACACAGATCAACTTAAAGCATTATCTCTATACTCAGTCTCCTACAGGTTACTGAGAGGTTATATAAGCCTGGCATATAAGGCATCCTCAGATCCAGCCCTGATGAATAAGGACAACCAATGATTTAAACTTCATTTGCAGCATAAACAGAACATGCTGGTGAGATGGATATGTGTCTCAAAATATCCCCATGCTCTGAAATATGCTCCCCATCCATGTGAAGCAGAGTCCATCTCTTACCATTTTTAAACATAACCTTGCCCACTGGATTGGAAAACGAAACTTCACCCCTGGTCTAGCCCCTATGTCTCTAACAGACAGAGGCCAACAACAGGTATTCCATAACTAAACCTTTTGTGACATCCTAACTAACATACCCCTCCAAACAGATGCCCATGTTACACATGGGGATGGGTTGCATGGTAGGGTTATAAAGGCACTGTTGGCCTGGTTTATACCTATGAACTTAAGGGCTATATGTTCATCTGTCTTCTAAAATGTCACAAATATCTTATTACTATTTATTTAAATTATTTAGAAGTTCTTCTCATTTTCCATGTTAAATTTGGGACAAAGCCCTTTGTCTGACATGGAGATAAGCTTTGCAAGAAGCCGGTATAAAATGTTGGCAGAATACAAGTTAACTTGTGTGAGTCTTCAGAAAATATTTCTAAATCACCCTTAATCTTAAGTGCAATTAAATCAAAGACCATATCATTTATAAACACAGAAAAAAAACAGTATATTTACAGGTGATAGAAATAAGATTATAGAACCATTGACTGCGTGAATCACAAAACACTGAAGAATAAAACACCAATGACTCATTTCTATAGAAAATTTCTGCTGGTGTGTTTTTATGTGCTTGTTGGCTGTGATCTCTGTTTTGAGAGATTTCTCCCATCTTCATAACTGTGCATTCATGGACTTGGTGTGACGCCCCTGCAATGGCCCAGTAATCAAGAAACCTCAATCTTCACCACTGGCAACAGTAAAGGATGTACACAATGGGAGGATGACATGTACATACGGAACAGTACAATTTCCCTTAAGAGCATGCAGAGATAAAGCTCAACCCTGGGGCTGGGTTCTCCCTCTTTCTCCAGATACCCATTAAGACTCCCCAGTTGCACAGCTATAGAGTTGAGTTCTTAGCCAAGGTTCCAAGCCAAGTCCTCCCAATACTCTCTCTGTCCAATCAGTGCTTCGTGTATCTGCCCAAGTAGCTGACACACACACACACACACACACACACACACACACACACACACACACACTTTGAGATTTGATTTATACACAAACATACACCTGAGAAAGGCTGGCACATGTTTACTAGCTATGCCCCCTTCTGCCCAGACCATAAGGTAGTTATCACTGCAACCAAATCTCCTTATCAGCTACTTTAAGACCCTTCACAAAGGGTGACCAATCCTATTGTGTAATGTTACTATTATCCAAATGGTAAGTGTGACCTTACATATGCAAGTACTCTAAGAGCTTAAATATGTCTCACAAATATCAGCCACATACATAGGTTTAAATATATTTAATAATAAATAATAAAATAACAAGACAATACATATTAAACAAACACAGTTACTTCAGAGTTCAGAATCACAGGAAATATTTTAAAACAACATTGCAGGACAGTTTCAAATAAATACAGAAAACATCTAAATTAACCTTTACTATATTCCTATCTATATCTAAGAGAGCTACTATGCCCTAAGTCTTACTTACAGAGCAACATGCAGGCAGAAGTGCTGATGATGGATGTTTCCAGGTCGAAGACAAGATACAAAATGCAAAGTCTCTCTCTGAGAGAGTTCTTAAATTACTATGAAACGTTATTACTGGGGAGCTTGGATGACATCACTCTGTCAACTGCCTTCAGTTCCCAGGCTAACAAAAGCTAACAGAATTTTAACATCTCTGTGTGAGAAATGCACATTTCTCAGATCTTTGCTCAGAACTGTGTAGCTGCAAGGAATTCATAAAGCAATCAAATATTTTGCATTTTAAACCTAGTAAATACTTTTCTTTTCAGACCATAGAAAACCTTCTAGCTCTAGATATTGTATCTGTTTCACTGAAACTGACAGATAACACAATTGTAAAACAATTCCAACTTATTTTCTTGAAGTTTTGTAAGTACACTCTGTATGTTCCAACTTCTAGTATTAAAACATACATTTGCACAGATATATAGTTTACATACATTTTTGTTCTTTTCTAGCAGGATACACTGTGGATACATCCTTGAAGCTCAGTACTGTACAAACTCCTGTTCAACACACACTTCTGCACCAGTAGTTTAATATACACATAGCATATAGTTCACTTACCTTTGTAAGACAAGCATATGAATCATGTTCAGATGGGGTTGATTCCCACAGTATGTAGAATGGGGAGGTAAGAGGATTTGCCCGACATCACCAACATTTTCTAATGCTTCAGCTTTTCTCTTTGATATTTCAGACATTCATGTCCAGTAGTGTGTTTTCTCTGTGTGGGCAGCCACGGTGTTGCAGCAGTTAGCATTGCCAACTCACAGCAAGAGGCTCTCCGGTTTGATCCTTGCCTGGGGTGGCTTCTGTGTGGAGTCTGCATGCCCTCTCTGTGGTCGCATGGGTTTCCTCCGGGTGCTCCGGTTTCCTCCCACATCCCAAAGACATGCTGTAGATAGATTGGACACTCTAAATTGGCCCTAGGCATGAGTGCTTGTGTGTGTGTGCCTTCTGAGGAAGGTTGGGTGCCGGGCTGGCAACACGACACCATAAAAACTCCACTGCCAATCATGAGCGGACAGATGATCTGCTGTAGCGACCCCTAACTGGGAAAAACCAGAAAGAAGAAGTGTGTTTCCTCTGCATCTTTTCCATCAAGTTTACATAGTGGATCTCCAAAAGAAACAGAAAAAACATTGAAAACTGAATAAAATAAAAACGTCAGTTCACAGACTCTACTTGCAACAAATTTAGATGAAAGTGAAGCCCACGATGCTGGAAAATCACACAAATCCTTTGTTCTTTAAAATAAGATATCCTGTTAGTGCTTTCGTTTAAACAAAGTGTTAAACTTCATCAGACAACTGTTAGTTTCACATTCACTTCCTTTATAAACTTCCTTTAGAGTTGATTGGTTAAACAACTCATTATTATTAATAGAACTTAAAAATCTATCACATATACATAAAAACACAAGCACCTATTCATTCTAACTGCATCTGTCTACTACTACTTATAAATATTGAATTTATAAATAAACTATGAGTAACTATAAAGTAAAATTCATTAACATCTTATATAAACAGTATGAAACCAATGCTACAAACTTTTTTCTAATAAGTATTTTTATAAACTGAGTTTTGGTGTTAAAAAACGACATGTAATTCCAACAGCTTAGCATCTCATGAAAACAGAGCTTAAAAATGACTAACTACACCTATCTTGCAAGTCTCAAATCCAGGGCCTTGCACACCATTGCCACAGCAAGTTACCACTAAGCCATTTGAGCTTTTATAAATATATGCAAATAAATGGGTTAAATATAAGAAATATTTGAAAATATGTAAAATATACTTGCATCAAATAAAAAACTTTGTATAAAATAAAACGTATATATTTAAATAGGTTTTAACTAGCCGATACTACCTTCACTTTTTTCCTTTCAAGAGCTTTTAACTTTAACTTATTTTACAAGGTGGACCTAACTTACATAGATGATCTAACTAGAAGATCGATAAAGGAGGCATAGGGTCACACAAGGTTACATAATGGATATCATTGGAAGACTGGTAAAGCAGCCTTGTGATCAGTCAAGGTTACATAGGGAATCTAACTGGAAGACTGATAAAGGAGCCTTGTGGTCAGTCAAGTTTACATAGTGTTTCTCACCGGAAGACCGATAAAGCAGCCTTATGGTCAGTCAAGGTTCATAGCAAATCTAACTGGAAGACCGATAAAGGATCCTTGTGGTACACAGATAGAGAATAGGAAAGTAGATGAGATGAAAATTGCTCATCTGACAACTTGGACTATATCATTCAAGTAACTAAAAACCACTGGGCCTTGTCCATAATGCAAAGGCTAGAGAAGGACTGAATGATTATCACTGTAAAAAGCTTGACACAAATCAGGGAAAATGCTTCAGCCAATTGGCCCAAATTCATTTTCTCACAAAGGAATTTAAAACACATCACCAAAGCAAGCTTAGTACACTGGCCAAGGAAAAAGCCACATGGATTTGTTAGCCTGACAAGTCATGCAGAAGATGAAAGCTGACTTTTTTCTTTAAGACCACAGAAATTGGAGACATTTCCATACGAATGACATTAAAGCTATAAGAGGGGGCCCACCTTAACGTAAAATGCTACCATGCTGAAAAATAGCACTTTCATATTGATCTAATGAAAAGAACATTAGCAGGGAAGAGAAAGTGTAGACAACGTGGCTACAGGAAAGTGGTAAAAAAACCACAAGAGGAGGTTCACTTATTGCGGCTGCTATGCAGTGAGTACAGCTGCAGTGCTCTCATATTGATCTGTTAAGAAGAACAGTAATAAGAGCTATGTTATATAAAACTGCACAGAGCCTAAGACATGTCGACAAAGATGTATATACTTCAAGTAATAAACATTTGAATAGTTTTATTAGCTACTGAAGAAGCAAGTCTGTGGAGAAACTTAAGGAGGACGTGGTTAGCATGATGAAGTGAATGGAGATCGTCTGGACATGGGGGTTCAGCATTGATGATGAAGTAAATGGAGATTGTCTGGACATGGGGGGGTTCAGCATTAATGATGAAGTAAATGGAGATCGTCTGGACATGGGGGTTCAGCATTAATGATGAAGTAAATGGAGATCGTCTGGACGTGGGGGTTCAGCATTAATGATGAAGTAAATGGAGATTGGACATGGGGGTTCAGCGTTAATGATGAAGTAAATGACGACCATCTGGACATGGGGGTTCAGCATTAATGATGAAGTAAATGGAGATCGTCTGGACATGGGAGTTCAGCATTAAGCATTAGAAGCTGTAAAAAGTGATTGAACTCATTTAATATTTCAGGTAGAAAACTCAAGATGATAGTGTGCAAAATTTCAGTCCAACTGACCATCTCATCAAAAAACACATTGATGGACTCGCCCCTAATATACTGCACCACACACCCACACACACACACACACACACACACACACACACACACACACACATACACACACACAAATTCTTATGAACCTAATGCACTCACATGACCAAACCACACAAAGACTCAAACATTTTTAACAAGAAGTCAGTCCCCAGTTGGATGAAGGTGAATCTTTCTTCCACCCTCACCCAAACTTATATAACCAGTTCTGACACTGCACTTGTGTTCTGTTCCATTCAGGACACAAAGGCACACAAACATAAGTCTCAGACATTACCTGTTCCTCACAGCTCTCACATAGTCTGCACGAGACATAGGTTCATACGTTCATAGGTAGGTACTAGGCTATCGACCCAAGGGCCTAAGTAAGCCTAGCCAACAAGGTTCCCTGGCTTACGCCACCAAAGAAAGTTCATTTCCTGTGTCCCTGTCAAGCAGAGACACAGAAGTGATCCCTGGGGTGTATTTCCTATTTCCCATCCACTCATCAAGATTTTTCATGAAGAGTGCTAATGAGGAACTTTGCTTGACATAGATGTGTAGCTTGTTCCAGAATATAGGAAGTCTCTGGCACAGGAATCTATCCCTCCAGCATGTCCTGTTTATTGTGGTGACAAGGTTTAGGTTCCTAGAGCATGTAGCTCTAAGGGATTGGGATTTCTTTAGGTGTAGCATGTCCAACAGCTCTGGGTTTAACATAGCTTTATTTGTTAGGCAGACATCTCCTTGGAGTAGGCGATATGCTACAGAGTAAAACTGGAGTTTTTTGAGACGGTCAGTGTAGGGTATATGTTTGAGGCCAGTAATCCTCTTTGTGAGGTACTTCTGTGACCTATCCAGCTGTGGCAGATGTCTTGTAAGGTACATTCCAAAAGGGGTGCTGTACGCTATAATGGGACTAATGAGTGTCGAGTAGAGGGGAACAATGACCTCTTTTTTCCTGAATGAGAACCCTTTTATGATGAGGTGTGCCACATAGAAGGATTTCCTGACTACTGTGGCGATGTGATTATCAAAGGAGAGACTACTATTCACCTGGGTCTCAAGGTCTCTTATCACACATTCGGCATTAAGTAGACTGGCGTTTATGTGGTAGTTCAGAGTTTTTACCAAAGGGGATGACAATGCACTTTTTGGCATTAAGCTTGAGGCCATGGCTCTGACACCAGGCATCTGTCTCAGTGAGGCCCTTCTGTAGGATGTCCACATCATTTGGGGACTAGACTATGGCTCCTAGTTTGCAGTCATCTGCAAACTTCATTAGCCAGAGGCCTTCTGTGTTAGCCTGTACTTCAGAGAAGTAGATATCAAACAGGAGATGTCCCAGGACTGAACCCTGTGGTACTCCACTTGTCACTGGTTTGAAGTCAGATTTGGAGTCTGCAACTTTTACAGTATGGGTTCTGTCAGTGAGCCAGTTGGCAACCCATCCTGTGACATAGGGATTTATACCTAGTTTAGTGAGTTTAGCTATAAGTCCAGAATGGGGGATGGTGTCGAAAACCTTGGCAAGGTCAAGATAGGCTGTGTGAACCACCTTACCCTCGTCTACAGCTTTGGTGACTGCCTCAAAGAAGTCGATCAGGTTCTGAAGGCATGATCTGCCTTTCACAAACTTGAACTGGGTGGGGTCCAGAATTTGGAGGTTACCAATGTCTTTATGAGTTCCATGATGATACGTTCCATGGCCTTGTAGATCAGGCTCATCAGGCCAATAGGGCGATAGTTCCCACGATCAGTGGTGGCTCCCCCTTTGTGGAGTGTTGCTGTGTGCCATTCCTGGGCAGAAAGCCTGACATGAGACTATGATTGAACATGGTGCTTAGGTGAAGAGCCAGTTTGTTCTGAAGTTCGTGTAAAACTTAGCCTGGAATGTTGTCCGGTCCCATGGATGCTGTGTTTTTGGTTTTAGAGAGTGCAGCTTTTACCTGCATAGATGTGATTACAGGGACTCTGCATTCTTCCTGTATAGATATGGGCTCTTTAGGGGGTGAGAGGGGGAAAAAGTTAGCACTGAACCTATCTGCCAGGATGCTGGCAATATTAGTTGGTTCTGTAATTTTTGTGCCATTGTGCTGTAGCTCTGAGCAGATCCGGGTGTTGCCACTGAGATTCTTGACATAGCTATAGAATGCTTTGTGGTTGCCCTTAGAATCAGTGGCGATATTGTTTTCATAGCTAGCTTTGGAGGATCTTATAAGGGATCTCAGCTTCTTACTGAGGCTGACCAGGGAGCTCCTCCACTCATGGAATTTTACTCTGTTTTGCAACGGTTTCTTCCTTCTGTTGTAGAGTTTGTTTACGGCAGGGGACCACCAGATTGGCTTTCTTTTTTTGGAGGATAGAGTCTTGGTTCTGTTTGGGATAGTACGATCCATGCACTCGTGTAAGTGCTTATAGAGTGCATTTGTGTAGGATTCAGCAGTCATAACTGTATTGCCCATCTGCATGGGTGTCATGAAGTTTGCCACTTCTGTCTTAAGAAGCATAAAGTTGGCTTTGGAGAATTGTTTTACCATGGTTTCCTTAATGGTAATTAGGGGTGGGATGCGGATATCTAGGGTGATTAGCTTATGGTCAGATCTGACCAATGAGGAGTTGACTTCAGGTTGGTAATGACTAGGTCTAGAATATTGTTGCCCCTGGTGGGGGACTGGATAAGTTGATCCAGGGTATTGGAATTTATGAATTCCAGAAAGCGTTTAGCGAAGGAGTTGGTATGCGAGTAGTTTTCCCAGTTAATGGTGGGGTAGTTGAAATCGCAGAACACTGAGTTTCATTCTTCTGAGTGGTCACTCTAATGCACTCTTGACCACACACATCAACCACCCTTCTTTGTATTAGTCTAATATTGTAACTAGTAATATAGCTCAAATCATAAACCAGTAACCTACTTCTTCTGTTGCTCTATCCTTTCATTTTCCACTACACTTTTTAAATGCAATATGTTGTTACTTGTGCTGTTTGACAGGATTGAGTCTGTGATTGTCCATTTTCTTTAATTAATGCTCTGCCAGGTAAACCCACAACTATATATAAAAATAAATAAATGGTATTAGATGCCAAGTCATTTGGAAATTTGTAATGTAATGAAAGCATGATATTTAAGCGGGGTTGATGTTTTCTAACTCTGTTCTAAAAGTAGACTTTGAATAAGATGAAAGCACTAAACATAACTGGAAGTTAACTGCCGGCACTCCAGTTTCTGTTTTGGGTTTTTATTTAGCAAACATTTTTAACTAAAAGAGAGCTCTATGCTGGTTTGTTGTACATTACTTACATTTGCACTTTCCTATTTGCAGGCTGGTAGTGACACACATACTCAACTCTGCTGGCAATAAAGAGCAAGACCGGTGAAAATAATCATAAGATGAATACTTTGACCACACATACCGCACCTCTTTAGTTAGTATCTATGTCAGTCTGTATGAAACACAATTTATGGGCTGCATCATTTTTTTTACCTTAAGGAGGCAATTAAACTAATCAGTTATTGAAACTGTTTTTTTTCTTCAAATTAATGGCTTCTAAGCAAAAGATGACACATAATATCCAATAAATTGCATCTGTCTGAAGTTCTGAATGTGAAGAGGGTGACTTATTTCAACTAAACCGTGTGACCAAAAAAAAAAAAAAAAAACAGTCACTGTGAAAGTAATACTTTGTTGCTCTCAGTCCTCAGAAAAAGAACAAATGAGTTGGAGATAGGAATTTCAGCAGGTACACTGCTTGTAGACATTTAAGTTTCTGAATAAATTCTAAAGATAGTTGTAACAGCAGTCGGCATGGATAAAGGTCTGACTGTGAGATCCAGACAACTTGAGTTGAATTAGTGGCTCAGACTTTGCTTGGACTTGGACATGGTGGAGGAGGAAGACGGGGATGAAGTCTTTATGCCAGCTTAGGTGTTATACCACCCCCCCCTTTAGGAGTGCAGGTGAGCATCAGTGCCACTTTAGGTTTGTCTGACTACATGACTACATGTTCATTACACACACGTGTGCGCACACACACACACACACACACACACACACACACGTGCACGCACACACACATGCACACACAAACACACACACACACACACGTGCATGCACACACACACACACACACACACACACACACACACGTGCACACACACACACTTGGCATTACTGAATATGTAAGCCATCAGTCAGTGTGGGAGGGTGGTTAAAATAACTCCATACAAATGATGACCCCCCCCCCAATAATTCCCACCTTTGCCTTGGTGAATGAATGGCCTATACTTTCTTGGATAGATCAGAAAACAGATATGCCGTAAAGCTCTTGCCATGATCAGGAAATAATGAGCCAGAGGAATAAATGGGTTCGAGAGTCAGGGACAGAGGCTTGAGGATGATCTGTGGTGGGGCTAATAAAATAATAACTGAAAGGAGAATTTGAGTTTTCTTTGGTTTCATCATTTTTTTACATCTAAATGATTTATACAATGTATGTCAGTCCATTGGAGCAGAGAAAGAGTTTGATTAATGGTGTGTAAGTCAGAAGGACAGCCAAGGAAGGGAGGTATGAGCAGATAATGCCAGTTTGGCCTTCTTGACAGGAAGAACTGGGGGAATAAATGTTTGGAAGTGATCCCTAATTTAGGCATGAATTCAGCTTCCAAGGAGTATGCTGTTGGAGAAGGAACATAAGGAAGCCTTTCAGAATGGCATGGAAAGAAGTGCCTACACCCCTTATGGTCCCCTGAAAAACATTTACGTACATAGAAAGGGGGAGGATGAAAAGAAAAAAAAATAATTCTAAAATTTAGAACTAAAGACACTGTTATTCCAGATATTTCCACAGAATGTGCAGATTTTTGCCTCATATCTTTGGTCTGTCCCTGATAAAATGTCCATTTTTCTGTTAAAATCAGTGACTGACTTCCCTATATAATATACATTTAAGTTTCAGACTTCATATCCTTCAGAAAATGCATGGTAACACAAACACTTTTATAACTACTTTATCAGCTTATAAGAGCAATATTTAAAACTTGTCCATGTTTTGTCCCCCCCCCCCCTCCATTGTTTCTGGCTTTGTCCAGATTTTTTGTAGTAAGGGGTTGAGAGGTATTTTCTTAAGCAGTTAAGCAATTAATTCAAGACCTGTTCATCTGGTTAACATTTCATGGCTTACATTCAAATGAATCAAACAATGATTAGCAATTGTTTTACTTATTTAATTTTCTAAAGACTGTCATTTAATTTACTTATTACATGTGCATGTAATTTGCCAGTTATATTATTCTCTGTCTTTTAAAAATAACTGGAATCCATCCCTTACCTTCTAAATGGATTACTCTGTTTTTTTTTGTTTTTTTTTGTCAGATTAGTAATAACTCCTTCATTACAGTGCTATACTTTCCAGTATAAGAGCACGTAAGTCTTTAGCTAGTGGGATAAGCCACAGTCATACTCTGATAATGTCTGATTTTAAGAATTTACTAAGTAACCAGTCACGCTCCTTTTGACTCCTGGTTTGCTGAAAAAAGATCAGTGTCCCACCTTGGCTTTTCATTTTTCAGTGCGGTGAAGTTCCATGCAGAGCATAAAATGTGTATTTTGTATTATTTAAAAGGTATTATATTGCAAGCCCAGTATGAACCATGCACAGTTTTATCACGTCGTGCTCAGCAGTCTCTTGAAAAAGGATTCAAGACATTTGAAAAAGTATGAGTTGATGTGTGTAAGGAAAACAGAGATCATAAACGTTTTCATTCTCTGCGAGCCATAAACTCTTACAGTGTTCCTTCTTGCTATGTTCCAATCCTAAATTTATTCTTTTGAAACTGTACATTTGAGTACTTTTATGCACCCTACTTCATCCTACAAGCTTCGTACCCAGTGCCCCATGTCCATGCAAGGTCTACCAGCTTCTTCATTTCTCCCCTAGACTTATTGTGAAGTACCTGGTACCTGCTGTAGAACCTAAGATCATCCTGGGGGGGTCTTCACAGTCACTATCACGGAAAGTTTTTACACTTTGGGATTACCCCATTACTCCACCCAATATAGTCTTGTGGTTTAATCCAGTGGAAGGCATTCGTTTGGGGCATGTGGCATGTTACCTCACATCTTCAGTAGTTTACCCATCCCACCATCCTTTGCACTACTTGGACTATGCTCCCTAGCATGACATACCCAGTCTCCACCAGGAATTTGCTGCAGAGAATGCCCACAAAACCATTCAACCCTGCAATGGGACCTGCCACTTTGTTAGTCTCCGGAGTGACCTGTTCTTATGTCTCAGTATCTGCTTTGGAGAGAGATGAATTAATATCATCCTAGCTATTCTGATGTGATCACACTAAGTGTATTCAGTTGTCCTTTGTTTGTAGTAGAAGATACTGAGCCTCTTCTATTTTTACAATTTCTGAAAGCACCTGTTTACACTCTCACAGCACTTATTTGTTTTGTTTGTTTCTTAGTTGGGGAGCACCCTGTATGGAGTCTGCCTGTCCTTCTATTTTTCACATGCATTTTTGCAGGTCATCCAGTTTCATTCCACATCACAAAGTCATGCTGTAGGATTGGGAAATCCTCCAAAGTGTGTGTGTGTGTGTGTGTGTGTGTGTGTGTGTGTGTGTGTGTGTGTGTGTGTGTGTGTGTGTGTGTGTGTGTGTGTGTGTGTGTGTGTGCATGTGTGTCTATGTGTGTGTCTGTGTGTCTGTGTGTCTGTGTGTCTGTGTGTGTGTCTGTGTGCGTGTCTGTATGTGCGTGTCTGTATGTGTGTGTTTGCATGTGCATGTTTGTATGTGTGTGTGTGTCTGTGTGTGTGTGTCTGTGTGTGTGTGTCTGTGTGTGTGTGTGTGTGTGTGTGTGTGTGTGTGTGTGTGTGTGTGTGTGTGTGTGTGTGTGTGTGTGTGTGTGTGTGTATGTGTGTGTGTGTGTGTGTGTGTGTGTGTGTGTGTGTGTGTGTGTGTGTGTGTGTGTGTGTGTGTGTGTGTGTGTGTCTGTGTGTGTGTGTGTGTGTGTCTGTGTGTGTGTGTGTGTGTGTGTGTGTGTGTGTGTGTGTGTGTGTGTGTGTCTGTGTGTATATGTGTGTGTGTGTGTGTGTGTGTGTGTGTGTGTGTGTGTGTGTGTGTGTGTGTGTGTGTGTGTGTGTGTGTGTGTGTGTGTGTGTGTGTGTGTGTTTTGCACACGTGTGTACACATTCTTTTGACCGGTTCCTTGATGTCTTTGCCTTGCACTCATTGGATGCTCAGACAGGTTCCAGATCTCACACAGTCCAGAAACAGATAAAAAGGGGGCTGAATGACTAAATGTTCAGACTCTTAAGGTTTGGGTATTAAACCCATTTTCAGATTTATGTCTTGAAGGTGAAGGATAAGATGCTGAAGGTGTCATCAGGCTGCTCCTCATCCAGGTTTCTATCCAGTTATTTTTCCAAGAATAATTCTAAAATTATTAAGTAGTGCAGCATTCCTCAGAAACAGATTTCAACAGCTAGAAGCAACCACTGAAGTCTGACACCTCTTAGGATAGCATGACTTGTAATTAGTATAAGGTCAGTTTCAACAAGTATAGAGTCCCTCTTTTCTCATCCATCATCAGCTTTTCTGCTCTGTGACATTACTGAACGAATGAACTTTTTTTTAGCTACAGCTGGGGCTGTAAACGTTCTGGTACACATAAAAATTCCCTCATCAGACCTTCTGTATCACTCACATACTACATTTTAAACACCCCAGTCTTCCACACCAACAGAGGAACAAAAAAAAATAATGTTATCCTTAAGTGGTGCCTAAGTCATACATGAACATTACTTTCAAGAAAATAGAAGTGTGTGATTAAGTTAATCAAAGCTTAAACACCCACAAGTGAGCATAAATAAATAAAATGTATGAATGGATAAATAAATTAAATTCCCTGCTACACATTTAAGTTCAAAAGTTTAATTCCTTCTATCATGCATTATTTCCTAACCTTCTCAGAAATGTTAATACTTTCCTTTAATCATCCTTACATCTCACTTTCCTTCCCAGCCACCAAAAGGTTTCAGCAGAGTGTAAGAGCAATAATGCAAACGAGAAGGAAGGACATTGCTAATATCACAGAGATATAGGCCGCTGACAAGAGTGGGAGGGAGATGTCAGAGCCAATGGTTATAAAATGTTCAAGATTGACAGACGGGGAAGGAATGGAGGGAGACTGGTGATCTCTGCAAAGTACATAGATTGTGTGGCTAGAGTGGAAGAGGAAGTGGAATGACAGGAAGCAGCAAGAATCAGAATGTAAAGTAAGAGGTCTTGCAGGTAAAGCATATCAAGGCGGGGTTGATGCTGAATTAGTACAAGGGCATTATACCCAGACACATCAAAAGAATTGGATGAGAAAAATTAGCATCCAGGTTAAGAAGCGTTAGTTGTTGTGTCTTTCGGCTTTTCCCGGTTAGGGGTCGCCACAGCGGAACTCCGGTCCGCTAATGATTGGCAGTAGATTTTTACATGCCGAGTTGCCAGCCCTGATGCACAACCTTCAATGAAGGTACACCCATTCACGCATGTCTCCACACAGAAGACACTCTAGCTGAGAATCGAACAGGACAACGTCTTACTGTGAGGCGACAATGCTACCGCAGCACCACCACCGCGGTTAGTAAATTCCAGAAATCAGAAAGGAAGACACAGATCCGGCCAGGTGGGGTAAGGATAACAGATCAAGGAAATGGGAACAGAATTAATATTTCATACAGACTTCAAAAAAGAAGACAAACCAAAGGTAATACAGAAATCTCGAGTCAGGACTGGTACCCACCTGTGACCCTGAGGGTGACAGGACTAACGAGAAATAGAATATAAAGGACTCAGGTAGAGAAAATCTCTCTAGCTAGCAAATCTAGGAGACTCTGTTTCACTTTGTCTGATGCCCTTCCTGTGGGAAGAATAAAAACATATTTTTGAAGTTTCAGGAAAGTTATTCAGTTAAGTAGGTAGATAGATGAGTAAACAAGAACAGTCTGAGCTGAGCAGTCAGACTTTCCTGGTAAAAAAAGTCAAATAAATAAGTAAATAAATGAATAATACACCTTTACAAAAGAAGGTCCTGTGGTATTAAAGGCCTATAAAATGGACCTATATCTATGTTACCCGAGCAAGAATCATTCTGCAGAGTTAATTATTAGCTTGTGTGTGCATGAGATTTGAAAGAAAACACTAACTAAAAAGAAAAATGTTCCTCTTAAAATCAGCAGGGGAGAGTTGACATAATGGTTAAAGTATTTACCTTGCAGACACACACTACAAGGTTTGATTCTTACCTTTGAGAAATTAACTAGACTTAGAAAGGCCGAAAAGGGCAGCTAACCTTGCACTTACCTATGAACTTCTCAGTGAGCAATGGCTAGAAGTGCAGAAAATAAATGCTAAGTAGGTATCCCAGTCTCCAATATGTTATCAGCTGTCATCATCTCTCACAATGAATGGGAAAACTGAGAAATCTGAATCTGTAGGGGAAACAGAGTTTGATGAAAACCTATAGTAATAATAAAACTTAGAACTCGAATAATCATACCACCTTAGTAAAATGCAGTATAGTCACGCATTGTGAACAAACTTCTTTTGAGATCAAAGAACTTTGGGAGTAATAAAATGTTCACCTTACACGCAGGTAAACTCTCATGGTTAGTTTGTATAGAATAGCAGAAGTATGTAGGCATGGAGGGAGGGAACTTGCACGTTGCAAAAAGTTCGTATTTCTGTTTTTAAGTCAACTGCTTGAGATACTGATTTCGGAAATGTTACATTTGTCTAGTAGCCATAAATCTATGTGCAGGTTCTTCATGTTCTGCAGTGTCTCCGGTAACAGCACAGAGCAGCTTCAGAAGTTACTTACCATGAAAAGCCACATACTGACCATTCATACCTTTATTTTGCATAGTAGTACATCTAGCATCATGTGCAGTTATTCGTAGCACAATGCAGTGGTTAGAGTAACTCTCTGTGCTACAGGTTTCTGCAGTCTACCTGTTATATCTTTGTGATAAATAACCCCATAAATGTTTACAGGTTTAGCTTGAATCTAACAACACAATCTTGGGATGTGAATTATAAATGATTTAAATATTTGATATTCTTCTAGAGAGATTTCTTTTTATTTAGAAACTTATTCCTCTAACACTGATTTTTTTTCCTTTGGGTTTTGTAGCTATCAATTTGTCTTGCACAGATATTAAGTTTTTTCTTCTTGTAGATAAAGACAAGACTTTATGTAGCCAACAAAAGTTGTGAAACTTAACTATTAACCTACAGGAAAACAGTCTTAAAACATTCCAATAAAAAACATTTGGTATACATAAACAAAACATTAAGGGCAAAACTGCATCAGCAACAACTGACTGAAAGTTACTGTAAAATACTAGACATAACTGTGAAGATGATGGTTTTAAACTGTTTATATGCATCGCTACAAACATCATTTATCATCAATTAGACCTGCTCAAGACAAATTTTAATCTGCATAAGTAATAAATACTATCTTGCTAAATATGAAGGAATGCAACAGTACTCTAACTGTACCCTGCTAATCACTGCTATGTGATGTCTGAGCATGTCAGCTGAGTAATCCCTATACCGTCTTATTTCAGAATCTTAAGCATACTGTTGTACTGAATTTTTTAATTACAGAAAACTCCAGACACAGTAGATGTTGCGACTATATCCTGTTTGATTATGTCTGTAATGGCCAACACTACTGATTTTTTTCTACGGACGATTATAAAAAAAAACAAATTGTTTATAGATTTTAACAGTGTAGTAAATAAAAAAGTATAACAACATTTTTTTCTCAAAGACTTGTAGCACATATTTTACCTGATGGCTATTAAAGTTGCTTCATTAACACTGTTTTCAGCCTTTTGAGAGTTTATGAATTACCTAGATTTTAGGAAAAGGCTACACAGTCTATTAGCAGGGATATTTAAAGACAAATTATCACGTGTAATTAGTTCATGTGCATTAAAGTATAATGAAGATTTCGCTTTTGTCTGTTACGTACATTTATTTTTGTGCAGAAAGTAAAAGCTCTTATTACATATTCCTGTCCCTGTTTCTATTGATTTTAGTAGACATTACTCAGATCTCGTAAGAATGGGTCAAATCTATTGCACATATCTTAACAGCGGCATTTGCATTCGGCAGAGATGGTCACTACAAAGGAAAAGGTGAAAAGGTAATACTAGCAGATGTGTGTGCTGAGCCCCAGTCGCAGCTGCTCCAAAAGAAAATTCCCAGTGTAAATCACATTCATATATGTATTTTAGACTGCTTCACATTCTGTTTTGATTTGCAATAGTTTGTGGTATTCTGATATTACATCTGATTATATGGTATGTAATATGAAACATAAAATACTATATTGTATGTCTGACTGAAAAAGATCAAAGGTTGGAGAAGTTAGAAATGTGCAAGAAAGTAAAAAAAAAAGAAAGAAACTGTTATTGAGATGTATGACAAAAGAGGTGCAGCGTGTAAAAGAACTGGAAACGATTAAAAGTAGGTAGGGACAGAATATTATGTTTGGACAAGTATCTTGTTAAACCTGACAGACAAGGATCACACCATTCCAGGAATATAACATAAGCAGTAATAATAAAAGCAGTGCATGTTTCACAAAATCAGAGGCTGTTTATTACATAATTTCCATACGAGATTCGTTGCATAGTTTGGAAAGAATTTCTGCACTCTAAACTGAGACTCATGACAACAATACCCCTAACTCAGTGAATATCTGAATGAAAATAAATAAATAAAACTATAGTGCTGTGTGTATCTGTCTCATGCAGTGGGCTGTTCAAATTATCCCTTACTTTATATAATCTACTCCAAGTTCACAAAACACCTGATCATAAGTTATATATTTTTGGAAAAAATGAGACCTTGTTTAAGTGGCAATTTCTGTTTTAAACATGCAATATTATTATATTCAAAGAGGCAGATTTGTATAGAAAAGACTGATGTCCTAGAAAAGGAAGGGTTGTGGGTGACAGGGATGAGAACACCAAATCAAAGAGCATACATTAGTAAAAGACAGCTATAGCACAGGTTTTTAGATGAAAAGGGAGTATGACTGTTAAACAATTTGATGATTTTCACTTAATGTCATATAATTCTGAGTGAGATCAGAATAATTGATTGCACTGCAAGGTATTACATGTGAAGAGTATTAAGGATTTTAAACAATTACTGCTGTTGAGAGGACACATACTTGGTGCAAAAACATCCCAGAATGATAACACAGTGACATATTATTCTTGTACAAAGGCTACTGGGTCATTATTTGATCGTTAACATCTAACAGAATCATTGTAAGCCTATCAATCAAGCCCAAAAAGCCTGTTGCAATTAGTTCACATACTCCATAAGGATGTAAACATGGCAGGCCTTTCTGCATGTAATCAATTTAATCTCTCTATTCAGCATGTATGACAGCTCAGGTACCCAGAGGGTATACAAACAATTCCTCTCCTTCTAGTATCATGTAGCAAGTATTACACCTCATGCTCTTAATCCACTCAAGCTATGCATTTAACAGGCCAACCTGCTCACATCACAACCCTCCCTAAAATGGTTTCTCACCTGTATATCATTCAGTCTTTATACCATCAGTTATAGGTACCTGAGGGGAAAACTATGTCTTGGCTTATCATGGTTTATAATGTTTTTTTTTATTAAATCTAGAACATTTGAATTCAAATAGGTCTATTTGAGCAATCAGTTACACTTAAATAGATGAGTCCAGGACAGAATTAAGAGCAGGTTACTTAACTCAATCTGCAGTTTGTGGAATAAAATCCCACTTTATATTTGTCAATCTTTTAATGTAAAAGTTTTTAAAATTAAGATGGATTACTGGATGGGTCCTAGAGTACTTCAATTTATTATGGAAACTGTGATCTGATGGGCCAGCTAGCCCAAACACAGGTGTCAGTGAACTACTGCGCTATCAGAAACGCAATAAGCTATCAAATGGCAGAAAACACTTTCTCCTTTCCAAGAAATCACAGTAAGGGTGTCACAGGGCTCAATACTAGGCCCACTACTACTCAATGTCTTCATAAATAAAACTCCATACACAGACAAATCATGCAGAAAGAATCCAGTATTCAAATGACTGTATAGCAATGTGCACCGCTCCCTCCATGAATAAATTGCAACAAATCACCCGATATACTTTCACTGCAGTCAAATTATGGCTAAAGAATCAAATTCTAAGTCCCAATAAAACCAAACTCATGCTATTTACCCCAAAACAATACCTCGAAAAAAAAACTTCTCATTTAACATAATCTCTTTAAACAGCGACTCAAGCAAAATTACTTGGCATCATAATTGACAATAAAATTAAATTCAACCAACATATCCGTTATGCAATCAAGAAAACCCACCAAAAGTTAGACCCCTTTACAGAATCAAACAACATTACAGAATGCAGTAGAAAAACACTTGCTTTAACATATCTACTTCCATACCATTATATTCTTCTACAATTCTAGCCAATATAAATACCACAAACTTAGCCACACTATCCTCTTGCTACAACAAAATAGGAACATTTGTACCTGGACTTTGAAATAGATCCAATCACTGTCAGGTCTTAAGTGTACAAAACTAGCTAGAACTACCCAATTACCTGAGATATATATGCAACTTTTAACCAGCTACAACCTTATTCCCTCACCAGACAAATGTGCAGCACTAAAAGATGCTCCCAACTTCACTGCCTAAATAGTAATAGTTTGTCTACAGACACATCCTATCTATAAATAGCTCCAACATCTGTGCAGGTGGTTCTCTATACTGTCACCTTGTTGTAAGAACTGGAACACAGTTCCAAAAGAACTAAAGCCAGTTAAAAACTACTCCAGATTTAAACTACTGATCAAACATCTAACCCTGCCATGGTTATCCCCTTGCCCCGTTCCAGAAAAATGTAACTCTCTACCTGTCTTCTTCTGCTTTAAATACTTTCTTCACCATTAATACTGTTCAAAGTAACCAAATCTAATAATTGTTATGGTCACTCTCTATTCTCCCACCACGTATCTACGTCCTGGAATTCCATGCCTCAGACAATACTAAATTCTAGCAACACATCCAAACTTAAACTACTGTTTAAGGAACACTTAACCAAAACTGTCTTTGCTCCTGCAGTCATCCAGGCTGATCATTTTGTCCTTCCTTGATCTTACAACCAAAATCTCTCTTCCCTTACTTAATTCTAACATGCAAACTATCCCTTCTCTCACAGAATTCCAACTTCTCTCTACCTATCTGAATCTCACTGCTGCTCCTGTTTTATCTACCCATCTCAAGCTTCCTACAGTTTCATCATGTTCCCTCTTTGTTGTACTTCACCTCAATTTGCCTCAGCTATTAGTGTTTAGAACAAGTAACATTAGCATAGCAACAATCAGCCATATTATTGTTCATATACCATAGTATGCATCTCATAAATATTTATCACTAAAACCATGATATTTATCTACTGATCAGTCATTTCTCTATGATGGCAGATATTATATATATTCCATGCTAATTTATTTATTAGCTTTCTTTTTTTCCACTTTATATTATTCTCTCAATTTTTATTGTTTATGTATAAATTATTTACTATGTTTTATTTACCAAAGTTATGTATTCTTGATTGTTACTGGTTTCTTGTACTGTTTGTAATGTGTTTCTGTAAAGGAGCTTTTCTCCCCAGGCCTCTGCTGGAAAACAGCCACTGGCCCAGCTGGACATCCCTGGTAAACAAATGTAAAATAAATAAAATAAATTATATTATACTTTGTCTTACACTGTAACATACCATATCTCTTACAGTATATGCCATACTGCTATGTCTGTCCACTTTTCTTACCTAACATAAATACTTTCAAAGCACTTTCACTATATTAATACCTTCTACCTAACCACCAAACATTCAACAAATGTATATTACACTCATAAAACTCGCACTTCCTATAACACTAACTCCACATGTTCAGAATGACTTCACTTGTCTTTCTGCATATAACAGAGCATTGATTATCCAAACATTGTAGAATCTCCCACACTTTTAAAAACAAATGAGGGGAACTTAGAAGCTTGAAACATGTCTGCGTCAACCAACCAGTACAAACTGTTTCATCCTTGAACTGAATGTCAAACAAAGAAGCTTGTGACAAATTTGCAAATGTGTGATATGTGTAAAATCTTTGTAGGGAATTGGACTGGAACTTTATTCCCCTGGCCTCTGCAGAAAAAGGGCACTTAGCTAGTTGGACTTTCCCGGTAAAGGAAAACAAATAAAAAAATCCAAAATTCCTAAGCTCCAGTTATTAACCTACTCTGCAAGTTCAAGTGTGCAATACAAATATTTCTCACTTCCCTCTTCTCATAACAATATGCTGTAAAATCATCAAGTGTTTTATCTTATTAACAGACAACAGGGGAACATCACAGTATCCTGTTATAGGAGGTCTGCTGGTTGATTGTCAGTGGTCCAGCTATCTTAAGGCTAGCCTCCCTAAATTTTAACTTACTTAAGCAAGCAGTAACACTGAATAGTGTGGGCATTACAGGAAAATAATGGACTACTTAAGGGTGTTGTGAGGCATGATGCTGTAGGTGGGGGTCCTTTCTACCCCTAGAATAGCTGGTGTTTCTTTGTAATACTCACTCTGGAGGACATTAATGTGCATGGCTTTCTATTAAACTGTTTTGCATTTGTTTTGTTCTTAGTATAGACATATTTTTTATATTTCTGATGAAAAATAGTTCCTCCAATTAATGTCTCAAAGCTGGTGTTAAAGATGTAATTATTGTTGGATGAATTATTTACATTTAAAATATAAGTTATGTAAATATTTAATAATGTCTACACCCTACATATACAACATACATAAACACAGTCACAAAGATACTTAAATATATGCACATAAAAACAAGCAGAGGCAGTCAGACACAGAATAATCAGTGACAACGTGTAAAGAAACTCAGATGTGCACACGCACGCGCACGCACACACACACACACACACACACACACACACACACACACACACACACACACACACACACACACACACACACTGTGCATAGGTCAGATCTCTGATTGTGATCTAATGAATAAGAGTAACTTGCTGGAAAACTTTTGCTCCCCCAAAGAGTTTAATTTCATCTTCTATTTTCTAATTTGACGTAAAAAGCCCTTTTCCTTAAAAAAACAAAAAAAAAAACAAAACAAGTAATCATTAAGGACTACATGGTTTAACTCATAACTCAGAATCATGGGGCCGTTATAGTGATGAAGCCTGCATCTGGTATTGCAGCAGGAGAGAAAGCTTTTCGCCAAATCTCACTAACATTCTAGAGTCAAGTTGAATGTGAAATCTATATTCAACACAACTCTGCTAGTTTTCAAGCTGAACTAGAAATTCTAACTGTATTTATGAACAAAAATACTTTAGATAAAAAACTCAGTTTTTTTTCCTTTTATTTGAAATTTGATAAAATAATTAGTTTCTCACTCATATGTATTGTGACATTAACATTTTGTGTCAGTATTAATGTACTTAAAGATTACCAGAATTATGGTGTCTAATTTGGTAGCTGTCTGGATGTAATATGTCTTGACACTTATCCTAACACTTGACTGTTCCCTGTTCGTTATGCACTGATTTATACTGCATCTGATTTAAAATGTCTGTTATCACATGTCAAAATGACATATATCTTGACACAATTGTATTTCTATAACTATTTTACCTGTGCTGTCAGTGTAATGTCAAAATAATTAAACACTGCTTGCCTTGGGCTGGAATTGTGACTGGAAAATGTCTGATGACTACGTCACCTACCTGGTAATCAATAAGTGAATAAAAAATAAATAAAATATGCCACAAAGCCAATTAAATATTACTGCACAATGTAAAAACTTAGCCTGCAGTACAGAAGGGTAGTATTTGGCTCTTTCAACAGAAGATACAGAGGAAGCAAGGCTTGAAAGTCTTATCTGATAAGGTGCATACATATTTATTCATTTATTTGTTAACTGGGTAAGTTAGCTGGTCTGGCTACTCTGTTTCAGCATGACCTTGTCAAATGCACATACAGTACAATATATATTTAGTCACAGTACTTTATATAAAATTCAAACAAAGCAGTTTTACAGAGATTTAAGTTAAGTATATAACAAATGAAATGATTCAGATTAAGTCATCTGTAAACAGGCAATGCACAGAAAAATAATTAACAAATGAACAAGGTATGCAATGAAAAGCTGCCAAAGACAGAAACAGAAACAGTTACAGTACGAGTGAAGATGCTTCAAAGAGTAAGACAACCATTATCAAGATATTAAACATGCATTTGCAGCATCATTACCATTAAAGAATAAAAAGTACATTCAGAAGGAGTCAAATAAATATACATCTGAAGGGTCTATATTATAAAGTCGACAGGGCAGAAAAATGAACGCCCTTACATCAACACATTAAGTGAACGCCCTTACATCAACACATCTTCATCAAAACCACTAAATCTTGAATTGTCAGAACAGAGATTTTTTTTCCCGGGGAAAAAAAAACACAGACAAAATAAAGTGGGGAGCTTTACCCCCCACAACTCCCCTACTTAAATATACCAACTCTGAGATTGCACTACAGTGGAGGAAACGTCAAATTCCCAACAATGGCCCAGCAATTTGTTCCCTGTGAAAAAAAAAAATCGCTAATCTGGCCATTCAAGATTTAGTGGTTTCGCTGAAGATGTATCGACGTAAGGCGTTTGCTCATCTGCCCTGTCCACGTTATAATATAATATCTGAAAATGCAAAGAATAGATTGCCTCTTACATTTTATAAAAGTATGATAGTTAATTCACTTTAGATAGCAGTATACTGAGTTAAAAGTGAAGGATGTCTATAAGGGAGGAATATTCTATATGTAATTGAAAGTTATTGTAGAACAATGTTACAAGAAATTTAACTAAGCAGCAAAAAATGTGCTGTTAAAAAACAGACTTAGTAATGCCTAATGCAGCAAAATTTTAGTTGAGAAAAGCATTCTCATGAATTTTAGGAAAACAACAGTGTTGTGATGTACCACCCAGCAGTATGAACCTTGGCTCTAGATGATTGTCACTGATGAAGTGACAACCTGACCCCATGGGCAAAAATGGGAAAAGGGATTGTTCATGAAGGGATGGATGGATTATAGTCCTGTGATGTAAAAGCGTAGAATATAGTAACATCTATGAATGTGATTTTTTTGTTTACAAACCACTTGAGTTAGTTTCAGAAGATTTACAACAAAATTATATGAACAGGTGGTTAGGTAAAGAGAAAGAAATAGGGCATTGGCTAGGGCAGGACATCCCGTTAAGTCAAACTTTATTGTCAATTTATTCAAATGCTGTGCCAAATAATGAGCAGTAAGAGGAGAAACGAATAATGCTGCCATCAGGAAGGCGATACTAAGTGACCCACAGTGCAATCAAAGCAAAGGGCGAGGCATTTATTATAGATAATGCAGTCAAGATGGGATACTGTAGGTTTTGTGAGGCACAGACAGCAAGGTTGATGTCAGTTAAAAACCTGTTAATCAGAAAAGTGAACTGGGCCTCCATTGCCCCCCTTTAAACCCTGACCCCAGGGCATAATGGCAAGGCTAAATGAAATATTATACAAGTTGAATAGCTAGCTGACCAGTATATTTTAGGAAGAAGGAAGAAAATTAATTCCACAGAGAAAACCTGTAGCATAACCCAGAAAGAACACACAAACTCTAGAACCCAGAAAGAACACACAAACTCTAGAACTCAGAAAGAACACACAGCCTCTAGAACCCAGAAGGAATACACAGATTCTAGAACCCATAAAGAATACACAGACTCTAGAACCCAGAAAGAATACACAAACTCTAGAAAGCACAATTAATGCTGACAAAGATAGGACAATGGAACTGCAAGGCAGAACCTTAAACCAGTGAGCCATCATATGGTTTTATGCAGATTTTATTCAAGTGTCTAGTAATACCGATTTTGGACTCCATTTTGGCTTACAAGATATAAAGGAATATAACAGGTATTCTGAAAGCAGGAGACAACTATGATGGGTAGGGTTAAATGGGTTTTGCTGATTCCAGATAAATCAGCATCTTTGCATAGATAATTGCTGAAATATTCACTGTATGTGCCATGTAAATTAGAGACAGCCATTGTGCAACTTTCTTTTGAGCCTTCTGGTGGCAGCGTGAGGAGTCCAAGATGCAATATGAATGAAGGTTTTATTTACAGATTAGGAAAATGGAGAGAAGGACAGGAAAATTCCATCCTGGAGTTGGTTATACAATTACGTTTGCACACTATATATCGGGTTAATGAATTAGTGCAAGAGAACAAGGCTAGACTATTTCTGGATGGAATACAGAGCAGTACCTGTTCTGAGAAATGGAGGCCAGGTTACCATTTTAATTACAGTATAGTTTTCTTGAAGATATCACAGTGGCAAATCTGCTGACAAGCATTTGAAAGGATGCCATAGATTTAGTAGTCACTTTTCAGTTACTTTCAATCAAACAAGATGAAAAAGCAGATAAAAGCATTCTGTAGAGTCTCCTTGCTCCTTTATCTGCTTAAGGCTTTCATTTTGTGGCTCACTACTGTTCTGCTGTGATAACCATTTCTGTAGTGTTTACTGTCTAAAAGAGTAGGCTAGTAGCTCTAATATTGTTCCCCACTCTCCCTCCATGTTGGTGTCTTGCTGTTATACTAGGTGGCTTTGCAGTTGCCCACCCTACTGTAAATTTGATCTGGGACACTCCTCCCAGTCTAGTGTCATTAGCTCATTCTACCTAATACAGAGAGAACATTTGAGAAGGCCAACCCACTTAGTTTCCTAACCTTGAATTATCTTCTGCTTCTCCTCTCTCCCTTTCCTTTACAAAAAAAAAAAACTTTGCTAGAATCTCCCTGTGTTCTGCTTAATTGTGACAAAAAAATTACACTTGTTTCCTGCCTTTCCTGTAACTAGTCCAGATACAGATTTATTATATCCAGGACTGCTTGTAAACTTCTGAGCCCCCCAAGCCTGTGTTGGAGGGAAGCCTGCTAGCTTATCAGTGGGAGTGGTAAGCACTAGGTAACCTATCTACCACATAAGGAGTGGTTTCTGGCCCAGAAATTGTAGTTATTGGCCGTTTGGGCAGTTTTTCCATCTCTCTCAACTTCCTGATTTAAAAGCCGGCATTTCCATTTGTTTCCCCCCTTCCTGTAACTAGTATAGTCCAGATACAGATTTGCTGTATCCAGCACTGCTTATAATCTCCTGAGCCCCTAACGCCTTTCTGTGTTGGAGGGAAGCCTTCTAGCTTATCAGTGGGAGTGGCAAGTGCTAGGTAATCTATCTACCACATAAGGAGTGGTTTCTGGCCCAGAAATTGTAGTTATTGGCTGTTTGGGCAATTTTTCCATCTCTCTCAACGTTTTGATTTAAAAGCCCGCATTTGCACTTGTTTCTTTCCTGTAACTAGTCTACAGAATCTCAGTTTTAGCACTTGAATTTGCTTATTCGTGCTCAGAACTTGTTGTAAGCATTAAATAAGCTACAAGTTACTACAGCACTCAACCTTCCTCACTTGCTTAGAGGAAAAACAGCTCTTGTACTCACTTTCCACACTTGTCTAGAGGAAAATAGTTTTTTATTCAGGCATGTCCAAGGGTCAACTCCCAGTGTTCTCTCCTGTCTATCTGATGAATATGGCATCTTGGGGCAATGTAGCAAATGCCTCATGTACACAGACAACCCTCTCCTCCTACCACCCAACACTACAACCTTTGAGAGATGCACTTATCTAGCCAAACTGGAGGTAAAGCTCTCTCCAACCAAGACTGAACTTGACAGTCAAGAGGAGAAGGTAGACACTTGCACCACACCACACACATCACATAGTCCCACTAAACCTACACCATCAAAATCCACACATAGAAACAAAAAAAAAAAATCATGGAGGCTCTCAATAATAATCTGCTCAAGCAACAAAGACCTCCAAAGCAGAAATGCAAGCAACCTCCACCCCCAACACAACTCAAATGACACATAGCCCACAGACTCAGTGTGCCACTCAACCAGAGGCCATAAGGCAAAACAACGTACTCAACACACTAGTCATAGGTGACTCTATAGTCAGGCACACTGATGTCCCCCTCACCAGGCTAAACAAGGAGAAGGTTACTGTCAACTGCCTGTCAGGTGCCAGGATCCACCACATAACCCATGCACTCAAGTCACTCCACAACAAGTATAAATATGACTCTGTCATTGTCCATGTTGGTGTGAATGATCTGAGATGTACCTTCTTGGACTACATGAAAAGAGACATGGAAGAGGTCTCTGATCTTGTAGCACAGGCAGGTATGACCCTAGTCCTGAGTAGCACCCTGCCATCCCCCAGAATGATACTGCAGTACAAGGACAAAATGATTGACTTCAACAATTGGCTAAGCTTTTGGTGTCATTCTAAGGGGATCCAGTATCTGTCTGCCTGGGATGACATGGCCGACACACCACAATGCTTTCCCAGAGATGGCCTGCACCTGTCACCCCTGGGATTCTGGATACTGGCTAAGGATCTTGTCGCCCCTACAGTGCCTTTTTTAGGCAAGGTTCAAATGACAAATTTACCACCATAACAGGAACAGGCAAGCAAAAACTGAAGGTTATACTACTCGATGCTAGAAGTCTAAATCTCAAAATGCACTCCCTCGAGGCACTCTTTAAAATGGAGAACATCAATATCTATGCAGTGACTGAGACCTGGTTCAAGGCTCCAGACAGCACCCCTGCATTACCAGCCTATAAGTCATACCACACTTTTCGACCATGTAACCAGGACCGGAACACCAAAGGCGGAGGTGTGTCCATATTCATTAACGATATCCACACCTCCAGGCTAGTTCCTCAGCATAATGCATCCAAGGTTATCAAAGTGCAACTACTGTGGGCAAAACTGCAATTCAAATTGTAGCTTGCTACAGATCCCCCACTATGCCCCATGCCCCAGGATTCCCACTCCTCTTTTCTTGATATACTGGAAAATATTAGGGTTCAACCAAACATCCTAATAACGGGCAATTTCAACTACCCCACCATTAACTGGGAAAACTACTCATGTATAAACTCCTTCACTCAACGCTTTCTGGAATTGATAAATTCCAGTGCCCTGGATCAACTTATCCACACCCCACCAGGGGCAACAATATCCTAGACCTAGTCATTACCAACATGAGTGACCAGTGTTCCACACCTGAAGTCAACTCTTCATTGGTCAGATCCAACCATAAGCTAATCGCCCTAGATATCAACATCCTGCCCCCACTCCCATTAAAGAAACCATGGTAAAAAACTTCGTCAAAGCCAACTTCATGCTTCTTAAGGCAGAAGTGGGGAACTTCATGACACCCATGCAGATGGACAATACAGTTACGACCGCTGAATCCTACACAAATGCAATCTATAAGCACTTACACAAGAGCATGGATCATGCTATCCCAAACAGAACCAAGACACTATCCTCCAAAAAAGGAAGCCTACCTGTTGGTCCCCTGCCAAACAAACTCTACAACAGAAGGAAGAAACTTTTGCAAAAGAGAGTAAAATCCCATGAGTGGAGGACCTCCCTGGTCAGCCTCAACAGGAAGCTGAGATTCCTTATTAGATCCTCCAAAGCTAGAAACAAAAACAAAATTGCCACTGATTCTAGGGACAACCACAAAGCATTCTATAGCTGTGTCAAGAATTTCAATGACAACACCCAGATCTGCTCTGAGTTACAGCAAAACGGCAAGAAAATTACAGAAACAATTGATATTGCCAACATCCTGGCGGATAGCTTCAGTGGTAACTTTACACCCCCCCTCTCATCCCCTAGAGGGCCCATGTCTATACAGTAAGAATGCAGAGTCCCTGTAATCACAACTACGCAGGTAAAAGCTGAACTCTCTAAAGCCAAAAACACAGCATCCATGGGACCGGACAACATCCCATGCTGCGTTTTACACGAACTTCAGAATGAACTAGCTCCCCACCTAAGCACCATTTTCAATCATAGCCTCATGTCAGGCTTTGTGCCCACTGAATAGCACACAGCAACAGTTATCCCACTCCACAAAGGGGCAGCCACCACTGATACCGGGAACTATCGCCCTATTAGCTGACGAGCCTGGTCTGTAAGGGCATGGAATGTATCATCATGGAACTCATAAACAAAGAAATTGGTAACCTCCAAACTCTCGACCCTACCCAGTTTGGGTTTGTGAAAGGCAAATCATGCCTCCTGAACCTGATTGACTTCTTTGAGGCAGTCACCAAAGCCGTAGACGAGGGTAAGGTGGTTCATGCAGCCTATCATGACCTCGCCAAGGCTTTCGACACCATCCCCACATTCTGGAATTATAGCTAAACTCACTAAACTAATTATAAATCTCTATGTCACAAGATGGGTTGCCAGCTGGCTCACTGACAGAACCCACAATGTAAAAGTTGCAGACTCCAAATCTGACTTCAAACCAATGACAAGTGGAGTACCACAAGGTTCAGTCCTGGGACCTCTCCTGTTTGGTATCTACTTCTCTGAAGTACAGGCTAACACAGAAGGCCTTTGGCTAACAAAGTTCACAGATGACTGCAAAGTAGGAGGCATAGTCAAGTCCCCAAATGATGTGGACATCCTACAGAAGGGCCTCACTGAGACAGATGCCTGATGTCAGAGCCATGGCCTCAACCTCAATGCCAAAAAGTGCATTGTCATCCCCTTTGGTAAAAACTCTGTACCCATGAACTACCACATAGGCGGCAGTCTACTTAACGCCGAATGTGTGATAAGAGTACTTGTGACCGAGGTGGACAGTAGTCTCTCCTTTGATAATCACATTGCCATAGTAGTCAGGAAATCCTTCTATGTGGCACAGCTCATCACAACAGGGTTCTCATCCAGGAAAATGAGGTCATTGTTCCCCTCTACTCAACACTCATACCCATGTATAGAGTACAATGCCCCTTTTGGAATGTACTCAGAAGACATCTGCAGCAGCTGGAAAGGCCACAGAAGTACCTCAGAAAGAGGATTACTGGCCTCAAACAGATGCCCTACACTGACTGTCTCAAAAAACTCCAGCTTTACTCCATAGCATATCGCCTACTCTGAGGTGATCTCTGCCTAACATATAAAGCTATGTCAGACCCAGAGCTGTTGGACATGGTACACCTAAAGAAATCCCTATCCCTCCGAGCTACACGCTCTAGGGACCCAAACCATGTCACTACAATAAACAGGACTTGCTGGAGGGATAGATTCCTGTCCCAGAGACTTTCCATACTCTGGAACAAGCTACCCATCTATGTCAAGCAAATTTCCTCATTAGCATTCTTCAAGAAAAATCTTGATGAGTGGATGGGAAATAGGAAATACACCCCGGGGATCACTTCTGTGGCTCTGCTCAACAGGAGCACAGGAAAATAACTTTCTTGGGTGGCATAAGCCAGGGAACCTTGTTGGCTAAGCTTACGCAGGCCCTTGGGCCAATAGCCTAGTACCTACCTATGAAGCTCAAAGTGATTCCTTTTTCTTACTTGAGTGGAGATATTCCATATCCCTCAGAAACAAATACAATTAGCTCTGAAATTATGAAACTTTGGCTTAGGTTGTTAAAGTTAACAGTTTAAGCTTGTTTAATGCTATCTTAAGTTAATAAAATTGTTAGTTCAAGCTTGTCTGAACGAACTTGCTGGATCACAGCTCATTAAAAGTGACAAACTAGCAAATACAATATAGACATGATGGGAGGAATTTGATTTCATTTAGAAAAAGTGTTAATTTAGAAACAGCATGAATTTTCTTCTTGGAGAAACACATCTAACAGGAAGAAACTAACTGAAAATGGAGAACTTAAACAGCAAGATGTTTTATGGCTGTGCATATGGCATATTAGAAGTTAAGGAAAACATAAATTTTGCAATACAGATGTGATACTGCATCCATAGTTCTCAACCTTCCATCTCCAAAATGAGGTACACTATCTGTCATGATGTGGAATAAATAGGCTAAATGTGGAAGACTTAATAATAACTTACTAATAGCTTCATCGAGGAAGCTCACAGAACGGTTACAAATTGGATTATTTTATTTTTAGTATACTTTTAGAATAGTTCTGTTAACAAATTAATATTATTCAGTTCTATTTACCATGGATATCAGTTAAAAAATTGGTAACAATGAATGTGTGACAGTTTCAACGTACAACTTCAAGGAACATGAACCTTTTAAGACTTCAAATGAGGAATGTTTCTCAACATGAGGTACACTTGAGATGTGTGATGGCATCAGCTTTAATACAACTCATTTTTTGAATGCAAAATAGGAGTGATTTTGTGTGCTCTAAGTAAAGTGATGCAGCTATTGCTGGAATGAACGTCTGCTATATATCACTGAATATTTGTGGTCTGCAGGTGAGCTACAATGTTATATGTAGATCATTCCTTTATATGGATTACTCTGTATTTTGTATGTATTCACAGGATACTAAAACAATATGCCTCTTACATTTTGCAGATACAGACAGAAACAAGTAAATGTTGAGAAGTAATGTTTGAAATTATATGAAAATGTGTTACTGTGATTTATAAGGGAAAAAAATCACACACCTATTGATCTAATAATCTTGTTTAAATTATTTTATTTCACTTATGATCCATATGTCCAAAGGAAGTTGATTTTTCCATATCATAGGGCACGTGTTGGCAAAGCAAAGGATACTTCTGGATGAAAAATTCCACAGTAAAGTAAAGCTGACATTTCCATGCTAGTTAAGTTTAAAGGGCTCCTTATTATGCTGTCTCAGACGCAGGTTGTCGAATGCATCTTTGTCGAACTGAAAAGCGTGAAAAGGCAAAATAACGAAGCGGCTTTTCAGCGAATTCTTTCCCTGGGAAAGAATTTGTTTGGCCGCTTTCACTACTTTGCCTTTTCGGCACTGTAGTGCGATCTCAGAGTTGGTATATTTAAGTAGGGGGGTGTGGGGGACACAGCCCCCCACATTATGCAATGTTTTATAGTTTTTTTTTTCCCTCGGAACAGCAATTTTTTTTCCCTTGGAAAAAAAATCGCTGTTCTGAGGTTTCGACGTTGTAAGCTTTCGCTTACATGGGGTCGATTATGTGTCGTTCACTCTTCTGAGCGTGCAATATCATAATATACACCTGTTTAAAGATATCAAAACTCACATTGATACTGTATATTCATATTTAGCCGGGTGCGTCAATAACAGTTTGCCTTACATAAAATAAGAATCAATACAATAGATACCTAAAGATGGAATATAATGCATGTAAATTTATGCAATCTCTTGAAATAGGATAGTACACTAGGAGATGGGATAATGCATGTAAATTTATGCAATCTCTTAAAATATGATAGTACACTAGGAGATGGGATAATGCATGTAAATTTACAATTTACTAATTCAAAGTGACAAATATGAGTAAAACTGTATATACAAAATTGGGAAAGATAGTTTAATATGGGTCTAATGACAGGTCTATAAAGTTCATAGGTTCATAGGCAGGCACTAGGCTATCAGCCCAAGGGCCTACGTAAGTCTAGCCAGCAAGGTTCCATAACTTACGCCACCCAAGAAAGTTATTTTCCTGTGCCACTGTCCAGCAGACACACAGAAGTGATCCCCGGGGTGTATTTCCAATTTCCCGTCCACTCATCAAGATTTTTCTTGAAGAGTACTAATGAAGAACTTTGCTTGACATAGATGGGTAGCTTGTTCCAGAGTATATGAAGTCTCTGGGACAGCAGTCTATCCCTCCAGTGTGTCCTGTTTATTGTGGTGACAAGGTTTAGGTCCCTAGAACGTGTAGCTTGGAGGTATTGGGATTTCTTTAGTTGTAGCACATCCAACAGCTCTGGGTTTGACATAGCTTTATATGTTAGGCAGAGATCACCTCGGAGTAGGCAATATGCTACGGAGTAAAGCTGTTGTTTTTTGAGGCGGTCAGTGTAGGGCATTTGTTTGAGGCCAGTAATCCTCTTTGTGAAGTACTTCTGTGGCCTTTCCAGCTGCTGCAGATGTCTTGTGAGGTACATTCCAAAAGGGGGGTTGTACTCTATAATGGGTCTAATGAGTGACGAGTAGAGGGGAACAATGACCTCTTTTTTCCTGGATGACAACCCTTTTATGATGAGGTGTGCCACGTAGAAGGATTTCCTGACTACTGTGGTGATGTGACTATCAAAGGAGAGACTACTGTCCACCTGGGTCCCAGGGTCTCTTATCATGCATTTGGTGTTAAGTAGATTGCTGCCTACGTGGTAGTTCATGGGTACAGAGTTTTTACCAAAGGGGATGACACTGCACTTTTTGGCATTGCGCTTGAGGCTATGGCTCTGACATCAGGCATCTGTCTCAGTGAGGCCCTTCTGTAGGATGTCCACATCATTTGGGGACTTGACTATGGCTCCTAGTTTGCAGTCATCTGTGAACTTTGTTAGCCAGAGGTCTTCTGTGTTAGCCTGTACTTCAGAGAAGTACAGGCTAACAGGGGAGGTCCCAGGACGGAACCCTGTGGTACTCCACTTGTCACTGCTTTGAGGTCAGATTTGGAGTCTGCAACTTTTACAGTGTGGGTTCTGCAGTGAGCCAGTTGGCAACCCATCTTGTGACGTAGGGATTTATACCTAGTTTAGTGAGTTTAGCTATAATTCCAGAATGGGGGATGGTGTCGAAAGCCTTGGCGAGGTCAAGATAGGCTGTGTGAACCACCTTACCCTCATCCACGGCTTTGGTGACTGCCTCAAAGAAGTCGATCAGGTTCAGGAGGCATGATCTGCCTTTCACAAACCTGAACTGGGTGGGATCCAGAGTTTGGAGGTTACCAATGTCTTTGTTTATGAGTTCCATGAGGATACGTTCCATGGCCTTGCAGACTAGGCTCGTCAGGAACTCTCTATAAATACTGACTTAAATAATTGTCCAATATGATTTAAGGTCTTCTGTCTTATAGTCTGGATATGCTCCTTTATTGAGAACTTGCCATTTATTATAATGCCTAAATCTATGATTTCTGTACTTGTTACAAACATCCATTATGTAATATAATCTGCACTGAAAGTGTGGCCTTATTAAATACCATGTGTTTTCCATTTTTAATCAATCTGCAATTTTGTGTCCTTCATCCATTTAGTAATTTGATTAAAACAGTCATTTAACAATGGAATATTAGTACTGGTAGAGTAATATGCTTGGATAACCAGTTTGATATAGCTATAGGAAAAGAAATGCAAAAAATAAATGAAACAATTCTGGTATCAAAACTGAATGCTGAAGTACTCCCACCGCCACTTTTCTCCCTTTAGAACATTTTCAGTTGCCTTTTTCAGTAATGTTGGTTAGGCCACTCTTTTACCCATCTGACAAAAAATGAATTAACATTTAAATATTTGCTAAATATAAATATGTATTATCAAAACTGAAAAGTGATTCTTATTAGCCATACTGACAGCATTGCAGAATTCAAGTAGATTGTGCAGATTGTAGATTGTGACATAAGGAAACCACATTCGTTGAAATCCTTAAGGGGAATACAAACTCAGATTCCGTCATTATCTAGTATAAACTTTTTGCTAGCAATTATCTATAACTGAAGTAAGACCAAGAGGCTTGTATTTCTGAAATAAACTACATGCATCTCATTTATGTATTGGGACACTGTTTGATTCCTTCCAAATACTTTGAACACTAACTTTTATCAACAAACTATTACAAACTATTTTCAAAGGATGTAGTAACTCTGTTTTTTTAAGTCAGAAACAGTGGGCAGTATCTTTGACAAAATATGTTCTTATATGTATTTGCAGTGCTGTACAATACAGTGATAGAGCCCTGACTCTGTCCCTAGGTGACCATGACTTGATTAGTGTCTCAGGTGTCTGGGGCATTGATAGGGATAGGTGACCATGGTTTGATTAGTAGCTCAGCTGTCTGGGGCATTGATGTAAAAGGTGACCACGGTTTGATTAGTGTTTCATGTGTCTAAGGCATTGATAGGGGTAGGTGACCGTGGTTTGATTATTGGCTCAGGTTTCTGAGGCACTGATAGGGATAGGTGACCGTGGTTTGATTAGTGGCTCAGCTGTCTGGGGCATTGATGTAATAGGTGACCATGGTTTGATTAGTAGTGCAGATGTCTGGGGCATTAATGTAATAGGTGACCGTGGTTTGATCAGTGGTTCAGGTGTCTGCGGTACTGATAGGGATAGGTGACTGTGGTTTGATCAGTGGCTCAGGTGTCTGGGGCATTGATGTAATCAGTGGCCATGGTTTGATTAGTGTCTTGTGTGTCTGATGCACTGACAGGGATAGGTGACAATGGCTTGATTAGTGTCTCACTTGTCTGAGGCATTGATAGGGATAAGTGATTGTGGTTTGATTAGTGGCTCAGGTGTCTTGGGCACTGATGCAATAGGTGACCATTGTTTGATTAGTGGCTTATGTGTCTGAGGTACTGATAGGAATAGGTGACCATGGTTTGATTAGTGGCTCAGGTGTCTGGGGCATTGATGTAATAGGTGACAATGGTTTAATTAGTAGCGCAGGTGTCCGAGGCATTGACAGGGATAGGTGACCATGGTATGATTAGTGACTCAGGTGTCTGGGACATTGATGTAATAGGTGACAATGGTTTGATTAGTGGCTCATGTGTCTGAGGCATTGATAGAGATAGGTAACCATGGTATGATTAGTGGCTCAGGTGTCTGGGGCATTGATGTATTAGGTGACCGTGGTTTGATTAGTGGCTCAGGTGTCTGGGCCATTGATAGGGGAGGATGGCAATCCCATCCTCGGAGGGAAGAGGTTGGTGTACATGCTTGGGGAAAGCTATAGCAGTTTGATTTCCTTGATGGAGCCCATGAAAATCCTGCTAAGTCATCCCCTTGAGGAAGTGAGGACAAGTTCAGTACAGACTCCCATTGTACATTTAACCCATGGGGAGTTACTGGTCATGCATGGGCATGGGGAAATAGGAAGAAAACCTCACCAGCAGCAGCATGATGTGGCACCAGGATCCTAAATCTCCCCAGTATCCCAGAGCATGGGTCAGCTATGGCCTGAGGGAGGCTAAGTCACCTGGGGATCCCCAAAATATTGTGCAAAAAATAGAAGATGCTCACTTTATGCAATACTCATTAAAGACATTGCCTATCTCCTTATGTTCAAAACCCCAAATATTATTAGCAACTAGAAGACTAACAGGTTGCCTGTGTCATAATTGTGAATTAGTATATGTATGTATGTATGTGTGTATGTATATATATATATATATATATATATATATATATATATATATATATATATATATATATATATATAAAAAAGCCTTCTTGTTGTCGTTATTCATTGCTATATTATTTCCTCGGCATATCACCACTGTTTTAATTATACATGTAAGTTTCCTGTCTTTACAATAAAACCTTTTTATCTGCAGATGGCAGAAATTTTCTACATATAGTGAAAAGTTTTTTTTTTTCTTGGCATATAATACTATCTCCTTGACTATCAGTATGACAACTTCGAAAATCCATCCCTATTTTTTATTGTTAAAGTATATTCAATTGCATGAATACTTCTCATTATAGCATATTTCATCCAAAACTGTCTCTGTTTCCTGCACATTACATATCTCATAATGCCTGCCTTAGTTGCAACATTAGGTTTCCAAAATCCACCATACTCTCAATGCATTTTATTATTAAATTTGGTCTTAATTATATTCAATAATTTAAAATGAATAGCATTGTGATTAGAAAACTCATTGACTCTTTAATTGTAACCAGAAACAATGATAGAGAGCTTACTTATTATTAAATCTGAGGTATGAATTTCACTGCCTCATACATAATTTAAAATTTAAGGATGTCAATAAATTTTGATTTGTAATGAGAGAAAGGTATAAATGTTGCCTAGTCAATATTTGTATAGTTGGAATCTCCAAACAACACATCAGGGTTCTTGGCTACTGCTTCATTTAATTTACTAAGAAGATCTGTATGCTAACTATTTATAGTAAAACTTCTATCACAAATAATGATGTTGATTATACATATATTCATTGTTTCCAGAATCATTAAATCATTTTCAGGAAACCATTGCCTTTGGCCTCCCACATATCGTTTTATGTGTAAATATGTCCATGCCTCTACCTAATTTACCGTCGTGTGCGCACTCTCACTTTTGAAAATATGATAAATTAATTCCATGTTTCTGTAATAAACATAATTTTGATGGCATAAAAACTAATGACAACTTGCAAGTCATCCCTATTAGAAACATATTGTGTGTTGCAATAGGAAACATATGCAGAATTATCAGCTAAAAAGTGTCTGCAGTGAAATTTTATTTTGTACTAGCATCTCTAAAACATGACTGACTGCTTCCTTGATATACTCTGATTCCTCACATCTCTGTTGAAACTTTTCCGCACCCCCCTCCCTGTTCTTGGTTGTAGTTTGGTGGCTTTTGCAGTGCCCGCCCCACTGTAGATTTGATCTAGGAGACTCCCGCAGTCCCATCTCTTTACCGCATTCTACCTAATAAACCCTTTCTGCACTTGCTTTTAGTCCTTTTTAATTTAATTACATTTTTTCAAACTGTGTGTGGACTAATATTGCTACATACTCAAGTGTGCCAGCTTGCACTGCATGTGAATTGTTTTTACTACTGTTTTTGCTACTTTTCTGAAAAAAAAAAAAATTGTAAGCCTGTTTCCTACCTTTCCTGTAATTAGTGTTCCAGATACAGATTTGCTGTATCCAGGACTATTTGTAAGCTTCTGAGCCCCCCAAGCCTTTCTGTGTTGGAGGGAAGCCTTCTAGCTCATCAGTGGGAGTGGTAAGCACTAGGTAACCTGTCTACCACATAAGGAGTGGTTCTGGCCCAGAATTTGTAGTTATTGGCCGTTTGGGTGGTCTTCCATCTCTCTCAACTTTCTGATTTGAAGGCTTGCATTTGCACTTGTTTCTGTCCAGTAACTCCTGGGCCCATCTCATTTGCTCACTCAAAAAAAAAAAAAAAAAAAAATGTATCTGCTTTTACTGTATTTGTGTTTCTTCCTACTTTATTTTGCTTTTGCGTCATCTTAAAAGTACTCAATTGTATTTATTCTGCTTGGTGTAACTCATTCTAAGCCTTTTAGTTTAAGTACTTGGGCTTCAGACCAGTTGTTTTACATTAGGAAGGTTTGTGGTCTGCACTGTAGTGGCAGAACAGGTAGCTTACATCCTTTTAAGTTGGGAACTGCTGATTGAAGGCTCAGTGTCTGTTATTCTAAAAGTGTATTAATTCTGGTTTAAACACTTGGGCGTCAGGCCAGTTATTATACATTAAAAGGGTTCGTGGTCTGCACTCTTGTGGGAGGAGAGGCTGGACTCTGCCCTTCTAGTTGGGAATTTCTGGTTAAAAGCTTATAGTGCCTGCATATTTAAACTGCTTCTTATTGAAATTGGTGCACCTTGTTTGCTGTAGCATAGACTAGATGCAGGCCTGCTGAATCTAGCTTTGTTTGTATAACTTAAGCACTAATCCAGGCATTCTTTAAAGTATTCAATTGTATTTATTACTGCTTGGTAGTAACTTGATTAAAGTGTAGCTATCATTCTAAGTCTTTTGGATTAAGCACTTGGGCTTCAGACCAGTTGTTTTACATTAGGAAGGTTTGTGGCCTGCACTGTGGTGGCAGGACAGGTAGCTTACATCCTTCTAAGTTGGGAACTGCTGATTGAGGGCTCAGTGTCTGTTATTCTAAAAGTGTATTAGTTCTGGTTTAAGCACTTGGGCTTCAGGCCAGTTATTTTACATTAAGAAGGTTTGTGGTCTGCACTCTTGTGGGAGGAGAGGCTGGACTCTGCCCTTCTGAGCTGGGAATTTCTGGTTAAAGGCTTACAGTGCCTGCATATTTGAACTGTTTCTTACTGAAATTGGTGCACCTTGTTTGCTGTAGCATAGACTAGATCCAGGCCTGCTGAATCTAGCTTTGTTTGTATGCTTGTTGTTTGTTTGCTTATTATTTCCTGAAATGCTAATTCCACCTAAAACGACTTTTCAGCTTCTGTGGATCCCTAGTGATATCTGCATTGCTTACAGTACTTATCTCCTTGTTTCACTTGAAAGAAAGTTACTGTTTGTCGTTTTGGCATTTAAGTTACCTGTAACACATTGCATTTAAGTTCCCTGGCACTTGCTCACTAAAGCAATTATATAAGTCAGCACTAAAAAATTAAAAGCACTACACCCTCACAAACTCCCCTTGAGTACCTCGTTCCCCATTAGCACTTTTTTCAATTATAAAGGAATTCCCAATACTATTCTAGCATGTCCAAAGGTCAGTTGTCAATCTCCTCTCCAGCTGGTGAATCTGGGAATCTTGAGGCAATGTTACAACTGCCTCATATACACAGACAACCCTCTCCTCCTCCCAACAAATTCCAACACATGTGAGAGATGCAACCATATAGCCATTCTGGAGGCTAAGCTCTCTCAACTCAGTACTGGCGAAACCAGTCAGGAGGAGAAGAAAACAACACTCGCTACAATTCCAGTCTTACATAGACCTACCACGACAGCAAACCAAACAGATAAACACACAAAAACATACTCGGAGGCTCTAAATAAAAATCTGCCTAAGCAGCAGAGACCTCCAAAGCAGACACCCAAGCAACCGCTACCCCAAAACAAAACACGTGCAACACATAGCTCACAAAGCCAGTGTGCCGAACAGTCACAGCACTTAAGGCTAAACAAAACAACTGATACACTTGTAATAGGTGACTCTATCGTCAGGCACACTGACGTCCCGCTCATCAGGCTGAACAAGGAGAAGGTCATGGTGAGCTGCCTGTTGGGCGCTGGGATCCGCCACATAACACAAGCACTCGGGTCACTCCAAGGCAAGTACAAATATGACTGTGTCATTGTCCATGCTGGTGTGAATGACCTGAGACGTACCTCCCTGGACTACATGAAAAGAGACATAGAGGAGCTCTCTGAGCATGTAGCCCAGGCCGGTATGACCCTGACCTTGAGTAGCATCTTACCCTCACCAAGAATGATGGCACAATATGAAGACAAGATGATCAATTTCAACAACTGGCTTAAGTATTGGTGTCATTCAAAGGGGATCCAATGCCTGTCAGCATGGGATGACATGCTTGACAAGCTACGATGCTTTGCTAGGGACGGCCTGCACCTGTCACCCCTGGGCTTTCGGATATTGGCAAAGGCTCTTGCTACCCCCATAGTGCCTTTTTAGGCAAGGCTCAAAAGACAAACCCACTTCCATAGGTATCACAAGGGATAAGAAACTAAGAGTAATGCTACTCAATGCCAGAAGTCTAAACCTCAAGATGCACGCACTGGAAACTCTTCTTAGCATGGAGAACATCGATATCTGTGCAGTAACAGAAACCTGGTTCAAGGCTCCCGAGAGCACCCCAGCACTACCAGGTTATACCTCATACCATGCTTTTTGGCCCCAAAACTTGGACCGAACCACAAAAGGAGGGGGAGTATCAATATTTGTCAAAGATACCCACACCTCCAGGTTGGTGGCACAGCACGAAGCATCAGAGACTATCCATGTGCAACTAACAGTGGGTAAAACTGCCTTCCAGTTTATAACCTGCTACAGACCACCATCCCAAACCCAGGAACCCCACTCGGCCTTCCTGAGAACACTGGAAAATATGAAGGTCTCTCCAAACACCATTATAATGGGCGACTTCAACTACTCAAACATAGACTGAGAGCATTACTCTAGCTCCAACACCCAAGCCCAAAGGTTCCTAAATTTATAAACTCAAATGCTATGGAACAACTTGTTAAAATTCCCACAAGAGGGGAAAACATACTGGACCTGATCATCACCAACATGGGGACTCTATGCTCCAGACCAGAAGTGTATCCCTCACTGGTAAGATCAGACCATAAACTAATCTCACTGGATATTCACATCCCGACTCCACCCCCTGCCCTGAAAACCACAGTGAAAAACTTCTCTAAAGCAAATTTCACATTCCACAAAACCGAGGTGCAATCTTTCAAAGCCCCCGGGCCTGTGGAAAATACAGCCCAGACCGCAGAATCCTTTATAAACACATTCTATGAACACCTTCAGGAATGTATGGATCATGCAATCCCAAATAAAACCATGACCCAATACTCCAAAGGCAGATGTCCTGTCTGGTGGACCCCAGCCATAAACAAACTATACGATAGAAGGAGGAAGCTACTACATGATAGAGCAAAATCCCAAAAAGGGAAGGCATCTCTGATCAGTATTAGCAAAAAACTACGGGCACTCATAAAATCGTCTAAGGCCAGCTTCGAGAGAAAAATTGCACAGGACACTAAGGATAATCACTAGGCTTTCTTTAGTTATGTTAGGAACCTGGGTGGGAATTCCCAGATATGCTCAGAATTAGTCCAAAATGACAAAAAATACACCAAACCCACAGACATTGCCAACATCCTAGCGGACAGGTTCAGCGCAAACTTCTCCCCCCCTCCCCACCAAAAGGGCAAATATCTATCCCAGTAGAGTGCTGCCCCCCTGACATCTCAGATGCTCAGGTAAGAGCCGCCCTCTCCAAAGCAAAAAACACAGCATCAATGGGACCAGACGGTGTCCTGGGCTGCGTCCTACATGAACTCCAAGAAGAGCTAAACCCAAACATAAAACTACTGTTCAATCTCAGCCTTACTACAGGTACCAAAAGAGTGGCGTACAGCAACAGTGATCCCTCTCCGCAAAGGTGGTGCCTCAATGGATCCTGTAAACTATTGCCCCATAAGCCTGACTAGCTTGGTCTGCAAAGCTATGGAAAGGATCATCATGGACCTCATAAATAAAGATATTGGGGACCTACAGACACTGGATCCTACCCAGTTCGGCTTTGTTAAGGGCAGATCCTGCCTCTTAAACCTGGTTGATTTCTTTGAAACAGTCACCAAGGCCATTGACGAGGGAAGGTGGTCCACACAGCCTACCTGGACCTCGCAAAAGCCTTCGATACAATACCCCACTCGGGCATTATAGATAAGCTCACCAGCTTAAATATAAACCCCTATGTCACTAGATGGGTTGCAAACTGGCTCAAGGACAGAACCCACATGGTTAGAATTGCTGGAGCCATGTCAGACCCCAAACCAGTTACAAGTGGCATCCCACAAGGCTCAGTCCTGGGACCTCTCTTGTTCGGTATATATTTCTCGGAGGTACAGGCCAACACGGAAGGACTGTGGCTGACCAAGTTTGCAGATGACAGCATACTGGGCACCATAATTGACTCTCCAGCTGACACAAGCATCCTCCAAAAGGGCCTCATAGAAACAGACAACTGGTGCCAGAGCCATGGCCTCAAGCTAAACACCAAAAGTGTATGGTCATCCCTTTGGCAAAAACAAAGTGCCCACAAATTACCACATAGGTGGTAATCCATTAAGTACAGAAGAAGTAATTAGGGACCTGGGGACCCAAGTTGATAGCAATCTCTCATTTGACAACCACGTGGCCAAAGTGGTTAGAAAAACATTTTATATAGCCCACCTAATCATGAAGGGATTCACATCTAGATCAGGGAGGTCATCGTGCCTCTTTACTCATCCCTCATCAGGCCCATAATTGAGTACAATACCCTTTTGGGATGTACCTTACCAGACACCTGCAGCAACTGGAAAGACCCCAAAAGTACCTCACCAAGAGGATCAAAGGGCTCAAACAGATGCCATATGCTGCCCGGTTAAAGAAACTCCAGCTCTGCTCAGTGGCATACCGCCTGCTCAGAGGCGATCTGTGCCTGATGTATAAAGCCATGTCCAACCTGGAATTAATGGACATGCTGCACCTCAGAAAATCCAAATCCCATCGAGCTACGCTGAGAGACTTGAACCTCAGCACTGAAATAAATAGGACATGCTGGAGGGACAGATTCATAACCCAGAGGCTCCCTTCACTCTGGAATAAAATCCCAGTACAGGTTAGGCAGAGTCCCTCATTGACTCTCTTCAAGAGGAATCTTGATGAGTGGATGGGAGATCGTAAGTTTACCCCGGGTATCACTTCTGTGTCACTGTTAGACAGAGGCACAGTATACTAACCTCGAAAAAGGGCATAGCAGAATTAATTTAAAATGGGTGGTGAAAGCCAAACACACTCTGGCTAGGCTTATAAATGCCCTAGGGCAGATAGCCTAGTATGAACCTATAATAGTTTATACCCATGCCTCTCTTAACTCCCTTTTACCACTCAATTCATTTATATTTCAGAATTAAGTTATTATCAAAATTAAATTAACTTTTGCTATCCACACTTTCGAAATAACTCGGTGCTCTGTATTTTGACATCTATCCTACTAGACAGTTATTTATCTAACTATATCTGTATGGCGTGTATATATGATGCATTACTACTGTATGTATAATTACTATCTTAACTATTTGGACATTGTAAAATTTAGTTTTACTGTATTCTGCCGGACATTGTTGGTTGCATACAAATTAAAGGATTTTGATTGTACTGTATGCTTTTCTCCTTGGGTCTCTGCTAAAAAGTGGCCTTTGTCTCCAGCCAGACCTCCTTGGTCAAGAAATGTAACACAAACAAATAAATAAATAAATATTAGAATTGATAAGGTCAGTTACAATACATTCCATACCTCCGTAGATCAGTTTTATCAGGCTGATGGGACTATAATTTCCAGAGTCCATGATGGGGCCACCCAGAGGGACATCTTCACTGCAGTCACCGGGATTCAAGAATAAACCTTGTGGCTAAGCTTAAGCTAAACAGTTTGAGGACAGGTTCAGAGAGTACATGTTTGGCATTATTTATTAAATAAGTATGCATGTTGTCAGGTCCCATGAAAGAAGTATTTTCGATCTTTGCATAGCCAAATCCTTTTTCTTTTCTGTCATGAAATTGAGAAATAATGTTCAACAATGCAATGAGCTCCTCCACAATAATATCACATAGTCCAGTCCCAAGGATATGCAATATATTAGCAGTTCACAAGTAACTGCATGCCCATTACCTCACCTGCCTTATATGCAAAGCCATGGAACTATCATAGCAGAACTCATTTATGCAGATGTAGGCACCTTAACTGATCTAGATCCCAGTCAGTTTGGTTTTGTAAGAACCAGGTTCTGTCTCTTGAACCAAGTAAACTGTTCTGAAAAGGTTACAAAGGCTGTGGACAGTGGTCACCCTGCGCACACTGCTTATCTTGACATGGTGAAGGCTTTCTATGTTATCATCTGTGCCAGTATTATTGAAAAATTAGGCAAACAACTTAAACTCTTATATTTATTTATTTTCATTATATATGCTGACAAGGCTGTTTCATATTCCTTCCATATAGCAATTCTATATACTTCCTCATTATTTAAATTATCCATACACATAGCGATCGAGGCGAGAAGAAGAAACATCAATTGTTTATATATAATAAAATAAATTCTTTGGATATACTGGCTGAGTAATTTCTTAAACTCTTATATTGTCTACCATATTGCAAATTGGTAACTAACAGATCCCTAAGCAGGGAGAGCTGCTGAATGTACAACTGTAATTTTTCACATCCAGGACTGGTTTTCTGCTTCCTGTTCATTGCTTGGAAGGATGGGCTGCACCTGCTCTACGAACCATCAACTCCTTGAAGCAGGTTTTTGAAAATGAATAACTGATTAACTGAATGAATGGATGGATGAAAAAGTATAAACTACTACTGCATCACGTGCCAACTTTTACTCTGTACATGGTGCGCCTCCTGGTGACAAATCATATAAATACACAAGATACCATATTCTCCAATAAGAAAAAAATTCTGACTGCAATTACAGCAATTATGCTGGCTGTACCTATAGCGAGGCAACTATTTAAAGCATCAAGTGTCTCTCTCTATATCACCCAAATTAAGAATTGGACTGCATTTCCTTTTTCAAACCACAGATGCTCAAAAAGATGTTTGAAAAATAAACAGAAAGGACAAGATACATTTTTTGCCCTGCAAAAGTAAACTACTTGTATTAATAAAAAAGCCAAAGCCTACCCAGCAAGATGCTTGTACCAAGTCAGAAATGTGACATCAAACTGGGTAAACTCTACATTACTGACTATACTGGTGACCATTTTTTGGCCAGGCTTACTTTAAGCTCCTATCATGTGCCCCTCCAATGTACAACCAAAAGTTTACAAACAGAATACAGTTAAATTTAATGAATGGAAGCACATATGAAGGCCCTGGTGTTGTACTTCAATAAACACAGGATCTGCATTCTTAAAAAATGTCCAGTTTCATTTCAGATATTGTCTTGTTTTGTATATGAATAGTGAGTTCACATGATGGTCTATTATATCTGTACTGTATTATGTTTCCTGGAGCTTTTCTCCCTGGGCCTCTACTGAAAACGGGTCCTTTGGGCCCAGTGGACTTCCCCAGTAATCAAACTATAAATAAATAAATAAATGGCCAAATGTATACAGATCAAGTTTTTGTGCAAGAAATATAATTTCTTGTTATTAGTAGCTGCTCCTAGCCGAATATGGAAAAAAAAGAAAACCACTCATGCCCTAGCTAGCATAATCATTTTAACAAAAGAGGAAAACCAAATAAATACATAATTATTTTGTAACTCGAACGAGTTAGCAGCTCGCCTCATTGTTACAGACAAGGTGCTAGAGAAATTGAATAAACTCTTTTTTATCTTTTGGACACTGGTTGGTCATATTTTAGTTTTATTTGCTCTTACGTGTTGTTGTTGAGGTATCTGTTCTACCTTATTACTCTGTTTCTCGCATGCCTACATCACAAAGCTTCCAGTAAAGGATGTGTTTAACTGCAGCTATCTAAATCCACCCTTTTCATTGTTAATGTTTTCTTCTCTCTCCCTACTAGGGGAACAAAGTCAGGACCGAAAGGAATCCCTTAGGTAGTAGAAGTAAACAGTGATTAATCTTATGGGAAGAGTTTCACAATTAAATTAAAGTTACAGAAATAATTAACTTTCATAGTGAGTTAGTACTATTTTAGTAGCCAGTCCTGATGAGGGATCTTTCTGGAACTCTGTGGCAATTAAATGTTGAAACCTATTTTGCATTTGCCCTTCTCTTCTCAAGCAGTTTTTGTTTCAGGTCTGTTTTATGCATGCCCCAAACACTCTCTGTTGAGATACAGTTCTAAGTAGTACAAAGCAGGATCATATCTCTAATAATCTGCATTTGTTTCTTGAGACATTTCTTTAATTAATTTGACAGTAAAACACATAGGGTTAAAAGCTGTTAACATCAAAGGGTTTGATTCCTTCGGTGTCTATTTTTACAGCGTGTAATTCCAAAGTCACATAATGAGATCAAAGCTCCCGGGACACCACTGAAAAGTAAGTCTCTCCAGCAGCAAACTCCATTGACTATATTTTATTTTTTTAATTAAGTCAATTTAGCAACATTAAACTCACTTCTAAATTACATTTTTTTTGTTACAAAATCGAGTCACATTTCTTTGAACAGGTGTCTTAAAATGCAAGTATTAACAATAGTCACACATAGCCTTTTAGATTTCCTATCATGAAATATACAAATATATAAGGTTGGTCACAGTGCATGGTCATTCGTCATGGAATCTTTCCAAGGGTTATCACATTTAAAATACGATCCACATTATCATTTTCCACACGGTATTGAGATATACTGACATAAATAAAATAAATAAAAACTGCTACAGCTCTGTTGCAATAAAAGGTGTTTTTTATATACTTGTGGTGGTACATCAGCTGTGACTAAACACTGGTACCTGTGATCCGAGTATGTCACTTTCTAATTTGACAAAATGAAAATGCTATTGATTTGATTTGTTCCAAAGGATCACAGAAGTGATGGTTACTGTATTTAGCATTATTTATTCATCATTAATAATTCACATCCCCTGGCATGTTGTTTTAGATGACCTAAATACAGCAACAGTTGTAGAGCCCTTGAGGTGGAACGCTAGAAGAATACAATGACACACATGGGGATTGCTGGGCAGGTGTAATGTTAAATTCATGTTGAAATATCAAAGCCAACAAACTCACATACAAAACAGCAAGTGTTGCATATGGACTAAATATAGTTTGAACTCAGATATGTACAGCACACACTTAATAGTACCAGGCTAGAAGAGAAATCAATGTCACATTAGAATAAATGTTGAATTCTGTCCAAAAGAAGCTGGGTTACTCTCTAGAACAAGCAATGGCAATATTTATAATTAACCTTTTGTTTAGCAGGGCAACACAGGTGAGGCACAAAGTAAAAAGGAACTAGTATTTTACAGTATACAAAGATTGAAAATAGGAAAGCCAACACATTTTTCAAATAAACTGAGCACTTACAATGACATGCACATTGTTTGCTTCATTATTCAACCCCCAGTTCAACAAAACTCATACTGGTCCCAGTAGCAAGCCCATATTTCACCTCTGGTTTCCCAGTCACTCAACATATTAATCAAATCAAACAGAAAATGTGCAGTGCTGTCTACATCTTGGCACAAAGGGATAACCCAGATGACTTGTGATCAGTTAGTGTCCTGAGCATTAGAGGGGCTGACAAGGGAGGTGGGAGTGAGCATTAGATGCTGCCTTACCTCTCCTGCTGTAATGCAATGAAGTAGCAGAACAAAGGCCAGGGATGTGTGCTTTGTTTTGTCTTGCTGCACTGTGCGGTAATTTTTAAGCAATGTACATGCTGGAGTGTACACACGAATAATGTAGTGAGAAGGTATAGCAGACTGTGGTGCAAACAAACATGCAGATCAGCAGCTTAGGATGTGGACTGATGTAATAAGCAGATAAATTCTGATGGTTGATGGCTTCCAGCGACTGTCTCTTGTTATAAGAGAAAAGAATAGCAGAAATGAATTATGGGAGAGCTAATGACTCACAAGCAGTGGAGACAAAATAAAATAGGTAGTCTTCGGTACTGTTGTGTTTCATTATAATTTTTTAAGCAATGACTTCTAGATATTCCAACTTCAAACCCTGTCTCAGATATCTCATTTATTGTAAGGTAAAGCCAAAAGTACTACAATCCCACAGCTGCAGTCATCACATGCTCATTAAACAGCTGGGTGCGTTTTCCAGCCATATCACACTGCACTGGAAAATGGGAAGATGAGAGTTAATTATCATTTACAATGACAACTAACTATAGTAATATATTCCAGTGTAATAGAAGCAGGTCTCAGAACATCAACTCCATAAAGCAGGATTTGAAAATAAATTGAATAACTAATTAACCAAATGGATGAATGCACAACTACCGATAATAGCTGCACAACTACCAATAATAGCTGCACAACTACCGATAATAGCTGCACAACTACCGATAACAGCTGCACAACTACCGATAATAGCTGCACAACTACCGATAACAGCTGCACAACTACCGATAACAGCTGCACAACTACCGATAACAGCTGCACAACTACCGATAACAGCTGCACAACTACCGATAACAGCTGCACAACTACCGATAATAGCTGCACAACTACCGATAACAGCTGCACAACTACCGATAATAGCTGCACAACTACCGATAACAGCTGCACAACTACCGATAACAGCTGCACAACTACCGATAATAGCTGCATGGCCCCGAAAAGAAAAATGAAAGTGGAGCAAAACGGCAGTAATTTGTTAAAGAATTAGATCTTTGGATAAAACAGTTTGAGAAAAGATTAGCGATTTCAAAAAGTATATGGACAAAAATAACATTTTCAGATTCCCATCTTAAATAATCTAATGGAAATGGACAAAAAAGTGAGCTCCCAGGTATCATGTTAATCAGCATCTACAGGAAAACTTCCAAACAGCAATCAGAAGACACTCCTGCAGGACAAAAACTTTCCACTATTTAACTTTTTCTAAAGTTTTACTATGACAAATCTACAACAGTTTCATCAATACAGGCTAGGGTTACCACCTGTCCCACTTTGTGAGGGAAAGTCCCTCTTTGGGCAGTTGTGTCCTGACAAAAAATTGTAAAAATGGCAAATGTCCTGAGATTTTAGGACAAAATTATTTCCTATATTTTATGTAATAGTTGCATAAAACAGTTATTCTGTATCTAAAATACCTAAATTTTATATGAAACAGAATAAGCAACTAAAATGCTACAAGAATAAGCTTTTATTTAGGCAAAAAAGTTAAGTTCTATCCTTTGTATGGACCGTGGGTATGTGTCAGCTTGTAAAATCTGATGTTTGTACCAAAAATGTCCCACTTTGGCCATTTGAAAAGGTGGCAACCCTAATACAGGCATCATAACCAACAACAAAATAAATAAATGACTCCCCGTTCCTCGGTTATGTCAAGGTTCATCGCTTAAATTAAAACCGGTATTCTTAACCAACAATAAAATAAATAAATGACTCCCCGTTCCTCGGTTATGTCAAGGTTCATTGCTTAAATTAAAACCGGTATTCTTAACCAACAACAAAATAAATAAATGACTCCCCGTTCCTCGGTTATGTCAAGGTTCATCGCTTAAATTAAAACCGGTATTCTTTTTTTGTACCAAAGAAAACATCCCAATGTGTTCTAAACGTCTACATATGCATGCACTACAAATATATTTCTAACTTCATCTACCCATTCAGGTTTTAATTCATCAGCTATCAGGTTTTTGGTCTCTAATTCCTGTTTCACAGCTTATCCAAAGGTTTCCTTACATATCCAAAGGTTTCCTTACATTAACTCTTTTCTCAGTTCTGAAGCACAAAAAAAAAGAAACATCATTCTATGGGGAAACAGCTATCCGAAGCATATTCATTTTTCCAAGTAAAACAAACAACGAATAAGGATTAGTCATCATCTTGGACTGAGTTAAAGTCTCATTTGTAACAGTAATTTGCCGGACCACTTTTCTTTTCTTTTTAACAGACTCTGATATCAGATCCTTTATGATGCATTAACATGCTATCCTAGGGCATTTACGTCTGGATTTTATCTGACAAAGTTTTGATAACAGTAAACAGATAAAAATGTTACACTGTGTGTACTGAGCAGAAAATGGCAGTAAAAAATATCTTTGCAGTCCAACAAGGATTCTCTTCACAAAATGTATAAAAAAGTCTGAAGTATAAAAAATAAATTTAATAAAACAGAGAACATGAAGAGGCACAAAAATCCAAAAAGAAATCCAAGTACAAATGGTTAAGTACTTTCATCCCTGAAATTTTTGTGAGACTTCTTCAGGACCATAAAACCTTATAACACCAACAAACTAAGTATATATACATACAACCCTTCATTTTAAATAGTCATGTGACTCATCATTTAAAACAGCTACTAGTGCGTTATGCAGCACTGTTGCTTGAAACCCTTACATGTAACTTTTAAAGGGCTAAGTCATGTTAAAAAAAGCAACTAACATTATTAACATTTCTTGTGATACTAAATACAGAAATATCTAAAACAGTAGCATATAAAACTTGAAAAAATACAATATATTTGAATGTATACTATTATAGTGCACTTTTGCTTAAACCCTTTCTTTTAACTTTTAAAGGGCTGGCTGAGTTATGTCACAGAAAAACAACTAACATTATTAGTAATTTCCTCTGGTACTAGTTACAAAGTATTCTACAGCAGTGGTTTTGAAGCCTGTAAAAATACAATTTATTCAAACATACAGTAACTTTTTAAAACAACAAACAAATTTCGGTAAAAGGTACATAAAATAGCAACCTTGGAACATTATGGTGTTTGTTCCTGCCCCCTTTTCCAGTACAAAAAAGCATGACAGTCTGATCCTTCTTATATATTTTTAAACCGTGGCATGATGCTCTCATAACTACTGCTGCAGTTACCTTTTCTATTTCCTTTTGTTCCTTGACTAATTATAGATTTTCAAGACCCATGGTTAGCAAAGGGAAATGAAACGGCATGTACTGGTTAAGTGCTACTGCATTTAATTGTCTTAGAGTTTGTGTGTGTGTGTGTGTGTGTGTGTGTGTGTTTTGTCTTTTCTTTCTCTTACTTGCTAACTGTGACTTTTTAAGAGACATAACTGGAGTAAACAAAGGAAATGGTGGTTCCAGTAAACAATTTCAGTCATGGCACATGGCTTTCCTGTCATGAGTAGGGGTACTTGTTTGTTACCAAGCTTCCCTGCTACATTAATTCACCCGTTTAGAACACTAAACATCCAGTGTGATTCACTGGTTCTCCAAGTTCATTTTCTAAAAGCAGATTAGACAGTTTTTTTTTTTGCCTCCATCAGCCTTTAAGAAAATGTAATGCATTGTAAAACCCAGAGAAAGGCCACGCATCCTGAAATAAAATATGAATTATTTCCAGACTGTAACAATGACAAAAAATGACACACTGGCTTTTTTGTTTTTTTAACTTGAAGTGCTTTCCTTCAAGTCCATAAGGAAAATCCTCTACATCACTGTCTATGCCTCAGTGTAAATGGGTCCAAATAGAGAGATGACAAAATCAGCAAGAAAAGGGGAGTAGAAGAGGCAGGTTAAAAAATAAAAAAGACAGCTGGGAACACAAGTCCCAGGATAAAAAGGTGTCTAATCTTGGTATGCGCACTGGTGCCAGGACTGTGAAAAATGAGGGCGTTGAATCCTCAAGACATGGAAACATTACTACAATGGGGTTAGGCCAAGCTCAGTTAAAGATGGCACCCCGTTGTAAATGGTAACAACAGTCCAAAAAATCCACAAAAACTGCCAGGCCAAAAAAGAGCCATAAAGATGATAGACCAGACTACTGAAGATAAAGAAGAAAGTATGCTTTGTTTCTATTATGCAAAAAGCCCAAAATATTCAGACAGAAGATATTCACAAAGATTAAGACATAAATTAGAGGAATGAAAATTGCTTGCACAAGAAAAACTGTCAAAAGCTTCAAATGCAAATGTGTGTTCATTAATACAACAGATCTATTAAAAACCTCACACAGGCAAAGCAACTTGGGTCTGCTAGGAAAAAGAACAGAAGAAGGGCAAATATATAAAGAACAAAAACTAGAGATTTTGTTACGGTATAAAAAGAAACATGGACATGGGAAAGAAAGGAGATTTAATATAGTGCAGTATTGATGCAAAGGAGGAAGCCAAACCAATCAATACAAAAAAACAGCACCAAATATATTTAAAGAGAAATACAGGCAAAGGCATCCAGGTATGAAAACTTTCACAAAACAAGAAAATAAGAAACAAAGGGGGAAGTAGCAAAGGGTATTAGTAATGAAGAAGTTAAATAAATAAAAAAACTGAAGTTATGGATTACCTGGGAAGTGAGGAATTTACTATAGAAAATCCAACTCTGGTAACATCGAGTCCCCAAATTATGGAGAAACAGGTGGAACAAAAAACATCTGATCAGTTGCCACATGAAGATGCTCTGCAGCCCTCAGCAGGAAACCAGTACAAAAGTTCATCGGGAGTTGCACAGCAAGGCAAGGAACAGGAAACAGTGGCAACTCTGATGCAGTCAATGTTGTGGAGTGATAGCCTAGTGAGTTCCCATATGAAAGAGCAATGGATGACAGGATGAAACTGAACAGAATATCAGTAAGTAATACTTCAGAAGATTACAATTAATACTGACATCTAAGGACAATGTTCAGGCTACAAACCAATTTGCTATCCCTGTTTTAACTTACAGTTTTAGTGTAATTGACTGGCCCCAAAAGTTAATGGAACTTGGACAAAAAAACAAGAAAATGCTTCATGCTTATTAAATGATACACAAAAATCAGTGTATACCAAGCTTATATATCCTTCCCTCTGCAGGAGGTACAGGGCTCCTTGAAATTGATTACATGTATGGTTCTGCTGTCATGGGACTGCCCGGACTGCATACATGTCTGCTGACCTCATCAGAACCAACCATAGTGAACGTTTTAAAACATGAGGATAGGAAGTCTTAGATGACCTCTTTGCTCAGTATAGCAAAACTATTCATGTGGTAAATAGGAATGGAAATCAAACCAGAAGTAGACAAAAATCAGACAGCAGCCAAATGTTCCAAAAACGAGAAGAAAGAATATAAGCAGAAGCATCGTATGAGAAGGAAAAGAATGTGGAAAAGTCATAAATTTAGTGGTAAATATAGAGATCTCTTGGAACAACCTCATGTTGATCAGGATTTGACTCGAGTGGTTAAGAAGGGGTGAGTTGAAACCAAAGGATGAAAGGTTGATATTGGCAGCCTAGGATAATGAACTACATACACATTGGTTTGCAAAATCCATTAAACGTGGGAAAAACAGACAAATGTAGGTTCTGTAAAAAAGAATTGGTTACTGGGTGTGATGCAATCATGGCAGAGGGTCTGTACACTGAAAGGTACCATAATATAGCAATATTGTTGCACTGGAGATTGTGCAAACACTGTGATACAGAAGTAGCTGAGGAGCACTAGAAACATTGAGAAAGGTTTTTTTGCCTGAAAGCTTTGTTGTCTGATAAAGGTTATTTTTTCTCAACGGTTGGTTTCATCTTTACTGAGCACTAGAAACATAAAGCAGAAAGCATTACAGAGAATGATAAAGAGGAGTACATCACACGGGATCACGCATTTCCAGCAATTCAAAAAACCGATGCAAAACAACAATGTAGGAGTCCATGAAAAAAGACAAAAGTAGCATTGATCATTGAAATGGCTACACCATAATATATCAGGATTTGCAGGCAGAATGGAGAAAAATGTCTTAAGACAAAAATACCCAAACAATTCCAGTAGTTGTAAGAGCAATGAGTCTAATAAAAAAGTATCTACAGTCATATTTATATATGTTACCCATGCATGTAACTCTGTACGAACTGCAGGAGGAGTCATTACTGGGCACATTGCGGTTGCTGTGAAGAACACTTTTGGCTAACATCAAAGATTGAACCAATACTAATTTCATGAACTTTAATTATCCCCTGACTTAGGAATGGGGTCCATTTCTGTCATGGCATTAGAAACCCAACAGATTTGAAGAAATTAACTGGAATGGGAATAGTAAAGTCAATATCAGAATGTCCTAGAATGAAACACCATCTATGCTTACTTTGTACTATCACAAGAATCAGTGTTCAAAACATGTGCAGTTGTTTATCATGACGGCAGGTACCCTAAAGGGAAAACAATGTAGCAGACCACCAAAACAAACTTGGCTATTGTTTATAGCTGGCATAATTATCAGTGTGTGTGTGTGTGTGTGTGTGTGAGAGGTGAGAATCACATTAAAAAGTAAAACAATTAACAAACAGTAAAACAAACAATAACAATGGAAAGCTAACTCATTTAAGCAAATGCAGAATGAAAATAACTGCAATGATACGGTAAATGTTATTCCATGAAATAGCCATTTGTACCCCACTTTCTCTGTACATAGTGTTGCAGTAAATTCTGCAGCATGCAGTTTGGGATATTCTAAGTAGCGAGGCTTACATCCACAGTTAGAAAATTCACAAAACAAGCCTTGTATGTAAGTTATCATAACATAATAAGCATCAAAATAATGTATCTAGTAAATAGCCTACATTTATTTAGAAGATCCAGCATTGCTTGTCTGCTGTCTCTCTATTATTTGACTTGAAAACAAGTCACTAATACTGTAGCGAATTGGATCTCTAATGATGCTGGGTCTGGAGTTCAGTGGCAAGGAAACAGGATAACAACACAGAACCTGTGACCAGAAAAATTCAATCAATATTTAAAGGGGCCACTCAGAATGTTGTGGTACCATATGATTTCAGAGTAATTGGTATTTTCCAGCTCACAAAGTTAAGAGTTATGGTGATATGATTAAGAATTATGTGAATTTTAATTCTGATTTAATTAAGAATTAATTAAAAGTGAAATTTCAAACCATGCTTTCCAGGCAGCAAAAGTACACCCCACCTTACCATAGCTTGATGCCTTATATTCCCTTACTAAAAATAATTAGATCTGAGGTGACTGCACCTTGATGAAAGGAAAGATTCACACTTCAATAAATCTAGACCATATTTATATTTAGCACCATTCACACTGTTCACACTTACAGCAGTCATAGTGAGTGGATACTTCTTAGGTTTGATCTACCTGTCTTAACTTATTTTTTTTTTTATTTTTGACAGCCCATAGTGGGAATATTCCCTGATGAGGGTGAACCCTCAGAGAGCATAGATCCTCCTAACTACCTCTTCTCCCAGTCCTGTCACTTATTTGAGTTAACCTGACTATTTATTCCCTCCAGGTGTAGCCTGTTATATCCAACACACAATACACAGCATGCTCTTCAACAAACCTCCAAGAAGGAATAGCCTCTTCCATAAACTTATCTCAGACCTCTTCTTGAAGTCAACTGAGCAGGCAGACCTTTGTCACACTTCCCCTCCTCTCCAATCACTTTCAGCAGGCGTACAATGCACTAATTAAGATTACACTATTTTGACATAGGACAGGGCTCTATCCTTCTATTATCATTGGTGTTGGATAATCTGCTTGCCTTAACTTACAGAGATACAAATATATCAGGATTTCTAACTGCATGGTTCTTTATAACAAACTTTTTTTGTTATCATGATAACAAATATACTATTTTTTTAAAACAGCTGTAATGTAAAATAATACTGATTTTATATTCTCTGGTTATTCTGTCATAAGGATAATTAATCCTATGTTGTTACTGTCAGACTTAAACTTTTAACATTTTAAACAAACAAGCACACACACACACACACACACACACACACACACACACACACACACACACACACACACACACACACATACACAATATATGCACATATGTGAAAAAAAAATATTTACTAACTACAGACTGAGCCACCCTCGTAATTCGGCACTGCACTCATTTCATTCACCCTCTTTCAGCCTGCCGTCAGGTAACAGTCAACAGTAAAACTTGTCATCAGTCAAGCAATACTAAACTAGCCTCTGATAAAAGAACGTATCAGTGATTGATGACTCAGCTGCTAGACACACAGATACCCACTCACCACGGTTTACAATTACAGAGTTAGAGTCAGTTGTCTTTGGGTTGCCAGGATTACAGATATTACAAGGGCACTCAGAACTCTTCCTAGAGACAAGTGTGACTGTGGCATGGTCATGGTCCCTGTGGAAATTAATAACTTGCAGCACAAAACACTGAGGGACATGCAGAGAGACATGTTGGAATTCTCTCAGCTTATGAAGGATGCAGGGAAGGCTTGCATCCTGAGTGGAATCCTGCAAGGGATGACGTGCTTCTTTCATCTAATGGACGTTTAAGATTAGCAGTAAAACTGACCCTAAAATGAACCATATTAACTCATCAGGAAGTTTGCACGGTAACTTTCAATGGGTGGAGCCTAAGCCTTTTGATGGAATCAAATTATGTCTTTATATTTCAAACAAAAGTTCATATCTCTGGAACCACAGGGGTAATGAAAGAAGTATAAATGGCAAACTCTTAAGCACAAAGTATTTTTATAGTGGTAGTATTCTTTAGGTTCTAGGTCTTAAACTGAAATTTATAAGTTACAGTAAACACAGTAACTATTATGTTTGTAATATTTTGTAAACAATGTACAATATCTCAGCAACCACTCAAGTCAGACACATACTGTCAGCAGCAGTTTATTCATCTAGCTGAGAGCTTTCATATGAGGTTAAGGAGTTCTGGCTTTGTTACTTGGTTGTTGAGATATTTAGAAAAATGTGAAAATTTATATCTATATAAATTAATATCATAAAAACAATATTTAATATCTCTTTACCTGCACTAGACAAAGGTCAAATATTAATGCAGTTGAGTTTGCCATCATGTAAGCTTTAAGATGAAATATTTTATACCCTTGTACATAGCATGGTCTTGGAATTATTGATGTAAATAAAAACAAGCAATATTTGATGACTAGAAGCGTCATTAGGAGTTAACTGGAGATGCACCTGGAGGAATGACTCGGATGAAACAAGTTATGGATGTTCTTAGTTATACCGGGAGTGTCAATAACAAAGTGCCAGATTCTGATATACTCCTGAGTTACTCCTACGTCTAGAAGAGGCCCATATATGTGTTCCTACAGACACGTGGTTTAAATGTAAGAAAAAGTACTCATGCCATACAACGGGATTGCAGTCACCATACTTTCAAGCATGGTAGAAGCTGCAGTGGTATTTCTATATTTGTTAAAAATCACATCATATCTATACTCAGAGGCCAACAAACTGAGCTACTAGAACTTCAGATTACCATAAACAAAACAAGCTACCTGCTTTTACTAAGCCGAATAATCCTCTCTGTTACACCCAGTGATCGTGTTAGAGTCCTAGAAGCTCAAGATGAAATTCCTGAGAGTAATATCATAATCCAATGTGGCTTAAACTTCCCAGTCATACATTGAAGCACCTATCCCCCTAAAGTAGGGCATGCCCAGAGACTTTTTTGATTTGATAAATACAAATGTCCTGTATCAAACAGTTCATCATCCCAGTAGAGGCCCAAATATTCCAGTTGTAGTCCTCACGGATATTGCCCCTACCTCCCTAGCCCCTCCTTCTACGATTAAGTTGAACATTTACTGTCAGAACCACAATACCCCTTATAGCTGATGTCTTCTTTAAATGAACCATATGCAGTTATATGATGAATCTCTAACTTTACCTATTACTTAACTGCTGCTACTGACCCAGACACACAAGATAGCTTCACTTAGGAGTTCTATGCCCACATGGAACATGTATAGATCTAGCAATCATGGCTTTAGCCAAATACAGTGGGAAATTTAAAAACAACCCCCTCCTCTGTGGTCAGCTAAGAAAGGCAAACATTCTTTAAACTGTAGATTAAAGTAAAAACTCTTCAAATTGAGAACAGTATAAAATATCACAAAACAAACACGTTATAGACCAGTAAAGTAAATCAAGAATGGAAATTACTTCCTGAAATGAGTAACTACAAGTTGTTTTTTTGGCAATGTTAGAAAACTAAGAAATAATACTTAACATTGCTTTTGCTAAATGGTACCTCTCACTCTAACCCCAAAGGCATTGTACATATGCTAACATATTAGATCTCTGCTAACTTCACTATTGAAACCCCCCCCCCCCAATTTAATCACCACTCATTACGCAATCCCTTCTGTCTACTAGTTCCACAAAGAAACATGTTCTAAAAGTGCTAGATAAACCAAAACCACTTCCTCCACTGCCCCTGAGTGCTTATTAAATAATGTCAAATGGCTCCTCGCCAAATATCTCCTTAAACTGTTTAATCTAAGCCTAGCTGCAGGCTTTGTTCCCAAATCCTAGCATCCTGATGTAGTGATGCCCCTCCATAAGGTCAGCCCTAGCACATACACTGAGAACTACAGATCAATCTGCCATACAAGTATGATGTGTAGAGCTATGGAATACATTATAACCAATCTCAATAATAACCATATCAAGAACCTCATTAGACTTGACCCCCCCCCCCCCACAACAGTTTGGTTTTGTCAAAGGAAGGCCATGCCTATTGAACATTGTTCATTTTTTTAAAGAGGAACCCAAAAGCTGCAGACAGTGGTTATGGTGTTCATTCAGCTTATTTTAGTCTTGCGTATATATCTAATACCATACCTCATGCCAGAATTGTAGGAGAGATTATCACTCTTCAACATGAACCCTTTTGTGGTGAGATGAATAGCCAAGTGGCTGAAGGACATACCCCATGTACTTCGCATGGCAGGTGCCTCTTCAAATCATGCAGTGGAGTCCCCGGGGATTTGTATTTGAATCTCTCTAGTTTGCAAGCTAATTTTCTGATCTTAAAATGGTAACCAGGAAATCTTACTAACCAAATTTGCAGACAAATGTAAACTGGAAGCAGTTGTCAAAAAGATTAAGCTCATTGTGAAGAGTTAATGAGCTTAAAATGAACACATAAAAATGTAGTATTACTTCCTTCTGAAAAGAGAAATTACCCACATCGATAACACACTTACTAAATGAAAACATAACCAGAGAAGAAGGCATTTGGGCTGATACCTGCCTCTCCTTTCATCATCACATTGCATTTATATTGACAAAATCCTTCTACTCATCACAAATAATAAAATAATAATAATTAGTTTAGCTCCAAAGACATGATCATTTCCCTGTATTCAGCACTGAACTGACCATTACAGAGTAGAACAGTTCCTTTAATATGTACCTCACTTAAAGTTACAAGGAAAGACTTGATACCCCGTCTTTGTACATTGCATCTTACAGCCTCCTGAGTGGTGATTGGTGTCTTGCTTACCATACAAATAGAGACCCAATGTTCCTTGGTCTCGTGTATCTCGGCAAGACAAACAGTTTGGCTAACATTAGAGTCAGACATCTAAAACTTTATCAAGATAAAAATAACTTGATTGACAGAGTTATCATCCCCATCTTTGGAATAAATTTCTTCAGCAAGTTAAGCACTGTGATTTAATATCTTCCTTCAAATGACATGTGGATGACTGGATGTGCCCTCTTCAATTTACTCAGGAATTAACTGGGCTCTCCCACCTTGAGAAAGAAGTAAATCCTGAGGACAGGTACTGGTCAAGGTATATCGTTGTCATAAGACTAAAACAGCCTTGAACCTCCAATTAGTCCTATGAAGCTGAGAGCCTCACCCAATAACAGGAATAGAGCTCAGTGCATGCAGAACATCATACTCAGCTTTCCAATCCCTGCTGTGCTTTAGTCTCTCATCTCTGCTTCTCTCTCACTCACTCCACTCTGCTCCCTTCCATCTTTACTGAATTAGGATCAAAACTGTGAATTACAAGGGCCCTGGTATTATTTCATGACTGCCTATAAATGAAAACAGAAAACTGTTGTTTCTTCAAAAATATTTTACAGTTGACAAGTATAACAATCGGAAATCATCATACCAAATACAATTTTGAGAATGTATGTTTCTGCTTGTGTGTGTTTTTAAGATAAGCTCAGATTCCTCATACAGACAATTGGTTAATATTGGAAATAGAACTACTATAATAATATATGGCCTTCAGAAATCAGTGAAACACCATGCATGCCTCAGTTTCTCCAAAAATGGATTCCTAATGCTTTAATGTGCAGAAAGGTATACCTTGCACAAATAAAACAGTACCTAGGTTTCTGTTTCTATGCAATAGAGCTTTTGCAGAAGCTAGGGACAGTTATAGCCAGATGAATGTCACGCTGAGATATACGATACATAAACCATCTGAACAAAAAAAAGCTATTTTGTCTATATTGGACTCAGACCAGCAAAATAATAACGTGACCTCTTACAAACACAGTGAAAGAAAACTGCATCTTTAAGTAAAGTGATGAAAAAAGATGTTCACAAGGTTTTCATTATAATATCTTTCCAGGTTAAATACCTGTATACTTATAAATTCCAGACTGTATATCTGAAAAGTTGTGAATTTTCTCTAATATTCTGTTGCCATATTTTTAATAGGTAAAGAAATGTTGAATTATTAAAATGAAAACATCATAAAAAAGGTTCAAGGATATTTACTGCTTCATTGTGAACAAAAACATATAAAATATAAAGAACGGTAATTAATTAGTTGACACAACCTGCACAACATATCCCAAAATGGAAGAAATGTTGGATTGATTCAGAGGCATTCTGCTCTGCACTGCAAAACCCATCTTCAGCTGAAGGTGCATGGGTGGTTGTGGTTTGCCAAGGCATTTCTTTAGAATGCAGTAGGGAAGTGGTCACACACAGGAAATGGTAACCAAACTGAACAGTACAGCAAGGACAAGCAGAAGAGGTCAGTGAAACGTACGTATCCATATAAGAATAAATGTGAAGGCATCATATGCGAATGTGTGGTTTTACACATTTTACTGAGACAACATTAATATAAAACAGGCAGTGTGTGAGATGCTGCAGTAAAAATATTTACAGCACACCAGGCAACATAAACATGAAGATTAAGGAAACAAACATATACAAAGCAGCTAGCAATGTCATCAGGAATGTAATGCAAATGATGGGATGTGGTCAGTGACACTGGATACCATGCCATTAACTCATTCAAATACAAATAAACAATTAAGTCACACACCTGATATGGAAACATCAGCAACCCTCATCAGTTATGTACATACAGCTGCGATGCTCTAAGAGACATAAGTAATTGTTCATAAAATTGCTTTTGTACAACAGACAACCAACCCAACATACAAAGGAACAATGAACTCTCATTGTAAAGTGATAGAGGCTAAGAGATTGACAAATATAACAGAATACAGAAGGTGGCGAGTACTGTAGTTGTTTCTGATTCCCACGTACATCTTCCAATCATGATTCCATCCTGCCACGTGCACAGCTGCATGAGTTATCTATCCTGTCATGTACAGAGCTGCATGAGTTATCTATCCTGCCACGTGCACAGCTGTATGAGTTATCTATCCTGCCACGTGCACAGCTATACGAGTTATCTATCCTGCCACGTGCACAGCTGCACGAGTTATCCACCTTGCCACATGCACAGCTGCACAAGTTATCTATCCTGCCACGTGCACAGCTGAACGAGTTATCTTCCCTTTGTAAAGCATAATGACTAGCGAGGGTATGTGCTGCTTAAGGTCATACTAATTAAGTGAGTCACAGACAATCAGTTCTGATGATCTTTATTACCTAATGGTGGGGCAACTCAGGCAAAAAAAATGTATATTAAAAATCAGTCCCATCCCATGATGGACGGTCATCTGTTTATAAACACGTGGAACAGCCCTGCATTATTCAGTTGTCTGTATATTCCTCATATTTTTGGTCTGTTCCTCATAAAATGTGCAGTTTTCTGGTATTCACTGAGGACTGAAGTCATTAAATATTGACATAAATTTGTGTTTCAGACTTCATATACTTCAGAAAATTCATCCTAACACAAATCCTGCTGTTCTAGCAACCTTCTAAGTTTATAGAAGCAATAGCTAAATATGTCCCTTTTTGTGGATCTTTGTCCCTCCATTATTTTAGGCTTTGTCCAGATTTCTTTTACTAAGAAGATGAACGGTATGCTGTGTTGTGTGTCCTCTATCCCCAGTACAAATAATGATGGGTAGTTAATTGGACATGATTATATTTGTGGCATCACATGGAAATGTCCAAAGCAAGGGGCATAGCCTGCAGTGGTTTCACCCTGGAGATCATTACCCCATAGTCACCACTGTGAGCTATGTGGCTCTGAAGCTTGAGTGATAGTTAATTGCATAGGTCTGTACCAAAGAGTGCTGCTCTTCCTGTGTTTACTTATGCTGAGCGCAACATCCAGAGAAGAAGCTTGTTCACCTCCCTTCATCCTCCTGGTAACTATTACCAGTCTCAAATTTAGCTGAAGGTAGAGGTGGTAAAGCTTAGCAGTCTCAAGTAACTCAATATGTAGCATAATTGACTGATGCAGAAAGTTGTGGGTTCTATTCTCACTCCAGGTAGCTGGTTTAGTTTTCAATACTGACACTGTAGCACTGCCCTCCTGAGTGTACGATCCTTCAGATTAGACATTTATCTGAGGCCTAAGCTGCCAGAATAGTGGAAGCTCAGGATAACTTAAAAGATCTCACAGCACTTATTGAAAAATGTAGGTAGTTTTCCAGTGCCCTGGACAAATTTCTCCAAGTCAGTATGAATACCACACTGGGTCTCCCCTGAAAATAAGCTATTGGCCTAGTGCGACTAACCTAGTCAACAAAGTGGAAATAAAAAAAAAAAATAAATAAAATAAAACTGGTTTTCTGGGTAAATCATGATTTACAGCAGGGCAGTACAACACGTCTTATTGCAGTGCTTGTCCTGAAGTGTCAAGGCATCTGAAGTATACGTTGAGAAGCTAGATTTTTTTTATTCATTGTTATTATTATTATATTTGGAGCAAAACAGATGTTTGACAGTAGTATGAAACTCGCCATGTGTGCAAAAGTAATGTGGTTCCTCATATGTATGTATACATTGATGTCATCAGCCATGGCTCAAAGGACTATATTGTATTACCTGCAATAAATACATTTTGTTTTGGGGGGGTGCTGTACAAATAATCACTAATAATCACTACTCACTCATGGGTTATGCATGATTTTCCAATAAATACCATAGTTATGCACGACTGTGAAACCCAACTGTGTATAAGGAATGGGTAAAATCCTCGATCGCTCGTGGCTTAGTGGTGGTTATCAGTATTATGTGATGGATCTATTTTAGAAAGAAATGTCTTGCATTTTCAGAATAATATTGCTATATAAGTGATCTGTTTTCCATATTCATCTGTTATATCTAAACAATGAAACAGACATCCCCATGACATGTACTAGACGTGCACATCTCTATATAAGATAATGTATACCCAATATTGACTTAGTATTCGTGTTGCCTTCAATATTGACTTAATATGCTTGTCGCCCTTGATCGCTGATTGATGGAGACTCAGAATTCAGGTTTAAAACTATTAATTTTTAACTTCTTAGTCCATGCAGAAAGCTGCAGTACCAGCACCATGCAACTTATCCAGGAGTACAACTTCCTTTTCTTCTGTTATTTTTCCCGCTAAGTGTGTCACCATGTAAAATAAAATATTGAATTACACTATCTTTTAGGCTGCTAAGAAATTTGTGTCCTACTAAATGAGTTTCACTGCTGCTAAAAAGATGCCATTTAGCTAATCAATCAGTCTTACTTTATTGGTATTTTTAGAAGTACAGTGCAATACAAAATAGGCATTTGCAGGAAAGGTTAAATGTTACTGGGCACTTTGATTCCTACATGTACCACCTAGATGCTTGTCTGGAAAACTACCCTGTTGAAAAAAGCAGTGGAAATCAGATGGGTGCCATATGTTTGGCTCCATTCATATTGGCACCACGCCAAATTCAGTGTAAGGCCATCTTCACTGCAAATCAGCAGGCAGTAGCTATTGTTCTTCGGACAAGGTGGTCCATTAAATGCAACATGTTGCACCCATTTAATAAACTTAATTTTAAAAAAGTATGCAAAGAAGTCAGTTGACCTGCACATCATTGGAAAGTGGGAGGTGGGGATGATAGCATTGCCCTTGTTGAGTCCTGGTTAACCAGGAAAGATTTTCCATACACTCAAATCAGCACATCAAGGACCTTTTCCTTTATCCTTATGCTGGATAACTGGGACATTCCTAGTATAATCCTGATGAATTATGGAAAGCCCTTTGGTCAGAATAGATAAGACAACATATACATTACTGTCAAAGGGTACAGGTCACACACACATTTCTTACTGTCACATCTAGCTGGCAAACATCACAGTATCTCATGGCCCACTCAGATCACTGCCTCACTGCTCTAGGGTCTACAGTTCAGCCCTGATAACTGGTAACTCTCAGTATGGAGTTTGCATGTCCCCCACTACATTTGTGTGGGATTTCTGGTATTCTAGTGCTCCACCCCCCCACCTTTCAAAGATGTGCAGGTCGATTGACTTCTCTGAATTTTTCTTACATACTGCATTTACCCCTTTCCTTGTAGACTGTAAAGCAGTTAAACTGTGTTCCCAATGGCCAATTCATTTGCCCAGTTAACAAGCAATGAAGAAATGTTAAATCATTATTTTCAATGGTGCAGTGTTAGCATTGCTGCCGCACAGCAAGAGGTTCTCCCGTTCGATTTTCAGCTAGTGTGTGGGGAGTGCCTTCTGTGTGGAGTCTGCATGTCCCCCCCACAGATTGAGTGGCGTTCTGAAAGACATGCGTGAATGGGTGTGCCTTAGTTGAAGGTTGAGCATCGAGCTGGCAACTTGGCACCGTGAAAATCTACTGCCAATCATTATCAGACCAGAGTTCCGCTGTGGCGACCCCTAACCAGGAAAAGCTGAAAGACAACAACAACATTGTACTGAGCAATTTTATAACTCACTCCTGACACTTCACTGTTACACAGTGATATGAATGGACTTTTTGCTCCTTTCTACAGCATCTAGGAATGATGCAAAAACCAGAGTAACATTCGCTAGTCAAACTGTGCTTACATCATCACCTCTTTTTTATTTTTGCCTTTTTTTTTCCTAATACCATGTATATATATTTTTTACTAATCCCATGTATATCTTTTGTAATGCACTAGTACAGGGGTGCAATTTACCATGTTTTGCTTTTTCAAACTATCAAGGTAAAGCTGACCATATCTCTTTCCACTGTTTTATAAAAAAAACTCTTACTGCCCTGTTAGCATAAAATTCATTGCTTCGTTCCTGATCTAACCTAGTAAAAATCTCAATACTTAAATAAATGGCCAACTATTATGACTAAATCAGCATGATATCCTTCTCTGTTGTCTATTTATTTAGTGTGAGTCCCAATGTTTTCAGTAAAACTCCCCTTCCTTTCTTGCACATTTAAGGCCAATGAGGGATACCAGAGTACCATTGGTAACAAATACATATCTAAAATACACATCTCAACAACTTTCGTCTCCAGTTACAGCTTAGCCTTCTTCTTCATAGGTGTGTACTAGGCTAATGGCCCTGGGGCCTTTACAAGCCTAGCCCACAGAAGTGCCCTGGCATCATGCTACTTGTCATTAGTTCCCGGTGCCTCTATCGAGTAGAGCCACTGGAGTGATCCCTGAGGCGAATTTTCTATTCCCATCCACTTATCAAGATTTCTCTTGAAGGGGGCCAGTGAGGTGCTCTGTTTGACATGTATGGGAATTTTTTTCATTTCTGCTCAACCCTTATTTATAGGATTGTCTGCATTTTTTTTAAATAAGAGCACATTCAATAACCATATCCAAATATAATTTGCCTAATATTTGCATAATGTATTGCAGCCACTCAAACATGGAGCTTCAAGCCTGAGGCTTGTTAATTCAATATGTATTGGCAATGCACATTAAAAATGTATTAATTCTCAGCATTGCTAAATACACAATAACTATTTCTACAGAAAATGTTTATACACCTTCTATGTACATATGTTTTTTTGGCATTGCAAGACATCAAACAGTGTATTCCTGGCCATACTATGTTACGGACAAAGTACATATTCCTGGCCATGCTATGTTAAGGACAAAGTACATATTCTAATTATTATAAGTATTTGTGCGTGTCTGTGTGTGTGTATGTGTGTGTCTCTCTCTCTCTTTATATATACACACTCATATATATATATATATATATATATATATATATATATATATATATATATATACATATACATACATATACTGCTTATGTATGGGTTGTATTCCTTTAAAAGTTTATTTTATAATGTGAAAAAAGGCAGTATGTGTGACTGAAAATCAGCTGATCGCACATAGTCTTATTTTACGTGAGAAATCACAGTACAGTGGGGATCAGGGAATTGGCCATTTCCTCATGGTGGTGTGATCTATATATCATTAGCAAGGTGCGTGAGGGTGGTGCAGGGGAGATTATTGCCCCTGAAAAGATTTTTTTCTGGATAACTTTACTTTTGAGCATTTGTGCTCAATTAGTTGTGGTTCAATGTTTTATTTTGTCAGCTAAACAAAATACAAGCATATGTAGACAGAGATATAGATAGATGTATAGCTAGATATAGGTATAGATAGATGCAGAGATGAATGATAGGTAGACAGATAGATGTGTAAGATTTATATTATGCTGACCAATGTGAAGGGTTATAGATAACTAAAACCCCCTGGACAGAAATCAAAATTAACTTGTTCCACTGAACCCAACGAAAAACAAAACCAAATAAAAAATGAAACTAAGAAATATCAACATTTTTGCTCAAGGGCATTCATATACAGGCCTATGCATATGTAAGTATAAATTTAACGTACTGTATTATTCACCAGTTTGTAATTATAGCTGGGGTTGTTGACTGCTTTCAGTCTTTCTCCAGATATTACAGTACAATAACCCTGATTCCACGTTCCTCATCATTCTTCTTCATCACATCTCCAAACAATACTACCGTAAATAGGGTCTATATCACATCGTCGAACTTGTATAATATATAGTATAAGTTCGAACAATGTAATATCGAAACCAAAATTCTGAAACCGCACAGTAATGAACACACTTTAGGACCTTTCAGGATGATTCCATCATTCATTATGAGTCCTTATCGGTAAAGAAAATACTTCTATATGTCAAGTGGTAGACTGGTGTGTCGCACTGGCCATCCTTGACTAACAAAATGTTTCAGCTTCTGAAGAACAGGGTCTAAAGCTGCATCATTTCTGAGTTCATCAAGACGCGATGAGGAAAAATTTCTGACTTCCATGACTTCCAAGACTGGTTCCTCATTATCATGCTGTTCTGTTGTTTGTCTAGGTGCCCTTGACAAAGCATCTGCAAGGCAAAGATATTTGCATTTTGTATAGACCATAATGAAATTGTACCTTTGCAATTTTAACATTATGCATTGTGGAAGTGTTGGGGCTGAATGTATTGACTTTTTTAGAATTGTCACTAGAGGTCGGTGATCAGTCTCAATTTGAACAGGTTTGCTATACCACACTTCTCGGCCACCTAACCTGGACCAAAACACAAAAGGCAGAGGTGTGTCCATATTCATTAAGGATATCCTCACATCCAGGCTAGTTGCTCAGCATAACCCATCCGAGGTTATGCAAGTGCAAATAACTCTGGGCAAAATGGCAATCCAAATTGTAGCTTGCTAAAGATCCCCCACCTTGCCCCAGGATTCAGAATCCTCTTTTGTGATATACTGGAAAATATTAGGGTTCAACCAAACACCCTAATAATGGGTGATTTCAACTACCCCACCATTAACTGGGAAAACTACTCATGTACCAGCGCTTCCTGGAATTCATAAATTCCAATGCCTGAGATCAACTTATCCACACACCCACCAGGGGCAACAATATCCCAGACCTAGGCATTACCAACATGAGTGATCGGTGTTTCACACCGAAAGTCAACTCCTTGTTAGTCAGATCCGACCATAAGCTACTCATCCTAGATATCCACATCCTGCCCCCATTCTCCATTAAGGAAACCATGGTAAAATATTTCTCCAAAGCCAACTTCATGCTTCTTAAGACAGAAGTGGCGGACTTCATGACACCCATGCAGATGGACAATACAGTTACGACTGCTGAATCCTACACAAATGCACTCTATCAGCACTTACACGAGTGCATGGGTTGTGCTATCCCAAACAAAACCAAGATGCTATCCTCCAAGAAAAGGAAGCCAGTCTGGTGGTCCCCTGCCATAAACAAACTCTACAACAGAAGGAAGAAACTGTTGCAAAAGAGTAAAATCCCATGAGTGGAGGAGCTCTCTGGTCAGCCTCAGTAAGAAGCTGAGATCCCTTATAAGATCCTCCAAAGCTAGTTATGAAAACAAAATCTCCACTGATTCTAGGGACAACTACAAAGCATTCTATAGCTATGTCAAGAATCTAAATGGAAACAACCAGATGTGCTCTGAGTTACAGCACAATAGCATGAAAATTACAGAACCAACTGATATTGCCAACATCCTGGCAGATCAGTTCAGTGCTAACTTCAACCCCCACCACCTAAAGGGCCCATATCTATACAGGAAGAATGCAGAGTCCGTGTAATCACAACTATGCAGTAAAAGCTGCACTCTCTAAAGCCAAAAACACAATATCCATGGGACCGGACAACATACCAGGCTGCGCTTTACACGAACTTCAGAACAAAATGGCTCCCCACCTAAGCACCATGTTCAATCATAGCCTCACGTCAGCCTTTGTGATACCTGAATGGCGCACAGCAACAGACATCCCACTCCACAAAGGGGGAGCCACCACTGATCCTGGGAACTATCGCCATATTAGCCTGACCAGCCTGGTCTGTAAAGCCATGGAACATATCATCATGAAACTCATAAGCAAAGACATTGGTAACCTACAAACTCTGGACCCCACCCAGTTTGGGTTTGTGAAAGGCAGATCATGCCTCCTGAACCTGACTGACTTCTTTGAGGTGATGATGAGGGTAAGGTGGTTCACACAGCCTATCTTGACCTCGCCAAGGCTTTCAACACCATCCCCCATTCTGGAATTATAGATAAACTCACTAAACTAGGTATAAATCCCTATATCACAAGATGGGTTGTCAAATGGCTCACTGATAAACCCACACTGTAAAAGCTGCAGACTCCAAATCTGACTTCAAACCAGTGACAAGTTGAGTACCACAGGGTTCAGTCCTGGGACCTCTCCTGTTTGGTATCTACTTCACTGAAGTAAAGGCTAACACAGAAGCCCTTTGGCAAGCGAAGTTTGCAGATGACTGCAAACTAGAAGCCACAGTAGAGTCCCCAAATGATGTGGACATCCTACAGAAGGGCCTCACTGAGACAGATGCCTGGTGTCAGAGCCATGACCTGAAACTCAATGCCACAAAGTGCATTTTCATCCTCTTTGGTAAAAACTCTGTACCCCTGAACTACCACATAGGCGGCAGTCTACTTAATGCCGAATGTGACCCAAGTGGACAGTAGTCTCTCCTTTGATAATCACATCACCACAGTAGTCAGGAAATCCTTCTACGTGGCACACCTCTCACAAAAGGGTTCTCATCCAGGAAAAAAGAGGTCATTGTTTCCCTCTACGTGACACTCATTAGACCCATTATAGAGTACAACTCCCTTTTTGGACTGTACCTTACGTGACATTTGCAGAAGATGGAAAGGCCATAGAAGTACCTCACAAAGAGGATTACTGGCCTCAAACAGATGCCCTACACTGACTGCCTCAAAAAACTCCAGGCCTACTCCGAGTCGATCTCGCATGCTATACCTAAAGAAATCCCAATATCTCAGAGCTACATGCTCTAGGGACCTAAACCTTGTCACCACAAATAAACAGGACATGCTGGAGGGATAGATTCCTGTCCCAAAGACTTCCCATACTCTAGAACAAGCTACCCATCTCTGTCAAGCAAAGTTCCTCATTAGCACTCTTCAAGAAAAATCTTGATGAGTGGATGGGAAATAGGAAATACACCCTGGAGATCACTGCTGTGGCTCTGCTCGACAGGGGCACAGGAAAATAACTTTCTTGGGTGGCATAAGCCAGGGAACCTTGTTGGCTAGGCTTACTTAGGCCCTTGGGCCGATAGCCTAGTACCTACCTCTGAACCTATGAATCTATAAATATAATCACTGAACTTCGAACATGCGAATACTTCTGCCAAAAGCTCTTTTTCAATTTGTGCATACTGCATCTTGGTTTGGATTAAGGTTCTGGATACACAGGCTTTCTTGAAGACATGCTGCATCAAGACCATACTTTGAAGCATTACATGAAAGCGTTACTAGTTTGTGAACATCATAACATCTCAATATGGGTAGACTGGCAATTTTCTGTTTCAAAGCATCATTAATGCTCTTTGATGTTGTTCTAACCAGGACCAGTTTACATTTTTGCATGTCAATCAACGTCATGGTGCTGAAAGCTCACTTAGGTCTGGGATGAAGTTTCCTAAATAGTTGACCATACCTAGAAAACATTGCAAATATATGACATTTTCTGGAACTGGCATCTCAAGAACTGCTGCTTGCTTAGAAGGATCTGGTTGTAAGCCAGAACTAGTAAACAAATGACCCACGTAAATAACAAATGACCCACATAAGTAACTTCTCTCAGCTTAAATTTACATTTCTGGGGATTTAGTTTAAGATTGAGTTTACATGCATGGTCTAGAACTTTCTTGAGGTTTCTATCATGTTCGTATTCACCACTGCCCCCTACAATAATGTCATCTACTATGATAGCACATGGATAATCTGAAAAAATTTGCTCAATCGCATGTTGAAATATTTCACTGGCAGAATTTATCCCAAATGGCATTCTCAAGAATCTGTAGCTACCAAATGGTGTACTGAAACTAGTTAACAATGAAGATTTGTGATCCAGCGAAATTTGCCAAAATGAACTTTTTGCATCTAAGACTGAATAAACAGTGGCATTTGGCATGAGAGCAGGAATTACTTCTACTGTGCACATCAGATGATGAGGATGCTTAAGAGCTTTGTTTAAATCTCTGGGATTAATACATATTTGAATATTTATTTATTTTTATTTTACATTTGTTTACCAAGAAAGTCCGACTGGATGCAAATCCTTTTTCAGTGAAGGCCTGGGGAGAAAAGCTCCACATCTAACAAAAGCTACACAGTAACAAAATTACAAGTACAAATATACATGCGCATAGTAGTACAAGATAGTTAGTACAGGGGCATAACATGTTTTTAGAGACAGGCAAATAATGAGTACAAAGAACAATAAGAGATATGTACCTTATGAGAGATATACATGTGGACATATGTAAACTGAATATCATCTGAGCTTTACTTATGAGCTACAGCCATTGAGGATATCCATTCAGTCTGCTTTTTTTTTTACTGGATTTATCACACCTATATTCACCAATCAATTTCTGCTTTCACTTTGCTCTGCATTGCTACCAGAACCTTCCTTGCTTGCCTGACAATTGGGCTTACTTCATAGTTTAACTTCATGGAATATGTGACTGGTAGTTTACCAAGCTCATCTTTGAAAATAGCAGCATATTCACAAAAATATTCTCCGTAAAACTATGGTGGTTGTGCAGACTTATATGGTGACCTTTTTCACTAAATGAAATCAGTCCCATTCTCAAAATGTCTTTGAGGCCTAGCAGTGACTGCACGTGTCTTTTGACTACATAAAACTGCAATTCATAGCTGTTCCCAGCAGAATGGCGTGTGAGAACTACTGTGCCATCAGTTTAATCTCTTCACCACCTTCAGCAACACGTTTCTCACACTTTGCTGAATCAAGTTTCTCACCAGCTTTTACTTTGCCAAATAGTTGCTCTGATATAACATTGCACATAGACCCAGTATCTATTTTAAGCTCTACGGAGTTTTCATTAATCTAAACAGTAAAAAATATTTCTCCCTTTGCTGCTAGATTATCAGTTGGCTGATAGTTCACTGTATTAATTGTTTCATCAAGCATAGATACACCATCACCATAAAAAGTTTGCTCACAGCTTGCTTTCTAACTGATCTACCTGCTTCTTCGGAGGTTCTCTTTTAATAAACGTATGTGCCATTCTGGACTTACAAAGCCTTTTGAAATGATTCCACATTCTACATTTGTGACATTGTAATTTTCTAGTTTAGGCTCATGCTTTCCACCACAATTGCGACAATTAACAATGAGGTTTGGCGTTGAGGCCCCATTTGGGTTTTGGTTGAAATTGGGTGCTGCCAAGCCCTTCACCTTATATTGCTTTTTCATCTTAGTTTTATGTCGTACACTATCAACATTCACACTGGTAGACAATGTATGCATGCTTTTGTCATTCATAAGTATATTTGTATACTTTTCAGTAAGCTCATATATTTGACAAATCTCTATGGCTTTTCTCAACATTAAATCACTATCTCAAAGCAAATCTTTCTCACCGCATCATTATGAACACCACACACAATTCTGTCCTTTATCAACAAGTCTCACAAATCACCAAATCTGCACGTTTTTCCTTTATTTCTCAAGTCAATAATATACGCTGCTATAGTTTCATCTGGTTTTGATTCTTGTGTAAAATATGTGACTTTCCATTGTAATATTTGTTGTAGGGTTGCACATTCCTCCAAATTTACATTTTAAGCACTCAAGAGTCTTCTTGCGTTTCAGCCTGTATCACAATATGGTGGTTTCCCCCTCCCCTGCATACACAGCAGGTGCATACACAAATGAACGTTCCCTCTAAATGGCTTCTGAGACTGATAAATTAAGAACTATGAAGGTGTTTGTACATGTGTCTTTATCAGAAAATGCAGCCTTTATGAAGATATCATATTCTTGTTCAAACACTCACCAATTCTTAGCAATACTGTTATCAAACACCAGCAGTTCAAGTCTGTGAAATCTCTCTGCCATAACAAAAAAAAAATACATAAGCATAGTCCAGGTACTTGTAATTATGTTCAGATGCACAACAATCACTTTGAAAAGGCCTCACATTAACACTGCATACACTGTGAACATTCCAGAAACTTTGGACACTTCAAATAGCTTTCATTAATGTGAAAATGTAGTACATTGTGAAGAAAGGCAGTCATTTTAACCCTTTTCATACATTTTAAATACTTTGGAAGTGATTTCAAACACTTTCATGTTTATATCAAATACTTTTTTCAGTGTGTCACATTTTCGGACATTTTCTTTATCTCAGTAATTATTTTGAGCATTTAGAATAGTTCGCCAAGCATTCAGCCACTGAAAAATCATTTAAACAAGTTTAAGTACCTCTGAATAATCGCTGACCTGTTTTCAAGTTCACTCCCGTACATTCCTCCACTTTTAACCATGTGCCTCATAGCTTGTTTGTTGCTTCAGCTTCGTATCCCATATGGCACTGTGTCATTTTAGACAGGTCGCTTCTGACACAAGTCATTTTAGATATCCCACTTCTGACATCATGTCACTTGTCTCATGCATTCAAAAGAGACGATAAAGCGGTGTATGATTCAAGATATTTATTGCATATATACTTTATCAGTAAGTGCCTTTGGTGAAGGTTGGGCGTCGAGCTGGCAACTTGGCACCGTAAAAACCTACTGCCAATCATTAGCAGACCGGAGTTCTGCTGTAGCGACCCCTAACTGGGAAAAGCCAAAAGACAAACAACATACATTATCAGGAAGTGCAATTAGTGCATGTATTTAAGCTGACTGATTCACTCATTACTTCAAACATACTCTCATGTGCATGTCCATTTATGACTGCATTCACTCTGGCTAACTGTACAAAATGACGCTACTCTTGCACATGCTCAGTCTTATATATGCACATGCTGAGTGCTATGGTGGCTGGTAAAGTATAGCATACACAGTGATATACACAGGCCACCATATTCTTAACATTTTCAGTTCTCTCAAACCAAGCAACACCCCCTCACACACACACATACACACACACACACATATTCAGCCTAGATGCAGTCGCCAAGCTTTCACAAAAGTGAATGAATTTTACCCATGACTGGAATATTATGACTCAGGAAAACACTCAACAGCATGCGTTTACTAAATTCTACAAAATGCATCCTCCATTCCACTTGAACTTCATTATGAGGGTTGAAATGAGCTTTTACAGACCAGAAATATTAAAAAAATGTCATTCAGCATTCATTCACTTGGATCCTTGAAATATTTTCAGTATGGCAGATTGATAATCTCAGCCAGGTAACTATACTAGCTCGAACTTAAATACTTATTTTACCATTATAATATAGAATGAGGGGCATGGACTTCATCAGTTTTATTTTCAGATCTCTTACACCAAGAATTCAGCTGTTCAGTGAAAACAAAAATGATTTAGCTATACTCCAGATACGTTGAGGTTTTATTATTACTCCTGAACAAATAGGCCATAAAGCAAATCAGCAAAAAATGAGACTACAGAAATCTCAACATAACGTTACAGGCATTTACTTTACTAACAAGCATCTGATTTCTCACTAAACGCTTCAGAATTATTCTCCCAAGCTTTGCACTAGCAATTTATCTACATATCTGGTTGTTGTAACAGTTTTCAGAGCATCTTATAACATTAATCCATGAGCACACTAATAACCTTCTCCCCTTTACCAACCAACAACTACAAGCAATAATGACACATTCTGAAATCTCAAGTGCCCCATGCCTTAATGCCTTGCTGTCTAAAGTCTATAAATCATTTCTCAGTCTTGCTTACACATTCTATTAGGGGGCACATACTTCTAGCATACCTTTCAGTGAACATCCCTTATCTTGACAAGAGGAATACATTATAATATCATTAAAAGCATGACACGACCCCAAACAATGTTACTTACACAGGCCTGTGTGTTTATGGCATATATATATATATATATATATATATATATATATATATATATATATATATATCAAGATATATCTGACAATGTGGGCCCTAGAGTATATAAATGTCTTCCTTCTCATATATAGTGCATCAATGTGGCTCTGTCTTTACGAAACAAGCAATGGGCATACACTTCTTTTATCACAAGCCACATATATTGAACTTCCAATATATATATCTAGCTTAGGTATTGGAAAATGTCACAGCAATGCCATTAAGCAGGTTATTATATTTGTACCACAAATCATCCTAATGTTACAAAATGTATGTACCAAATCTTTTATCAGTCAAAAAAGTCCTGTTAGTTTAAAAGGAATTAAGAAAGGTTGTCACTTGTCTCAGCTTCTGTTTGTATTAGAGAGCAAACACTTTATTCTTTATATAAGTAATAGCAAACATATAAATGGACTCACTTCAGGACTTTTGTGTGCAGAGTATTTGTTTATTTTGAGGTCCAGGTTTTTAACTGCCTACCTTCTATTTGACAAATAACAACAGCCGGTAATCATTCGTGAAGTTTAGAATTTCAGTTAACTACTAATTCTCACAAGGAATCACAGCCAGACTCCAGATGTTTTTTAGATAAGGTTCATAGATTAGCACTACAGACTGTCCTTGTGGGACATTTAAGCCAATTACCCCATGTGAGAATCAAACCCTGCACCTTGTGTATGCAAGGTAAACACCATACCTATTATGACACCTTCTTTTACTCTTATGTTTTGTGGATCTTAGACATGTTACTCCTTATGGACAGTTATCGTAACATGGTGATGGGTCACGTATATCCCACTGAAGCAATGAGATATACTGTGTAAGTCAAAGGCACCCATCACAGACAAGTCATAGAAGAGAGAGAGCAGAGTAAATATAATTTACCTGTAGAAGTTAATGGCAATCTAGTCCTCATTCAAAACTCCCTATGGATAAAAGCAAGCACAAACAAGGCCTTGTTTGCTGAAGTCCTTGAGGTCAAAAATAGCCAGGCGGACTTGACTAACAGGCGGACTTGACTAAATGGCTAATCAATCACAGCAACAGACATATTAAGCTATTTGGAAATATCTGTAATGAGCAGACATGACTAAATTGGGTCAAACAATTAGAATGACTGTTCTGTTTAAACACAGAACATTTATAGAATGCTAGCTATATTTGTGGTTGATGAACAAACTTAAAATACTATTAAATTATTTTATTGTCTAACCATTTTAAATTATGTGAACAGCTTCCACTGATTCTATTACATTAACGATCAAACGCTATCAGTACTAAATGGTACTGGGGGTTGTGCCAAGATGGCAAACTGCTAACAGCACAAAGTCTTAGCGCTGCTTTATTTTCTTTTTTTCTGACAGGATTTTATTATACAAACTTAAGAAATACTTATTTTCTTATACATTTTGAGTCTTTTAAACAAATTTGGACAATTATTTGAAAGAAAAATCAAGTTTTTTTATGTTTTTTCTTTTATTTTTTTTCCTGTCAGAAGTTTTACTGACTGTTTTGATAGAATGAGCCACTCAAAGTGAACTCTCAAGACAGCTTGCTGAAAAAGGAATTGCAGTCTATAATGGGGAGTTATCCAGGAGCTTTCTGCCAAATCAGACAAACTTGAGCTCAAAATGGACACTATAAAAGAAGATTCCAAGAAGCAAACAAATGTTAAAAGAGATCATAAAACAACATTATGTTCAGATCTCAACAACAGAAGACGCATTAAATGACCTGGATAGCAGAATGGCAAAGAGTGAGAATCACACAGAATTCCTGTTAAAAGTAAATACTTTGCTTGTGGAAAAACTAGAGGGCCTAGAAAGTACATCAAGAAATAATATTAGGAGACATGGAATACCAGAAAAGGAAGAAGGAAACAATATTTTGCAGCTTTTAACACTGGATGCCTAAAATTCTGAATCTACCAGGAGCTCTCTCTTCTGGTATTGAGAGAGCAATTAGATCTCTTTCAACTTCTTCTTTGAAGAAAAATCCTCCGGTCCCAGATCTATTATTGTAAAATTTCTCTCCAGCCAAGACAAGGACCTGGTACTGAAGACTGCTTGGGCTAATTTTCCGATAAAATAAATAACACACTTGTTTACTTTTGGTTAGTGTAAACCCCGCTCCGCGAGCACTCGCTTTGCTTGTGCTCGCTCCGCTTTCCGCCCTGCCCCTTATTCCCACCCGCCCCCAGTACTCATACTTTTATAACCTCAAACCACTCCCCCTACTGTCCACTAACTTCCTGTACCTCACTACCGACCTCTAAGATCAAACGGAATATGACACCACCCAGGAAGCTTATCATACTAACTCTTTTTCCCCTCCTACTTGTCCCTTACATAGCTACCCTATATGAAACCTGGTCTTACATAGGCTTCCACCACCCAGGCTACCAAACCAACCCCTCCCCCATAATTAACAACAGAGGCCATGACTCAGCTCCCTACTCACCCTCCTTGTTAGAACTCGAACGCTATGTAATTATCAAACCTACCAATATTAGGCCAAATGATAAACATTACTACAAACTTCTACTCAAAGCCCTCAAATTCATTACCACTCTGAATCACAGACTAGCCACAGATGGTGATATCCACCCCAACCCTGGCCCTTCCCCTCCACTCAATTCTAATTCCACCTTATCCTCCCCTCCACTTCTCAATCTAAACTCTAGACCCTTTAACTCTCTTCTGACCTGTCATCTAAACATCAGAAGTGTAAACAAGAAGATTCACAACCTACATGCCCTTTTAGCTACTTGTTCCCCAGACCTACTATGTCTCACAGAAACCTGGCTTGAACCAAGTACGAAAGACACACAGATAATCACACCAGGGTATGATATACTAAGAGCAGACCGAATAACTCGAAGGTATGTGTAGCCATACTCTACAAAAATACATTACAAATCTCCCTTGCCTCTCCAGAACCCCTCCTAACAAACAATGCCGAAATTGTACTTGTAAAACTTCAACCAAACAAACATAAAAGCATAAATATAGCATGTATTTACATCCCCCCAGGCAACAAAAATAACAAAACCTTAGACTCACCCCCAGGAATCCATAGTGTTAGGTGACTTCAACATCGATTGGAATTCCTTCTCATCTAGCTCCCCATCTAGCAGCATAAATCTACATGGCTTTTCTCAGCTCATATCCACTCCTACCAGACTAGGTAACCCCCAAAACAAAGACAGCATCCTGGACTAGATCCTTACTAATAAAGATCCTGACCAGTACTCAGCAGGTACTCACCCAGAGGACATGAGTGATCACTTACTCACCTATGTTATCAAATTCAAGAAAATCACCCCTCTTCTTACAACCATAAAAAAAATCAGGAACAATAATAAATTCAATGCCTCCATTTTTCAAACTGAACTTAAAGCCCACAACTGGACAATACTCAAGTCTCTTCCTCTTGAAGAGGCAGTTATCTACTTCAACACCACCTTCCTCAAGATTCTAGATTCCCATGCTCCAATACGGTCCATTAGAACTAAAACCAAAACCTCACCATGGCTCTCTAAGGAAACAAAATCCAAAAACCTATCTAGAAACAAGATGTGGGTCACATGGCGTACCTCTAAAGACCCACACTCCAACCAAACCTTCCGGCAACTTAGAAATGAAACTAAAAGAATGATCTTAAATGATAAAAACGCCTTCCTCCACCTCCAACACAAACACCTTAATAATCCACAAAAATTCTGGGCAGGCTTAAACAAGCTCCTGCACCCAGGCCAGGCAACCACCCCCACTCCAACAACTTGCAAACAACAGTGCCCTGTAAACATTGCTAACACATTCAATAGTTTCTTCACAGAAACTATACAATCCCTGGCCACACAATTCAAACAAACAACCAGCCCACTCCACTACCCATGCCAGCAGAATACTACAACTACATCAGATCATCTATTTACCTTCGATCCAGTACCCATATCCTCTATAACATCTCTTCTTAAAAAAACTAAAACCCACTAAGCTAGCAGCTGACCTTCTCCCAGCTGAGTTTCTGCAAAAAGCAGCTGACGCCATTTCCTATCCCGTCTCCATAATCATAAACCATACCTTGTCAGAAGCCTTCATCCCCTCCATATGGAAAATGTCCCACATTATTCCTCTCCATAAAGGTGGTAGCTCACTAGAGCTAACCGAATACAGACCTATAGCTATACTCTCACCCCTGGCCAAAATTATGGAAAAGTGTGTCCACAAACAACTGATGGAACACCTCACCAAAAATAAAATTCTAGCTAACTCCCAACATGGCTTCAGGCCAAATCACAGTACCACATCAGCCCTACTATCCTTTTCTAATACCATCAATAACTTCAGAAACAATAATAAACTATCATCTGCTCTTTTCTTAGACCTCTCCAAGGCCTTTGATATGGTGAACCACATTCAACTCCTCCATACATTAAAAAAACTATCACTCAGCAATTCCACGCTGAAATGGTTCCAATCCTACCTGTCCAATAGGCAACAGGCTGTTCTATGGCAGGACAAATTATCCACATGCCTACCTGTTACACTTGGAGTTCCCCAAGGATCTATTCTTGGCCCTCTTCACCATCTTTGTTAATGACCTGCCCACAATCACCCCCCCATGCCACATGCTTTCAATATGCAGATGATTCGACTATCATCAGTACTGCCTCCAACCTGGCAGACCTCACTGCTTCAACCCAAGACACCTTCAACCTAATAGAAAAATGGTTCTCAAATCGTCAACTAGTTCTCAACCCCAACAAAACAAAACTACTTACTTTCTCACCCACTAACAAGACTCTTCCCCCCACCTTCTCTATTACATCCTCCAATGGAATCACTATATCACCAGAAGCTCACACAAAGCTATTAGGTGTTACCATTGATAACTCCCTTAAATTTGACACCCATTTCAATCTAACCATCAAAACCGTCAATAAAAAGCTTGGCTCTCTCTATAAAGTAAAACACTTTCTCACTCCTCACGCTAAAATTACAATTGCCAGCGCACACCTACTATCAACTCTTTTCTATGCCTCCCCCCTCTTTACAAACCTAAACAAGACAACCCTTAAACTTGCTTCTTGTTACAATCACATAGCTAGATTTGCCACAAATTCCACCTTTAGAACGCACCACTGCACTAACTTGAAGCAACTAGGGTGGTTAGAGTTTTCCAGCCAACTCCATTTCAACCACCTCAAAACGGCTCACCAGATACTGTAGCACCCAGAGAAAACACCAGCTATGAAAAACATCATTCACCCCTATATTAACCTGCAATCTTTACGCTCCTCCAATAAGATCTTAGCTCAAACTACCAAAGCCAATAATTCTGCTGGGGATTCTCTATTCTCAAACTTTGTAGGTAAAATGTGGAACTCCCTACCGACCATGCTCACCTCAGAACCTTCACTCCTACAATTCAAAAAAAAGCTTAAACCCCATCTCAATACTCTCTGGCAATGTCCCTGTTCCAAACCTGATTAACCACTATCATTTACCCTTCTCTTACCTCACTATCCTTAACTGCTTAACAAGGCGCCGCCTTTGTAACTGACCTATGTTTTTTTATATGCTGCTGTTATTTTTTTCCCAAGATGTGATGTATCTTTATATTGTATTTAGAACTCAACTATCTTCCTTTTTTGCATTAACAATGTTCATATGTCTGTTATGTACCTGGAGCTTTTCTCCCCGGGCCTCCGCTGAAAATGGACATGTATCCAGTCGGACTCTCCCGGTTAACAAATGTAAAATAAAAATAAATAAACACTATCAGGTTTGACAATGACTATACTGCATCTGTTATGACCTAAAGGAAAGCATGTATTCCATTCATAAAATACTTAAAGAAGCTAAATATTACAGCTCAACTAATCTTTCCAGCCAGAATTAGAATCTTTTAACCAAAAGGAAGAAAACTTTTAATTCTCTGGAAGATGCAGTGGTCTTTTCTCAGAAAAATAAACTTTTTGATCAATCAGAAAATATGGATTGAACTCTTGTCAGCTTAAAGAGACAAGCTACATGAATTGGCTGGCCTTTGAATGAGAAAAATAGCAAAAAAAAAAAAATTAAAGAAAGGTAATGTTCTCATTTTCTATTTTGCGTAAATAACTTTCTCACAGACATTCAATTTTATCATCTATTGCAGTTTGTCCTCAAATGCAACAAAACCAACATTTTTTATGCTTTATCCAAATACCTTTTCTATAGTATCTGAAATAGTGTATAAACATTATTATTACTATTACAAACAAGTCCCTTTATTATTTTATTTTAATTATCTCTAACATTATTTCCAAACATTGAGAGTAGTGTTTATGTGGTGGGAGGTTGTATTGACAATATCTGAGATAGTGTGTGTGTATGTATATATATATATATATATACTATTACTATTAATTATAAGTCTCGTTATTATTTTATTTAAATCCTCGCAAACATTATTTCCTAACAGAGAGTAATGTGTATGTGGACGGGGGTGTATATTAACATGTTTAACTAATATACTTAATTTATATATACTTTCTATACACAATTTCAAGTAATCCGTTTTTTATTTTTGGTTATTCTATCTGGTGAATGTGGCTGTATGTGAAAAGCTTTATATATATCCAGAGGGTGTTGCATTGAATGGTTTTGGCTGCATGAAAATCATTTATATACATTACTTTACTTTCTTTTAACAGATTTTACTTGACCAGTGTTTGTTCATTACTTGGGCTCTTATTCAAAGAATTGCAGCTGTCATTGACTGTTTTTACAGTAAATGCATCTTTTATTCCCTTTTCCTGCCTAGTATGAGTTAAATTGCTTTACAATTTTTTACACATGCCTCAAGCTGTTTTTCAACTTACAACAGTCTAGATTCCATGTTCAGGCTGCCTGTGCTGCAGGAACTTCATTAGGAACTTTAACCTCATTTGCAGGCAGTGTACTTTTTGAATGTTAAAACAAGCAGCAGAAAAACAAAATATATTCACAGGCTCATAGGTGTGTACTAGGCTAATGGCCCTGGAGCCTTTACAAGCCTTGCCCATAGAAGTGCACTGGCATTGTGCCGCCCGAAATTAGTTTCCAGTGCCTCTATCAAGTAAAGTGACTGGAGTGATCCCTGGGGTGAACTTTCTATTTCCCATCCACTCATCAAGATTTCTCTTGAAGAGGGCCAGTGAGGTGCTCTGCTTGACATGCATGGTCTATTCCACAGCATGGGCAGTCTCTGGGTTATGAACCTGTCCTTCCAACATGTTTTGTTGATTGTGGTAATGAGGTTGAGATCTCTGGAGTGTGTGGTGCAGAGGGATTGGGATTTCTTTAGATGTAGCAATTCTAAAAGAGCTGTGTCTGGCTTTGTAAGTCAAGCAGAGCTCGCCTCTTAGTAGACAATATGAGACAGAGAATAGCTGGAGTTTTTTGATTCTGTCCATGGAAGCCATGTGTTTAAGGCCTAGAATCCTCTTCGTGAGGTAATTTTGTGGCCTTTCCAGCTGTTGTGTGTGTCCTGTGAGGTACATGCCAAATGGGGCATTATACTCGATGAGTGCCCTAATGAGAGAGGAGTAGAGAGAGATGATGACCTTTTTCTTCCTGAATGCAAAACCCTTGCTAATGAGATGTGTCACATAAGACTTTCTCACAGTGGCAATGTGGTGGTTGAAGGAGAGATTGCTGTCAACCTGTGTCCCCAGATCTCTTATAACGTCTTCAGTTTTCAGTGGTCTCCCATAAATGGGGTAATTAGTGGGAACTGAGTTTTTCCCAAAGGGGATGTCAACATTTTTTGGCATTAAGCTTAAGGCCATGGTTTCAACACCAGTCACTGGTCTCAGTGAGGCCTTTCTGTAGGATGTCTACATCACTTGGGGAGTTAATACTGGCTCCCAGCTTGCAGTCATCTGTGAACTTGGTCAGCAAGAGTTCCTCCATGTTGGCCTGGACTTCTGAGAAGTAGATGCCAAACAGGACAAGACCCAGGACCAATCCCTGTGGGACTCCACATATGACTGGTCGGCAGTCTGACTGAGTTCGCTACTTTCACACTGCGGGTTCTATCTGTGAGCCAGTTTGCAACCCACCTAGTGATATAGGGGTTGATGCCTAGTTTGGTGAGTTTATCATTAATTCCTGAGTGGGGACTGGTATCAAAGGCCATGGCCAGATCGAGGTAGGCTGTATGAATTACCTTGCCATCATCGACAGCTCTGGTGATTGATGCAAAGAAGTCAACTGGGTTGAGCAGGCATGATCTACCTTTCACAAAACCAAACTGCATGGGATCTAGAGTTTGGAGATTCCCTATATCTTTGTTAATTAGGTCCACACTGATGCACTCCATAGCCTTATATATCAGACTCGTCAAGCTAATGGGGCTATAATTCCCAGGGTCTGTAGTCACTCCCCCCTTTATGGAGAGGTATGACTGTGGCAGTGCTCCATTCACTAGAGACAAAGCCTGAGATGAGGCTGTGATTGAACAGGGCCACACAGATGTGGTGCCAGTTCACTTTATAGTTCATGTAGAACACATTCAGGAATATTGATGGGTCCCATGGAAGCTGTATTCTTAGCCTTGGACAATGTAGCTTTAACCTGTGCTGCAGTAATGCTGGGTGACGGGCATTCCTCCAGTATTGTGATTGGTCCATGGGGAGGATAAAGTTGGCACTGAAACTGTCAGCCAGTATGTTAGCAATATCTATTGGCTCAGTATAGGAGGTACCATTGTGCAGTAACTCAGAGAAAATCTGGGTATTGTCGTGGAGATTTCTGATATAACTACAGAAGGCTTTGTGGTTGTTTTTAGTGTTTGCTGCAATTCTTTCATAGCTGGCTTTAGAGGTTTTGATAAGGGATCTCAACTTTTTTGTTGAGGCTAATAAGGGAGTTTTTCCGGTCTTGGGACATCACCTTTTTCTGCAACAGTTTCTTCCTTCTGCTGTAGACTTTATTAATGGTAGAGGACCATCAGATTGGCTTCCTTTTTTTGTAGGAGAGCATCTTGGTTCTGTTGGGAATGGCTAGTTCCATGCATTTATGTATGTGTTCGTACAGTGCATTGGTGTATGATTCGGCAGTCATGCATCTATTTTCCATTGACATGGGTGCTGTGAAGTTAGCCAGCGCTATTTTTAGGAGCCTAAAGTCAGCTTTGGAGAAGTTTTTCATGGTAGTTACCTTTGTGGGGGGTGTGGGTGAGATGTGGATTTCCATGGTGATTAGTTTGTGGTCGGATCTAACCAGGGAGGAATTGACTATTGGTGTAGAGCTCTGGTTGCCCATGTTAGTAATAACCAGGTCAAGGATGTTGCTTCCTCTAGTGGGGGTAAGAATGAGCTGGTCCAGGACATTGGAATTGATGAATTCCAGGAAGTGTTGGGCCAGTTTATTGGTGCATGAGTAGTTTTCCCAGTTGCTGGAGGGGTAGTTGAAGTCATCTTGTATGAGCGTGTTGAGTTGGACCCTAATAGTTTCCAGGGTGCTTAGGAACATGGAGTGAGAGACTTGGAACATGGTTGGGGACCTATAGCAGGCTATGACCTGAATCGCCATCTTACCCAATGTTAGTTGCACCTGAAGTATCTCAGATGAGTTATGCTGGGTTACTAGTCTGGAGGTGTGCATATCCTTTATGAATATGGAGACTCCACTGCCTTTGGAGCTTCAGTCCATGGTCTGGGGCTGAAAGGTGTGGAATGAGTTATAGCCTGGTAGCACAGGGGAGCTTTCTGCTGCTTTAAACCAGATCTCCATTACAGCACAAATGTCGATGTTCTCCATTTTGAGGAGTGCTTCGAGCAAGTGCATCTCGAGATTTAGACCTAGCGTTGAGCTGCAAGACCCATAGATTGCATTTTATAGCTGTTATGGTGGTAATTTGGTCTTAGGAACACTGCCTAAAAAAATCACTATAGGGGTGGCAAGAGCCTTATCCAGTATCCAGAAACCCAGGGGTGACAGATGCAGGCCATCTCTGGCAAACCATCGAGGTTCGTCAGTCATGCCATCCCAAGCAGACAGATACTGAATCCCCTTAGAATGACACCAGAAACTTAGCCAATTGTTGAAGTCAATCATTTTCTGCTTGTACTGCGGTATAATTCTGGGTGATGGTAGGATGCTGCTCAGGGCTAGGCTCATACCTGCCTGGGCCACATAATCCGAAAGCTCCTCCATGTCTCTTTTCATGTCATCCAGCAAGGTGTGTCTCAGGTCATTCACACTCACATGGACAGTGACAGAGGCATACTTGTACTTGTGGAGTGACCTGAGTGCGTGTGTTATGTGTCGGATTCCGGCACCTGATAGACAGCTGACTGTTACCTTCTCCTTATTCAGCCTAGTGAGTGAGACATCAGTGTGCCTCACTATCGAATCACCTACGATTAGTGCATTGGGCAAGCTTTTTTGCCTTTTGGGCTTAGGTTGAGGGGCACACTGAAGGTGAGCTATGTTGTGGTGGTTGAGTGCGTTTCTGCCTTGGAGGTCTCTGCTGTTTGAGTAGATTTCTATTGAGAGCCTCTGTGAAGGTGGGTGTGTGGTTTGCGTTTTTATGTGAGAGCTGTGATGGTGGGTGTTCTGGACGGCTAGGTGTTGCATGTGATACGGTGCAAGTGTTGACCTTCTCGGTCTTGGCTTGAGAGTGCATGGCTTCTAATTTGGATATATAAGTGAATCTCTCACAAGTCTGAGTGTTTGGAGGTAAGAGGAGAGGGTTGTCTGTATACATGAGGCAGTTACTACACTGCCTCAGAATGCCCAAGTTCACCAGCTTAATAAGAGAAAGCACAGGGAACTGACCTTTAGACATGCCAGGCGGGATGGTCATTATTACTAAGTACTGGAGCTGTTTCCTTATATATTCCTTTTACAGAAAATATGTCATTCAAAGTGTCTGAGTCTGTACAGAGCGCAGCCAAACATTTTACTGGGAAACTAATACATAGACCCTGAAAATTTAAGGCTGAAGTATTTCGGCAGATATTCTGAAGTTAGAAAGAAATCAAGCAGTATTTACTGAAAGTAATGAATTAGCTTGTCAAGAATGATGAAAAGAGGGGAGTCACATGAATGGCTACTGCCTGGCTACTACTAATGCTGGTCTCAGCACAGCTTCACTCTGTTGGGATACAATACTCCTTTGCTTCTTCTCTGACCAGAAGCAGTCTTAGCACAAATCCCAAGAACAGAAGCAAGCATTTAAAATTAATCCAGTTAATTTTAAAACATACCCATGTAGTTATGTGCATTATCTTTTAAAATGTGGAATAATGAAAAGAAGAAAAGGAAAGAAGAATGCAGTGGGAAGAAGAAAAAGAAGATACCTGCAGACTTAAAGACACCTGGTACTAATCTCCGTTTAGTGACACCTTGTGGTCACCCCAATTATAGTTCAGTGAAAGTTGTATCCTTTATACAAGTACAGTGTAAACATAATGTACTCATGCAGCAGATCATCACCGCAGAGAGGAATATGTCATTTTTAGTGAGGAAAATGCGTGTATATTACTGGATTTAATGTGTCATGAAAGAAGCTGAAAAAACTAATATAACTTCAATAATAATGAATTAGATAGTTACTGCTAGCCAAAATACTTCTTATAAACAAAGAAGTACCTAATAGAGTAATGGAATTTCCTCCAGGTTCTCTGGTTCTGTAACATGCTACCTATTATATTGTATATACAAATATTTACACACTGTCAGACTGGATATTTGATTATTCAATCTAAACATTTCAAGACTGGGCATTGTGAGTCGTGACATTTTAAAAGGTTACTTTTCTTAACTTATCCATTATTGTCACGCACCTAATATATTATTTCGTACCCACATTTCATTTATACAAGTACAAACCACTGACTTCTTTGTTAGCTATGTCTTATATTTCTGACATTTTCTAACTTTTGAATTGTTCAAGGGCTATCTGGCATTTTCTACCTGGGCTCCCTTGGAATACAGATTTCTCACAAGAATAGATAGTTTCATTAAATAAGATCTAATAAGCAAAATATCTGATCTGCTTCTTGCAACAGACAGTGGAACACCTAAAGGTTTAATCTCATAAAAATATAACAAACACATAGACCATGGGTGATCCTCAGATATCGGAAGACCTGAGATATAATACAAAAAGGTAGTTAGTGGAATACAGAATACTTAGAACTGCATAACATGAAGGGAGCTGATAGCATAGTAAACAGAAAATTAATCATCTGAAAGTTGGTTAAATGGGAACACAGGTTGACAGCAATTTTACCTTTGATCATCATGTGTTCACAGTAGTAAGAAGGGCATTCTATATTGCTAATACTATAAGTAAAAGCATTGCATTATATATATATATACACACACACACACACACACATACATCATCAATTTTATTTATTTACTCCATAGAAATGATTAAATACTAGGCTATTTACAGTATTTCTATAGTAGGATTAAACAGAAGAAATGAATATATAAAATGTCTTAAAATCGCAAAGTCCAAAGCATATACAGGAGCAAATAGGCAGTCCACCAATGGGTGAATAAGTAATACAATCCAAAATACCAGAACGAACTCAAAACTGGTACAAGTATAAAAAAACACCTTTTATTCGAACAACTAGTAAGCGCTTTCACCCTGAGGCTTCATCAGACTACAAACCAGCAAAATCTTCTTGTCCTTATAAAGGGAGGAATGGAACTAATTAAACAATTAAACTCATAAAATCATTAAATTCAATTAAACATTTAAAGCAATAAGCATGCACATCTAAAACAATGTATGTGTAAGCATAAAAACACTTTCATGATAAATAGTAATACCTTACACAAATAAAATCAATTAAAATCAAAGACTAAGCCAAAACATTATGTTTAGGTTTGAATAGTCTTCTCTTATGTAAAAATGGATGTAAACATACTTTGTCATTCAACCCTGGTGGTTTATCCGCTCTACAGCGGATAATCCAACGCATTTCACATTCCTCAGTATAGTTAGTTAAATTACCCCCTCTACCACTAGATGTAATGCTTTGCATGACAAAAAACTTAAAATTATGTAACGGCCCATACTGTTTATAATGTTTGGCAAGAGCATTTTGTTCAGAACCAACCCTAATATGGTAAACATGCTCCCTGACGCGTTCTCGTAACTGACGATTCGTTTTACCTATATAGAATGATGTGCATTTTACACATCTAGCAAGGTAAACCACATTTTCACTTCTACAATTAGTTTGGGTTTTGAAATAATAGCTATAACCTGTAATAGGATGTTGAAATACATTGTCAGTGTCAATATACTGACATTGTCTACAGGAATTACAAGGAACAGTGTTGTATGTGGAAATGATATTTCTAGTGTTTAAACTACATGAGTGATAACACAACCTCTGTTTCAAGTTCATCTTATTCTTATACAAGAACCTTGGCTGACAACCCACCACATTACTAATATCATTATTTAATGATAGAACATCCCAGTGCTTCATAATAATATTCCTAATTACTTCAATGTCACTCGTAAAATATAACGGTACTTTCAGTCCATCTACTTCTCTTGGTGGTGTAATAAATACACCATCCCCATTCTCCGAGAAGTAAGGACAAGCTCTAGAAGTCCATAGATCATTTACTATAGAAATAGCTTTATCCACTTCTATCTGTCTATAACATCTTTCCTTAACAAACACAACACAAAAGCTCACTCACACACGCACATTCTCCAATCCCTCACACACACTCTAACTCACACTCAAAACCCTTACAAAACACACTCTTACCTGACATAACACCTACATCCACACACGGCACCGAGCACCACCAAAACACAAACCCAGACATTATGTAGCGTAACTTCATAACCGCGAATTCAACATATTTTCGAGATATATTCAAATTTGCGATTATGAACGTTCGCTATTTGTAACATTCGACTTTATAGCTTTGAGATACTGAAATTCGACATTTCAGTATTTCGATGTTATAAAGTGAACCCATATATATATATATATATTTATTTTATCCCATACGTATAACTTCGCACTAAGTTTTTTATTCACACCTCAATAGATGATAAAGTAATTATATCAAATCAAGTGTATGACTAATAATTTATCTACCTCATAAGACTCTAACTTGAAAATGCAAAGGATAGAATAAACTTCATTTAATCCTGGATAATGACATGCGCTCGTGCGCAATTGCCAGCAAAATTCAAGGCACTCTAATAAGAGTGAATCTGGTCCCCCTCAGCCATCAGGTATTATAGAATCAATAGCTCTAAATTTAAACTTATGGTCAGTGAACTCAGCTATATGTCTAGCCAGCGTACTCTCCTATTTAAGCTTCCTGATCTGGTATAAATGCTCATATACCCGTTCCTTGAATCTCCGATCAGTTTTACCAATGTAAAACGCAGGGCATTGTTGACATTGTGCAATGTATATCACTGATTTAGACTGACAATCTAGTTTGTACCTAGATCTGTATAAATGTTCCCTGATGGTAAAATTTTGCCCAATATCCATGTACTGGCAAAAGTGGCACATGAAGCATTTGAACATACCTTTCTTCTTACTATTCGTTAATGTTTTAGATTCAAAAAGGCTCTACAAGTTCTGACCTCATTTAAAGACTACACAAGGTGGTTCTTGAAGTTTACTCCTCAGCACTAGGTCTCTGCCAATTAACCCCCAATTTTTATTAATGATATAACAAATCTCATAGCCATTGATACTAAATGGGGTAGTCAAACTCAACCACCCACACTGATTTATGTTTAAATTCTCACCAACATTGATGTTCATAGGGTCAGAGCTGCTCTTGTGACACAGAATTGGTTTATATACACCAAACCACCTCTTGTCCTGTACTTCCATCAGCAGTTTACCTACTAGGGAGTCTGAATATCATCTCTTAACAAACATCTCCCTAAATGTGTCACACTCTGCCAGAAAGTCAGTGTCATTAGAGACCATGCATGCAGCCCTAACTAACCAACCCTTAACATCTGATTTTTTTTGAAACAGCAAAAATGCATTCAAATAAGTTTCCTTTCTAAAAATATTTTCTGCATAACATTAATTTGTTTGATCTTTACTTAAGTCAACATCCAAGTATGCTATTCTGTCAGTGCTGAAACTATATGTAAAAGACAAAATAAAAGTTCAGCTGTCTGTGCACATGAACGGAATTTTCCTCTGTTCTTTTTATTGGAAAGAAAACGGGCAATTGAATGGATTTGTTAATGGAAATCAGCTTAGGCATGACAGAAGAGTTGGTTAGTACTATGGGATACCCTTTTTTTTGCAGAATATTAAGAATGGTTCTTTGGATAGGAAGACCCGCAACTCAGAAATTCACCTAGCAGAAGTAATATTCACCAATTTCATAATTTTTCAAAACAATACAGTAGCTGAATCAGCTGGTTTAAATGAGACCAGGGTCAACTTTTCTAAGACATAGTTAACATCTCATGGTGGAGCTGGAGTTACTTCTTTTGTCTATAGCATAAGATGGACAGCTCCCTTTACGCACTGTTTTACAGAAGACCTTGGAATTCAAGGGTGGGTGGATCCATGGGGGAAAAAGTCTGAAATTGACAGAAGCATGCATTTTGAATGATATATAAACTATGTCAGTTTTGTAGAGGTCTGACAGATATTGTACGGCCACAGCTACTTTTTTGAATTGTTTGGGACCAGGTTCCTGGACTAACATAACAAAGAGAATATATATATATATATATATATATATATATATATATATATATATATATATATATATATATATATTTATTAGACTTAGTACTCAGTAATAATGTCTTTTTTATTTCAGAATAGATATTATTTACAAAAATGGGGGGGTTGCCATGAGCACCCCCTGTGCTAATAGTTACGCTAATCTTGTTGTATACTATTGGGAACGTAACTATTTGTTTAAACATGTACAATTTAGGAAAATAAAATTATACAAGAGATTTGTGGACGACGTTCTTTTTGTCTGGGAAGGCACAGAGGCAGAATGTATTAGTTTCATTAAAGAAGTAGAAACTACTACTCCTTTCTTAAGGTTTACTGCAGAAACTTCACATGTACAGGTACATTTTTTAGATTTGACACTTAAATTTAATCCTGAGGGTAAGATTGTTACTTCATTGTATAGGAAACCTACCTGGAGGAATACACTACTTCGATATGAAAGCATGCATCCCAGATTTACCTTTCAAGGGATTGTTCTCAGTCAATTACATAGGATAGTTAGGATATGCAGTGATAGCACTGTCCTAAACTCAGAAATTAATGAACTTGAGATATTATTCAGAGAAAGAGGATATTCTAAAACTTTAATCACTCATTGTAAACAAAAAATTTTTAATAACATGAGTAATGGGTCTTGCACAGCACATTGTGATGCGAGACAGATATCTCATAATAAGAGATACAGAAAAGGAAAGTTCACAGAGAAATTATCTTATGTTACTAAATATACTAGTGACATTGTTTGTCTTAATAGAATTATTAGTAAAAACTGGAATGTATTAGTTATGGATTCTTTTACTAAGACCATAGTAGGTGATTACCCTAGTTTCAGTTACAGAAATTGTAACAATTTAAAACAGCTACTCTGCCTAGAGAAAACTTGCTTATAAGAACTACACCACAAGGTACCTTTTCATGTGGCCATTGTCACATGTGCCCAGACATCTCCAAGAATCTCTATTTTTCAGGTTTACACAGGTTTTTTTACATTCACACCACAATATTATAGTGACTGCAATAGTGTTAATCTTATTTATTTAGCAACCTGTGACAATTGTGATGCATTCTATGTAGGCTTGACTAAGAGGAGACTTCGAGATAGGATTTATAATCACTGTTATGATATTAAAAAAGGACATGAACGCAATGCCTTAGCCAAGCATGTATTAGAATTTAAAACTCACACTTTTAGCTTTAAAGTCTTGGAGATGGTAGCTCAAAACCCTAGAGAAGGTGATAATATTAACCAATTGGCAATTATTGAATTGAAATGGATCTTTATCTTGAAAGCACATATTCATCCAGGCATTAACCAATTTGTCTCCATTAAACCTATTTTAAATAATAGAAAATTATAAAGAGGTCTTTTACATTTATTTTTATGTTCATATTCACTTTTTATTCACAGTTCACATTTTTATCTGGTTTGACTGTTATGTATTTTTTACATATATTTTATTTATTAATATGGTCTTATAGATTAGATATATTTGATACTACTCTTATAATATTTATAATATTTATGATAAAGAATATATAATATAAATACGTTTATCCTTCATGACCTATGATGCTTGAATCGTGGTTATATATATATAAAATTTTGTATGCACTAGAATAATCTGATAATGCTTAGGGTTGTGTATATATATATATATATATATATATATATATATATATATATATATATATATATATATATATATATATATATATATTTATATCTTAATTTTAAAAAAATATTTTTTCATAATGAATTAAAGTGATTTGGACCATTTATAATTTTTCCCTTATAATTTATTTATGACATTTAGTAATACATTGGGAATATTGGTCAGTAATATTTGAATATACTCTTACAAGATAATGTTAATAATTGATGAATTATAATAGTAATAGATGAATATTTGATATATTTGCTTTGGTAACTTTTGTCTTTCATACTTTCCTTGCATTAGGCATGTATATAATATTTCATCTTGAACATTTCTGCTCGTTGCACTAAATGCACTTTATTAAATGTAGCGTCACGCTGTGAGCGGTTTACATGATGCTACTCTGAATACTTTGAATTTTAAACATATGGTCTGATTCTGATAGTTTTATGAATTATGCAGTTTAATTTCATTGGATGATAAGCTACAGAACGGAATATTATTTCTGTTAGTATATTTGGACAATTTGAGCTAAGTTTTGAAAAAACAATAATAATACAAGCTTAATAAAGGTTTGGATGCTAAACGCACTTTATTAAATGTAGCGTCATGTTGTGAACGGTTTTCATGATGTTACTCTGAAAACCTTGAATTTTAAACATATGGTCTGATTCTGATAGCTTTATGAATCATGCAATTTAATTTTATTGGATGACATGCTACAGAACGGAATATTATTTCTGTTTGTATAAATGGACAATCTGAGCCAAGCTTTGAAATAATCATAACAATACAAGCCTAATAAAGGTTTGGACGCTAGTCTTTTAAAGATTCTCAGAATGTTTATGCGTCAACAGACTATATAATTTTGTAGCACATCTTTTAAATAACGCGAGAATACAGATCTATGGCTTGTATGCATTATACTTTATAGCTCTTAATGCACCTTGTATAATAGTAGCGCATAGTTTCGCCACTATTGAAATGACCATAACAACGTTTCCTAGGGAACAGACTTTTTAAGATGTTTCACTGACACATTCACGCCATATAACTATCTAATATGTAATACTCTAATTTGGGGTTTGAATGAATTATTGAGTTTTCCAATGTCTTTCTTAATTTCTTTTTTTCTTCTTTTTTTGTAATGTTTATAGGTTTTAAATACATTAATATTTATGTAAAATGCGGCTTTGGACTGTGTTGTAAAGGGTTCATTTTTTTGCATCTAACAGGATCTGTCACATATACCTTTAAATGAACAGATCAATCAATTAATCAATTAGTCAGTTAACTTAATTGTATTATTATTTTTGGCTTGCGCGCCAAAATGATCTGTATAAAATAACTGTGTCTTTATTTTAAATTTACATCTGAAGAAGCGTAGTTAGCTACGCGAAAGCGCTTATTTTCTGTATCCAAATAAAGAAATACCAATTTCGAGGTAATTCATCTCCTGTGGTGATTCCATCTGGATCTGCAATTATTATTATTATTATAATTATTATAACAGAGAGAATCTTTGCCATCTAGCTGTGTAAGGTTTCATTATGTTCTGTTTTCTAACATCCATTCAAATATTTAGCATGGTCTCAAAATACAGTTGCCTCATAGAAATAAATGTAAAATCATCTCTACTGTCAGCTTTAGAGTGATCAGGTTGGGATTTAAAGGAGACACTTTGGGTCAGAAGATCTGTATGCTGAGGTAGCAATTTCCACTTTCTTCTTGCCATGCTATTCAACACAGGCAACCAGTATTGCTTTGGGCAAATGGACACTACTTGAATCAGTTCTGGCTTTCCCCTTCTTTATTTTAAGAAGTACCCTCAGTATTAAGGGTATAGGATGTAATGCATAAGAAATATATCTGTCCAATTCAGGGAGAAGGCATCTTTTCTGTAAGCATCTGGAGCTGCTGTTTAGAGGATTCTCACGTAGGCCTTTTTCTGGTAAACTCCACATCCTGGTCAGATCCAAAAAAGTTATCCCTTTTGAGCATCCATTCATGGGATCTAGCTGACATCTGTTCTAGGTAACAAAGTAGAACAAGTTGTCACCAAACGTAGGGATCCTTGGACTAGCAAAATAACCAGAAATCCTACTGAAGTATTATTGATATGTAGACGAGGTTATGAAAATTTGTATGAATTAAAGGAATGTAGGAACCAAGAAAAGGCACAAATGGCAATATTTATAGAAAATGTAAATTGTTAGAATCATTTCAATTTTGAAAAAATGATTATAAATTGATTACATCTATACTGGCTAACAGAATGGCAAAAATGTCTCAAACGTGTTGCCAAAATTGATAAATATGGATATGATACAAACTGTTGTACAACCTGCAGTCAAATAAATGCATGCGTTTTACACAGCATAAATGCATGTCATTTTGCCACTTAGTTGTCATATAATATGTAATGATTTGCAAATTAATATTTCTGTTTAAAATTTAGCACTTATATGACATATGCAATTTGCTTTTATTGTGAAGTATCTTAAAACCAGCATGCTATCCATTCTTGCCATTTGTCATTGGAAATCTCCTGAGCAGACAAATATTAGCTTAGTGATACCATGATTCTATCTAGCAGCCTTAGACAATCCTAGTAATTTTTGGGAAATACTATTTTTGTTTATAATTTGAAACAAATTTAGTGCCACCAGATATACTTTTGATTCTAACACCAGTGTATAGCCAAGCATCTAAAGAACAATGTAAAAATCCTACATTTGTTTATAACTTTACATAACAATGTAAAAATCCTACATTTGTTTATAACTTTACATAACAATGTAAAAATCTTACATTTGTTTATAACTTTACATAACAATGTAAAAATTCTACATTTGTTTATAACTTTACATAACAATGTAAACATCCTACATTTGTTTATAACTTTACATCTTTATGATATATTACAAGTCATTTCAGGTATAATCTGAATGGAGGATTTGGGCAGAAAGGAAATTAATTAGTCTCCTGCTGCTCACAACTGAATGAGTTAATAATGGATGCTAAGACACTTTTTTTAAATGAAATGTACATGCCCTTGTAATGGGACTGACAAAAGAAACAGTCTTTTAGAAAAGAAAAAAATGCATTCATTATGATGCAGTCTCTCAATTATTATTTTAAACCAGAATCCATAGATAAATGGATAAAAACACAGACAGTCTGCAGACAGAGACAGAGAACATTAATGTATACATTAACCAAAATATTCTCAACTCATACTGAATCTAAGATGGCTGTGAGATCTGAAACATTTACCAGGAAATATCTATAATAAAGGCAAAGTAACTTCATGCATGACAATGTAGTCTATACTGATCAGTTAAGAAATGGTGTCATAATCTATATACATATTCGGGTCCACTTCAAAATACTGACTTTCAAAATCCCTAAACTCAAAATTCTGAGACCAAAATCTCTAAAACTCAAAATACTGAAAACACATAGAATACCAACACTTATTATATTCCAGCACAAGTACATGCTAAAACAAATAAAACACAAACCATATTACTCTTCTGCAAGTATAGGCAGCCCCCCCCCTGTGGGGAGCTGCACCCCCACACCCCCTGCTACTTACATATATCAACTCAGAGATTGCATTTTAGTGCAGTGAAGTGCAATCTCGGAGTTGATATATTTATGTAGCAGGGGGTGTGGGGGGCACAGCAACCCAAATGGGTGGTGCAGGGGGGCTTGCCCCCCTGCCTGTACTTGCAAAAGAGTAATATGTTTCTGTATGTAGTTCTGCTGCAATATAGTTGTGTTGCTGTACTGTGTTTTTTTTTTTTCAATATTTTGAGTTTCAGTATTTTCAGTTTTTAGTACTTTGACTTTTAGAGATTTTGGTCTCAGTATTTTGAGTTTAGGGATTTTGAAAGTCAGTATTTTGAAGTGGACCCACATATTCATACAGCCATACAGTCACACCATGCTGATAGCCTATATGACCATCAAGAAGTTTAACTACATGGGCCAAAGGTGTAAGGAAATATTTAACTAATCGCAAGGAACAGATTGCTTCCACATACCACAGATAAGAAGTTACTTACTCCTTTACAATGTACGAGTCTGGTTTTGAAGGTTACTAAGGAATTACCATATTTGACATGTGATGAGATTTTTGTTCCAGAAACCATTCACCTAGCGGGTATTTTGAACTTGCTGCTAAAGGCTTAATTCTGTAGAACAGGTCTTGTTTTACTGCATGCTTTAATCTATGTGGTCTTTCACAGCTAAAAAGCTAAGCAGAGATCTCTCCCACAGATGCTATAAAAGACAGAATAGATGGAGGGCCATTTAATCCTTTAAGATATTTTAAGGTGCGTAGACTTTTTTTTTTTTTTTTGAGGAATCTCCAAGGTCACTTGAATTGGTCATTATATGCTTACAGAGGTGCACACAGGAGACATTACATTCAATTATATGTGAAAGTAGAAGTATTACTTCTGTCTTCCTACAGGTGATACCCCATAGGATAAATGATTTTCTAACCATGACTGAGACATTGTGGTTAAACAAGAGTTAATTATTAACATTAGTATTCAGGACTGTGGTGAATGTGCTCTTTCTGAGAGTTATCATTTATGTGGCATATGGAGAGGCTGTCTGATTTCTCGTGGTAATATTTATATGACATACAGACAGCCCTGTCTAATTTCCCATGGTATTATTTATGTGCCATATGGACAGCCTGTCTGATTTCCTAAAGGCAACTATATTGCATTTCTTAGCATTTATGGAAAGACCATGACTAACACCCTAGGTATTGGTCCGATTTAGCTCTTGCTGATGAGTGGGAGAATCAGAATGGGATATGACAACTGTCAGCAAAGGTAGGGTAATCCTAGTGCTCTGACTTGTGCCTTTGCATCAATGAAATAGATGCCAAAGAGAGGAGGAACCAGGATGAAGCCCTACGGAACAATGCTGGCAACATTTTTCCAGAGTGAGTACTTTCACCTTTAAGTACAAGTTCCATATGTTATTCAGCCAATTTCAAATTCAGCAGACAACATAAGGATTTATATAGAATGGGGGTGAATTTATCTATGACATCTGCATGGGGAATGATTTCAAAGATCTTGGCCAGATCTAGGCAATCATTCTCAACAGTCTGGTCCTCATCCAGGACCTTGGTAAAATATATCATCTAAGCTGAGCAAACAAGATCTGTCTTTAGTAAATCCAAACATATTGTGGTGCAGGGCCTGAAATCACCTACATCATTGTACATTAGCTCAACTATTACAAGCTCTTGTATGTTACAGATCATATGAACAGGTTTATAATTACTTGGACTTAGCCGAGGGACCATCCATGTGCAGTGATACAACAATGATCATTATTCATGGATCAAGGATATAATCTCTGGAGTTATGTTGTCTAAAGTGCTACAGACGTTTGCCTAAATGGGACATTTTTCAGCAAAAAGCTGTCAATATTACTGGGACCTACATAGATGGAGTCATGGCTTTAGAAACTGCAGACAAGTGGGAGGAAGGATTGGTAGGAATGGGGACGAACTTTGTTGAGCGGGAGTGGATAAATCTGAAGATAAGTTGCCCATGAAGATATAAGCAAAGGTTTTGGAAGTCCATCTAGATGGAATAATTTGATACCATATCTGCCCAATATTCCATATAACTTGAGAGTATCCTAATACATCTGTATAAAATCTTGGGATTGATTTTGGCAGTAGTAGTAATCTAAAGCTCATAGCTGACCCTGCACTTCCTAATGGCACACTTAAGGGATGGAACTTTTCCTTTTATTCTGAAGTTTATGACCAGCTAATCTGATTAACTATACAGTTTTAAATCATCCACAAAAAGAAGGTCAGAAGTCTTTACATTTTGTCATTTCTGGGGGCCAGGTTTAGCCATGATCTAATCTGTTACATGCACAGCTTAGTGGGTTAAGGGCAAGACAAAACAACAGTGATGACAAAAAGTTACCCTGGAATATCATCCTTTGAATTTTTATCACTGAGATAATAATTTGTCCTTTATCATGGCTTAGCTGCATAGTGGTTTGCCACTGTTTCACGGTCACTATAATGTAAATGATCGATGTAGGGTGTACCTTATACATCTGTAAGGACTCCTTTAATCCATACATGTGGAATGCTGTGAAATGCATTTTTATAATCTATCTAGGCCATACTTAGACTCTTCCTGTTTTTACAATTCTCTATTATGACTTTATTTAACAACAAATAATCCTTGTTCTATTGCCATGATTGAGTTTTCTTCTAAAATAATAAACTCCTTCTACATCACTTCCAGTGTATAGTTTATACATCATTGGAAGGCAAGTTATTGGTCTATAGTTTTTAGGATATCCTGCAGGTTCACTCTTAAGGAGGAGTATATTTTTTTCTGCTGTTAACCAGGTTGGCATCTGTTTGGGGTGCACATATAAATAGTTCTTACTCCTGGCTAAAGTTTCATGTAAAGATGTTAATACTTTTAGCCAGAAGTTAGGTACTGCCTCTGAGCCTTGTTTTTTCCAGTTAGGAGCTCTTCTTAATTTTGCTTCAGTTTTTCTGTCTGTTACTTTATCCCATTTCATATCCTGTACATTTGAACTTCTTATTCTTTCTTTTACTTCTTCTGTCCGTTCAGAACCTTTGTTATGCTTGATAGGATTTTCATAGATATTTCTCCAAAATTTGCCTATTTCTTCTTTTTTGGTGGCATTTCTATTCCTTTTGCCTTTTTTCCCAATTTCCTATAAAACTTTTTTTGGATCATTAATAAATTGCTTATTTTGTACTTTTCCTTTATATTTATCTGCATATCTTCTATGTTTTTTCTGCTTGTACTGTTATTTTTAGTTTACTTGCAATAGTATACGACAGATCTTGGTATGTTCTAATAATGCACATTACTTTTATTGCATCTGTCTTTCAGAATATTTTTCTTGATCTGTTCCATCTTCTGTACTCTAACAGTGACACTTCTTGTTTTAATTGCTTTGATACTTCAGTGATAGGATTTTATTTCTCCCCTTCCATTCCCTTACTGCCCAGTGTTTTTGTGGTAAGATTTTATCTGTTATTAATTTAGCTGCACAATAATAGAAAGAATGTCTTTCGGCTTTTCCCGGTTTTTGATTGGCAGTGAATTTTTACGGTGCCGAGTTGCCAGCCTGACGCCCAACCTTCAAAGAAGGCACACCCATTCACGCACACACCTACCTGCACATCTTTATACGTCACTTGACCACGGAGAGGACATGCAGACTACACACAGAAGGCACTCCATCCGACAATCAAATGGGAGAACCTCTTGCTGTGAGGTGGCAATGCTAACCGCTGCACCACCGCGGCCCTGCTGCACAATAATATATCATATTTACTTCGATCTCTATGAATAGTCCTGATTACTGTGCTCATTTGTTTTATCAAACATGTAACATTTTGGGTCTTATTGACTTTCTGGAGTCATTTCTTTCATTGATTTTAATATGTCTAGCCACCTTTATTAAGTCAAGCAACTCTTCCTTTACATAATTTTCTTCTAAACTAAGTGCAGATTCTTTATCTGTTTCCTTCAGGCATTCTATAGAAAGTTCTAGAACATCTTCCTGTGCCATACTCTCTTCAGTTTCATCCTGTGTCATCCATTAGTCTTTCATGTGGGAAAACACTGGCCTATCATTTCACAACTTTAACTGCATCAGAGTTGGCAAAGTTTCTCTTTCTTCCCTCGCTGTGCAACTCCAGCTGAACTTTTCTACTGGTTTCCTACTTAAGGCTCCAAAGTATCTTAATATGGCAACTGATCAGATGCTTCCTGCTCCACTGGTTTCTCCTTAATTATTCCGCAGTGGTGCAGCGGTAGCGTTGTTGCCTCACAGCATGAGGTTCTACCGTTTGATTCTCAGCTTGGGTTGGGAGTGCCTTCTGTGTTGAGTCTGCATGTCCTCCCTGCGGTCGAGTGGGCGTTCGAAAGATGTGTTGAATGGGTGTGCCTTTGTTGAAGGTTGGGCTTCGGGGTGGCAACTTGACACCATAAAAACCAACTGCCAATCATTAGCGGACCGGAGTTCCGCTGTGGCGACCCCTAACCGGGAAAAGCCGAAAGACAAACGACATTATTCTATCATGCTGTGATATTATCAGAGTTAGATTTTCTACACTCAGTCTTTCACTTCCCAGGTAATCCATAATTTCAGTTTTTATTTCTTTAACCTGTCAATTATTAATCCTTTGTTTTCTTAATTTTTCTACTGTAAAATTATCCATATTCGGATGCCTTTGCCTGTATTCCTCTTCAGATATCTTTGGTGCTGTTTTTATTGTATTGATCAGTTTTGCTTTCTCCTTTGCATAAATGTAGTATCATATTACATCTTTTTATTTCCCATGTCCATTTTTCTTTTTTGTACCTTTCAAAAATCTCTAGATTTTGTTCTTTATATTTCCACACTTCCTCGGTTGCTTCTTTTTCCGAATGGCCCAAGGTTTCTTGGTCATTATAATGTTTTTCATGAATCTTTTGTACTAATGAACACAAATTTATATTTGAAGCTTTTGACAGATTTTCTTGTGCAACCATTTTTGTATATATTCTATCCAGAAATTATGCATAACAGTAACAATAGACAATTTCTTTCTTATCCTCAGCAGTCCACTCTGTCATATTTATAGCTCTTTTTTTTCTTGGCCTGTCAATTTTTGTGTTTTTGTGGACTAGCACTTCCTTATACAATGGGGGCGGCTTCTTCCCCCTGAGACAGGAGTAACCCAAAGTAGGAATGTTTCTGTATTTTGAGGATTCTACACTGCCATTTTTTCCAGTCACGGCACCACTGCACCTACCAGGATTGATCACTTTTATTTATCCTGGGACTTGTGCGCCTAGCTGACTTTTTTATTTTTAGCCTACTTCTGTCCATAATACATGTTATATAAATACTGTCTATATATCAGTGCTGTCTTGCTGAGATTTTGTAAAAACAGGGTCCACCGTGTGAAGTTATTCACCAAGACTTGAGGATGAATTCAGTTCCAGCAATATTACACTCCTTTGCTTGCTTATTTTATCATCTCTCCATTCAGAGAAGTTAGCAATTAGGTGTGCAAACTTTAAAATAATAGCAGAGTGTGACACAGTGCCAAAAGGCTTAGCTAGATCCACATAAGCAGAGTGCAATGGCGTGTAATATCCACTGCTTCACTCAGTCTTTCAAAGACGTCCACAATATTCAATAGACAGGACCTACCCTTTAAAAAGCCAACTTAATTTTGGGTTGCAGGACTACAGACAACCACTAACATTATATATGAGTTCTATTATAATATGCTCAATGACTTTATAAATAATATTGATAATGCCATCTAGTCTATAATTATCAAAGTCAGTAATATGACCATCCTAGTGTGGAAGCTACACTCTACAAACCCTAGATATCTACCATGTGTTTATCATACCTCTTAACTTCTTAGCACAAGAAAAATGGACAAAGCCAAAAAAGAATGGGGGGGGGCAAAGGCCAAAAAAGAGGGACAGATTTTAAGTATTAATCTTATAAACTTAGAAAGGTATTACAATAAAATGTTTGTGTTGCAATGCATTTACAGAAGGATATAAAGTCTGAAATTTAAATGCCTGTTTTTATTAACTTGACGTTGATCCTCAATGATTTTCCAGAAAGCCAGAAATTTTATGAGGAGCAGATCAAAAATATGTGTCAAAAATCTGGGTATTCTGCAAAAACCTGGACAGTTGAGAGGTATGGGAAAGACTATGGCTGAAATGGTTTGGAAAGGAATCAGTGAGGCTATGCTTACTGCTTATGAAGAGACAACCTTGTTTTCTCTCAGAGCATATACAGCTAATGTTTTTGGTCCTAAAGAGAGGAATGCGGACCTGTAGGTAAGTACTTTTGGGGGACAAAGGAATTGTGGGGGTGCAGGAGTAAGGAAAGTGAGAAGAATTTGGATCTACATTTTTATAAGTATATTAGTGATGTCATTTAGGTTGGAATAGGTTGTGCCATTATATACTGGACACTACTGAGTATTGTTTCTAAGATTCCTGATACACTTAAAAGGAAGTCTTGGAAAAGGTAGCAATATTAATTAAAACTTGACTTTGCAGCTTTTGATCTTAAGTCAGAGCTCTTCGCAGATCCAGTAAGTTTACTTTTATAAAGGGGGATTTGATCTTATTCCCTAGAGTGAAAATTCTTTTTTTTCTTTTGATTTAGAGTTTATTTATGGGGCTCATGATAAGGGTTTGTTCTTAAATTTTCCTTTATACTTATGACAAATAAAGACAGACTGAGCAACGGAAGAATTAAGCTGAGTGAAAATGTCAGTAGTACTAGCAGCTCCATTTGTTGTAAGGTCCCAGGGGAGCAATTAAATTTCATTAATTCATTAGAGAGTGCTAGAAGGTTGGCTTTAAAGGAATTCCTGAATACAGTAGGATTGGTTGGCGATATGAAATAGATTTTTATGGAGATTGTGACAATATCATGTATGAGGAGACTTTGGTTAGGGAGCAGGCAGGGGCTACATTTGTAATAATGAAATTCAGAAGAATGCAAAATCTAGTCCAGAAATCACAGTGTACTGAAGGATGCTGGAGATAATACAGTTAAGGTACCACTGTACACATCTGCTGTTGTTTGTATATGTTTTCAAGATGATGGCCAGGTACAGTCACCCAGGATAACCATGTTCCGTTGTTGGAGACTTCAGCTGGTTGAGGTAGGCACCATGATCAGTGGGAGATACAGAAGGGATTATATGTTGGTACTAGGACACCAGCAATTTATGTTTTGTCATGCAGAATTTGGAATGTGTTAATGGAATTTCAGATGGATACAGCTATGTGCCTGCCATTCTCAGAGGGTCTTGGTAAATAATAGGTTCAAAACTCAGGAAATATTCTCATTATAATGAAACAAATGTTGGTAATTATACAGATATGAACATTTTAAAGCCAGTAGAGTGAGTGACCATAATTACTGCACCATCTGTTAAAGTCAATAATATTTTGCTTGGACTGTAAGAATTATTGGTGAAGGTATGATATTGCTGAAGGCTAGGTTCTTCTCAGTCTTTGTCATAAATATTTAAAGCTCAACCATTTCTGTCTTAATTTCCTCCACTGTGAAGCATCTAAGGTTGGTCACAGTTACATCTGTCATATGAATATTTTGGGTGAAGGGAAGTAAGGCTACTAGTGGCACCACATATTTTACCATCTGCAACACACCTCTCACTGTATCCTTGCTCAAGACTGGTAAGTGGAACATCCAGATGTCTGATGAAAGAGTTATTGATAACTAAGACATTGTGATGCATGGCAACATGCTCTGATAGCACTAAGAGACTGCATATGCAGCGTGGGTGCCCCATGATTGTGAAGGAAGCAGCTGATGCAGGTCTTTCTATATTGAGCAAGTTGTGGGTAGGGAGCTAAGGTCACGTGACCCAATAAACTGTCATAACAGATGCACAGACACTTATATGATCAGTGAAACTACAAACTTCCACTGAGATGATTATTCATCATCAAACCCAAACCACCAAAGCCCACGTTTCCACAAGAGTAGTGAAAAGAAGATACTTCCTAACTCAACCGTTAAATGATCTGGACATGTCCTATTACCCACACACACACACACACACACACACACACACACACACACACACACACACACACACACACACACACACACACACACACACACACACACACACACACACACACACACACACACACACACACGCACACACACACACACACACACACGCACACACACACGCACACACACACACACACACACACACACACACACACACACACACACACGCACACACACACACACACCTCTGTCTCTTCCATAGATTAGCAGTCTTTTCACACAAAGAAAACAGCGGACTATCTCAATACCATATGAAAAGCAAATGGAGTTAGCATTTACTGGAAAGAAGTCTGAGATCTACAGAAAGGCATATGTTTTGCTTAGTCAATTTTACAAAGTACCCTGTGTGGAATCCATAGATATATATATATATATATATATATGTATGTGTGTGTGTGTGTGTGTCTGTGTGTCAATATATATATATATATATATATATATATATATATATATATATATATATATATATATATACTGCGGTGGTGGTGCTGCGGTAGCTTTGTCGCCTCACAGTAAGACGTTGTCCTGTTCGATTCTCAGCTAAAGCGTCTTCTGTGTGGAGACATGCGTGAATGGGCGTACCTTCGTTGAAGGTTGTGTGTCAGAGCTGGCAACTCAGCACGTAAAAATCTACTGCCAATCATTAGCAGAAAGGAGTTCCACTGTGGCGGCCACTAACCGGGAAAAGCCGAAAGATACAACAACAACAACCCTGATCATCCAGGTAGGCACTACTTACCTCTGTGCCTTTTTTATTTTAAGAAAGTCAGATGTGTTGGCAACTTCAATTCATGAAGAACAAAGACCCTTGAAAAGCTGCAAATGTCTAATTTTACACGGTTGTCCATCCATGAATTTGACGTTCTGCCATCTCAGTGTATTACTGATGTGAACTTGCCGCTAAAGACTTAATACTGCAGCCGTGGAAAAGCAGTTTCATATAAAATTAAAATGTCTTGAATTTTATTCACATTATATTGTATAATTCTTTGCAGGTTTGTTCATAATTTCTACAAAAGCATGTAGAAAAAGGAAAGCAGATGGCATTAGGAAGTAACAAACCCAATGCCTCTTGTTCTTACAGATTAATTTTAAATAAATCTATCCATTTGCACTGAGTGAAGTTAAACTAAATGTCCTTGCTGTAACCACATTCATAGTCCAACTTTCCCTCACCAGAATAACAATGCCATAACATCCTAACAAATTATTTAGTGCCCTATGTTATTTCTGCACAATTAGAAATGAATAATGAATTATGAAATCAAATGCTATAAAACTCACGTCCATCACTAAAAAGTGCACAATCAGAAACATGAAATAAGCACCTATAGCAAAGGGCTGAAATTCAAGTAAAAAAAAAGTCTCAACAATAACACATCTAAACGGTACACAGGATCAGTAGTCTAACGGGTATACAATAACCATTAATTGGTGCTCCTCAAGTTCTGACAGAGTACTGATACACTGACATATCACCCTACGAACTGGCAATGGTCATCTGTTAATGTTAGAATAACTTCATGGAGTTTACATAGCACTGATGATAGTCTAGTGATTTTTATTAAAGGTAAATCTGTAAATTCCTTTTTAGTCAAGTTTAAAACATACACCCTCATTACTTCTTGTGTATTTCTTTAACATGCATGCATCCTACTCTTCCTAAGCATTATTCAAACTATACAAGTTGCTTCATGTACTTTAGACTTTTCAGGATACTCTGTGGATGGAGATGATGCTTTCTATCATATATCATCAAAAACAGT